>NC_057807.1:82071920-82433175 GCF_018294505.1 Triticum aestivum | reverse complement strand
AAAGAGCCACCCCTCTTCGCTGTCGCCACTGGGGATCGACCGCCCTCAAGCCGCCCCTCGTTGCCACCCGGGATCACCCGCGCCACGAGCCGCTGGTTAGTGTTTATTTGTGCTTCGTGTCGAGCGCTCCGCACAGTTGATTGACGCGGTGTGCGCTTCTCGTTCATGTAGATGGAATTGACCCCGTGCGAGAAGTTTTTGCTCTCCGATTCGGACGACTCGGGTGTTCATATGATGCTTTCAAACTTTCGGCAGCGGACATTGGTGATGGCTCTTGCCGTGAATTAGCACGAAGAAGAGAACCGAAAGAGGCAACGAGGATCGACCGTCAGGCGTCTTTGCATTCCTCGAAATCTCCATCTCGGGAACGAGATGTTGATGCAAGACTACTTCACAGAGAAACCAACATATCCACCGCACCTCTTTCGGAGAAGGTACCGAATGCGCCGATCCATCTTTGTGAAAATTGTTCAAGCTTGTGAGCCAAATTGTCGGTATTTTACTCAAAGAAGAAAAGTTGCGGGCTTGAAGGGATTTAGTGCATATCAAAAAATCTCGGCAGCTATGCGGGTGATTGCATATGGCGTCCGGCTAACTATGCCAATGAGTACCTTCGCATTGGTGAAGATACCACAATTGAGTCAGTGCGTAGATTTGCCAAAGTGATCATCCGTGTCTTTGGCCCTGAATATCTTCGGGCACCCAACAAGGATAACACAAAGAAATTGATGGCATCTAATGAGAGGAGAGGTTGGTCTGGCATGCTAGGTAGCATTGATTGTATGCATTGGACTTGGAAAAATTTCCCGAAGGCATGGGAGGGAATGTATTGTGACAAGTCTCATGATGCAACAATTGTGCTAGAGGCCGTAGCATCCGAGGATTTATGGATTTGGCATTGCTTCTTTGGTATGCCGAGCACACTCAATGACATCAATGTGTTGCAACGGTCTCATTTGTTTGCTAGGCTTGCTAGTGGTGATGCTCCTGCTTGCAACTACACTATCAATAGGTATGAATACACAAAAGGGTACTATCTTGCAGATGGTATATACCCTCCTTGGTGTACATTTGTCAAGAGCATCAAAGAACCCAAAACTAAAAAACAATGTGAATTCGCAAGGATGCAAGCGGCACCCCGAAAAGACATTGAAAGAGCATTCGGGGTTTTGCAATCTATGGTTGCCATTGTTCGTGGTCCTATTCGTTTTGGGGACAAGCAGACCTTGAAGAACATCATGACATGTCGTGTTATCCTTCACAATATGATTCTCGATGATGAGAAAGGCATGAACTTGGAGTTCTTCTACGACAATGTGGGTATCCTTGTCAAACCAGCTAAAGACCCTAACCGCATTAGAGCTTTTCTTCAAACATACAAGAAGATTGAAAATGCAAACACCCACTTTTAGCTTCAGGAGGATCTCATTGAGCACCATTGGAAAGGGTTGGACAGTAACAAACTCATTTTTCCATTCATTTGTATTTGTATTGGGACAAGTTTTGTATTGCTTTATTTGTATTTGTATTCGGTGATTTGAATAATTATTTGTGATGTGAGTGATTGTTGTATTGTGTTGGTATTGATAATTATGGTGTGGTATTGATATTTTGCGGACCAGCGGGATGCGGAATGCAGCGGCGCAAGAGCAGACCCTGCAAAGCCGACCCGTAAGAAAGTATATTCCGTGAATATCCTTTTATACGGGTCCGTTTGGGGGGTCTGCCTCTGCAGTCGTCTGCGCCGGCCCGCAGAGCCGTTTCTCCGTGGACTACAAACGTGTTTTGTGGGCCGGCGGGATGCAGGGTCTTCTAGAGTTGCTCTTACTAGTCTATTCTATGTTACTACCTCTATAGTGGGGAGTAACATATGTGTGGTGACATGCAACATTTCATTTATTAGGCTATAGACACATATTGCCTTGATATGTGTGATGTTACTCATACTACGACTAGCCACAGTGGGAGTAACTTCAGTAGTAACATCGAGTCCAACTCAGCAAATTTGTTTATGTGACAATAAGTTAATGAGGAGAGAGATAGTTTGAGTAACTTAGCTAATTACTGTAACATCACATGTCCCAATGCAATATGAGTCTATAACCTAATAAATGGAGCTTTGCATATCACCACACTTATGTTACTATCCACTATAAAGGTAGTAACATAGTCTAGGGATATGTGTATGTTACTCTCCATTGTGGCTAGTCTACTAGTAACTAGCTATGTTACTACTTTTCTCTCTTTCTTCATTTATTGCTTGTCACATCATCTACTTTATCTAGATATGTGTGATGTTACTACCTACGTTACTCCCACTGTGGGTAGTCTAAGAGGAACACACATGCCGCGAACTCGGTACCATCCCTTTTGCAAAATATGTGTCCGGAATCCTATATATCTAAGTAGTTCATCCTCACCGCTTTTATTTCTTTCAACATGCATGCATGCCATCTCATCATATTAATTATTTATCCTAGTATGAAAAACGAAATACTATTTATTCCTATCTCAACATGCACACATCTCAAATAAAAACACACGCACGTCATCAATCGTTTAATCCCACTAGTTATATTTCTTTCGATCATGTGGGAAATATTGTTTTTAGTTTTATATCTAAATTCCAGACAACCAAATTGTATAAAAAAACATTTGCATCCGATCCCTGCAGCAAACCACAAGATATCATGTACTCCCTCCGTTCGGAATTATTTGTCTCGGAAATGGATGTATCTAGCACTAAAATATAGTTCTAGATACATCCATTTCCGAGACAAGTAATTCCGGACGGAGGGAGAAGTAAATAGAAGAAATGTGACAATTGAACCGGTGTCTTTGTTTAGTCTAGCATCAGAAGATGGATGCGTTCAAGGAACCATCAACTTTTTCTCTCATGTGAAAACTTATAACAAGATGTACTAATTCCAAAACGTAGATACAACATTATGCAAGAAAATAACGAGAATGGATTGGAGACCTCCTGCTCGACGCCCGCGTGCGGCAAATTGTCAACCCTTCGCTGAAGCTAGCGATTAATGAGCCGGCCCATTTGGAGGCAACGAGCTCCAGCCGCGTAGAAAAAATGCCAAAAACTTACGCGCGAGCTATATCTCGAACTCGAGAGCTGTCTCTCTTGAAAGTGTGCTACTAACCACCAGACCTAAAGAGTTCTAGTGATAGATTTGTTGCGCGACGTTTTAAGTATTAATCGTACTACTTTGACTTTTTTTGAAAAGTACGCACTGAACATTTTTTAATATACGATGAACATTTTTCTTAAAATACGGTGAACATTTAAAATAATACATGATGCATTTTTATTATAATAAGATGAACGATTTTTCGATATACGATGAACATTTTTGAAAAATATATGAATATATGCGTTGAACAATTTATGAAACTCATTGAACATTTCGTAATATAAGTTGAACAATATTTTAATATACATTGAACGTTTGTGTAATATACACTTAACAAATTCAAAAACACAGTGATTATATATTCATTGAACAATTTCCAACATACGATGAACATTTTTATAATGCATGATGAACTTTTGTAAAAATAAAACGTGAACACTTCCTTAATGTATGATGAACATTTTTCGTAACACTCAATGAAATTTCTATAATATAGAAAAAGTAAATACTAAAATGGAAAAATGAAGAAGAAAAAGGAGAAGAAAATAAATAGAAACATGGACAGAAAAAAAGAAACAGAAACAGAAAGAGAAAAGAGAAGAAAACAGCGATGCAACTGCGAAACAACCATGGGCCGGCCCAAAAGCTGGCGTCGCGAGGCGATGCTTCAGCGAAGCCACGCCATTCTGACGCACACGGGCGTCAAATAGGGATCGCCAATGGATTGATCGGTTATTGCAAGATCCTATTGTTGACACCAGATTTTGCCACGGTCAAGAACTTAATTAAGATGGCCTCAAATGGAAAAATGCTCAAAGTGAGCAAGTTTCGTATCGTCAAAAGGAGAAACTTTGATATTTGGGTCATAGCCATCCGATCGCATCTCTAAGGCCGAAGTTGTGTTTGAAGCACTGAGATTTTGTATTCAGAACACTATTCGGCTGATTACGCCCCCAAGATGGCCTCATATGAGAAAAGTTTCTACACATATTGTCTACGTATCGTCAAAATGATCGATTTTGATATAAGAAACGTCTAAATCGGAGTTCGTATGCAAAAGTTAAAGCCAAAACAGTGTTCTGCATAAATCTGCCCCGGAAGTTCCGGGCAAAACTTCCGGGGAGGTTCCGGGCTAAACCAAAAGTTTGCACGCGGTGCACCCCGAAAACTGGAATTTTAACATTATTTGCAGATTTGCGGGGCCAGTTTCGACATCAAGATGACCTCGGATGAAAAAGTGATCAACTAAGGAATTTTTCTACATTGCAAGATCTACAACTTTGCTTTTGGGACCATCACGATCCGAAGCCATATGCAACCTGTAGGAGCTGTGCAAAAGGGCAACTTGATGTAATTTTATCCCGGAAGTTCCGGGCTGACCGGAAGTTCCGGCCCTTGTAGTCCGAGTTAGGTTATGATTTGATGTTTTGGACGTGATTTGAGTCCTTTTCTTGTACGGGAAGTCCAGCCGCTTCATATATATGTAAGGGGTGATGGCCGATTGAACAACACACAATCGAACAATCAATCTATCATCTTTTACCTTTACCTTTATCTCTCTCCCTTGTTCTTCTTCTTCCTCGTTCTTCGTTCGTTCTTCTAGTTGCGGGGCAGCGATCCACGAGGCCCTAGGGGCGATCAGGTCGACCTAGGGCAACCCATAGCCGCCGCGCGCCCTGACGGGGTCCCTCCCGGGCGTGTGGGATTTCGGGTCTACAAAAGCGCCCGCCGAATTGTCATGCGTACCGCGCTTCCGGCGGGTCTCCTTCGACGTGAGTTGCGGTGCATCACCCCCGACATCAAGGGTACACGGTGACGTGTTCGTGTGCGAACACACTTTTTGGCGACTCCGTTGGGGACGAAGCTTTGAATGGTCTCCGGCCCGTTCTTGCTACGAATAGATCGTCATCTAGGGTTTGCAATCTGCAAAGGTAATATGAATACCCAATTCACATATGCAGATGCAAATAATGCATATGTTGTTGCTAGACCATCTAATGAGCATAATGTATCGGCTAGCCCTAGCTTTATCAATGATGCATCTAATTATGTGCAAGAGCCAATGCAACATAATCTTCATGCTTCAACTTTATATAATTTTAGCAACATGCAACATATGTATCCCAACTCCCATGCATCGGCAACCCCACAAATCTATATGCCGATGAACAACATGATGAGTTCCGTTAATCAAGTTGAAACACTTCACATAGGAACTTTTGATAGTATGCAACAAAATGCTTCACCTTTTTATTCATCGGCAACTAGCTTGCAATATGTTAATCAAAACATGCCGGTGGATGCGGGAATTGGCCATGCTACTACTAGTTATCCGGCCAATTACCCTCAATCATCATATGCTACACCTCATGCTACTAATTGTTTGGCACCATATGCAACTATGGGTATTCATAATTCGGCTTCGCACCTTCATGCTAATGGCCGAATAAGTGAAAATTCTATAGGATCACATGTGTCTTCACCTAGTATCGTAGCATACAATGTTTCCCCTGCAAAATTACAGAATTTTGGTGACATCTCGTTACCAAAAGAGTCTAAAAGTGTCGGGGGGCAATTCTATCCGGATTGGGTCATTAAGAAAAATCTTACGTCTTTTTGGGATGAATGCAATGTTGTTCTACATGAATTAATAAAAGAGGGAAAGCCTATTAATTCTGCTGCAATTCAAGCTAGATTATGTCAAAAAGAGAAAGCATTGGGTGTGGATAGAATTATCAAAAAAGATGGTGATTCGGATAACAATGTTAATTCGGCTATTGAAAAGACCGAATCAAATATTACACATGCCGAATCTATTCTAGAAAAAACAGGATGACAAGGTGTTGGGGAGCTATTCGAAAGAGGAACAACCTATCATTCAGGTAACGCAACCATCATGCTCTCCCAACGTGTTTGAAAAGGTATGTCTAGCAAGTGATTTACCTATCTTCCGATTTGGTCGCAACTTTATTGTTGATGCTTCTATAAGAGAAATTCTCATAAGTAATTTTGAAAGACCAATGACGAAGGGAAATTTACTTGTTAGCAATAAAACTGTTATAGAACATATCGGTCAATCTATTGTGCCATTTATAAAGACCGATAGTGACCTATTATTGCAGGCAAAGTTTTCCCCATTGCTTTATCAAAATTTCATATCTAATTGGGTAGCTTTGTTTGTTTCTTACTTGGCTTGCACTTGGTCTCAACTGAGACATGTGTATTCTAACTATTTTTGTTTCAGAAATTTAAAGCCAAGGTCAAATTCTTTTGAGAAATCCGATGTTAATTTTATATTGTATCCAAAGACATCGGAGATAGAGGGCAAAACACAATGCATAGCCGAATGGGAAGATTCTAAATCTAAACCATTCATTTGCTTATCTTCAAAGCCGTTCACACAGCAAGATCGGCTAGAAAGCAAGAAGTTTACCTTCAATTCAAGCATGTGTGACCAAATATTTAATTTATTGCTGAAAAATAATTACATAAGAATTCTTGATCACCATGTCAAGCCATCAATTTAAGGACGAATGTATTGTAGGTTGCATCATTCGTTCAAACATAATTTTGAGGATTGCAATATGTTTCGTCAAATAGTTAAATCGGCCATTCATAAAGGACGACTGAAATTTGTTGAGACATCAAGAGATGACCAGTCTATTCCGATTGGTCTCGATGGCAGAAAGTTTTTGCATCGGCTGCGTCAAGCCGATCCATTTAAACAGGAGGTAAAACTGCAGGTGATGAGGTCAAGCTTTCAAGTAAAAAAGTTGTTGAAGAGCATAATGAACATAATTTTGAGGGCGAGAATTCCATCGAAGCTACAATGGAGACGCCAAGGACTGGGGGGCAACAAGCAAATCCAATGATTGGTGCAAGCACAACCAAAGGAAACAAAGGCCGAAATAAGCGCAAGTGTAAGAGATCAAAAATCACCTTCGCTGAACTATTGGATAAATATCAAAAGAAGAGTGAAGATAAGAATGCTTATCAGCCAAATCATGCAAAGAAACCAAGATCACCCCCAAGGCGCAAATATGAGGATTGGTACTGGCAAAGTGATAATTTTAATGCAACATATTCATATCCTTATTTTGGGCCGCCAATGCCAATGCCGTGGATGCCTCCCTATGCTCATATAGATACATATTCATCATGGGACAGGTATGATACAAGGGCACATTCTCCATCTTATTCTAGACCATCTCACCAATACTATGCAGCTCCATGGAGATCAATATTTGAACAATCACGCGTCAAAGACCGTTTCAATCATAAAGAATCGGTCTGGTGCACAAGGAAGAATAAGGAGGTGGTCGAGCAAATCTACCGCGTCAAAAGAGATGGTCGTAAGAGTGCCACTTCAGATATGATCTCAAATGAAAAAGAGCCAATTAAAGTGTTGACATTGGCTACAAAAGGCAATGAGGCAAGTCAATCAAGTGCCAAATCTGAAGGAAAGAAGTTGAGAGTGAACAAGGTAAAACAAGAATCGCCATTACTTCAAACAAAATCGCAGCTGGGATGCCCACTCGGCTTATCGTATTGGCAAAAGAAGGAGTTGCAGAAGCTTAGTGCACAAGAACTTGAAAAGAGAAATATGGAGTGGGTTCCCAAAGAAAATATTCAAAATAAGAATTATGTGCGAGCTTTCTTTACAAGGAGTGCGACAAAGGTGAAGAAGGAAAAGAGTGAAAGCTACGAAGGACCAAGCCGAAGGTTTCAACATCTTCGGTCCACACATTATCCATTTTCTTCAACAATGCCGTTGATGCCTATGCCATGGAATTCTTCATCAGGTATGGTTGGTTACCCTCAATGGGCTTATTTTAATCCATGGATAAAATATAATTTCTTACATCATGAAAGGGTATTACCAAATCATTATATGCTCGATTAGCTTCACTTTTGTTGCTAATCTAAATGGCCGATATATACTTATCGTCCAAAGCACGTAAAAAATGGCCGATGGAGTGTTGACATCGCGCTTAGAACAAACTTCGTGCAAGTTATTTTTCGGCACACAAGTTTTGCCGAAAAACAAGGGGGCATGTGTTGACACCAGATTTTGGCACGGTCAAGAAATTAATTAAGATGGCCTCAAATGGAAAAGTGCTCAAAGTGAGAAAGTTCCGTATCGTCAAAAGGAGAAACTTTGATATTTGGGCCATAGCCATCCGATCGCATCTCTAAGGCCGAAGTTGTGTTTGAAGCACTGAGATTTTGTATTCAGAACACTATTCGGCTGATTACGCCCCCAAGATGGCCTCATATGAGAAAAGTTTCTACATATATTGTCTTCGTCTCGTCAAAACGATCAATTTTGATATAAGAAACGTCTAAATCAGAGTTCGTATGCAAACGTTAGAGCCAAAACAGTGTTCTGCATAAATCTGCCCCGGAAGTTCCGGGCAAAACTTCCGGGGAGGTTCCGGGCTAAACCGAAAGTTTGCACGCGGTGCACCCCAGAAACTGGAATTTTAACATCATTTGCAGATTTTCGGGGCCAGTTTCGACATCAAGATGACCTCGGAGGAAAAAGTGATCAACTAAGGAATTTTTCTACATTGCAAGATCTACAACTTTGCTTTTTGGACCATCACGATCCGAAGTCATATGCAACCTGTAGGAGCTGTGCAAAAGGGCAACTTGATGTAATTTTATCCCGGAAGTTCCGGGCTGACCGGAAGTTCCGACCCTTGTAGTCCGAGTTAGGTTATGATTTGATGTTTTGGACGTGATTTGAGTCCTTTTCTTGTACGGGAAGTCCAGCCGCCTCATATATATATAAGGGGTGACGGCCAATTGAACAACACATAATCGAACAATCAATCTATCATCTTTTACCTTTACCTTTATCCCTCTCCCTTGTTCTTCTTCTTCCTCGTTCTTCGTTCGTTCTTCTAGTTGCAGGGCGGCGATCCACGAGGCCCTAGGGGCGATCAGGTCGACCTAGGGCAACCCATAGCCACCGCGCGCCCTGACGGGGTCCCTCCCGGGCGTGTGGGGTTTCCGGTCTACAAAAGCGCCCTTCGGATTGTCCTGCGTACCGCGCTTCCGGCGGGTCTCCTTCAACGTGAGCTGCGGTGCATCACCCCCGACATCGAGGGTACACGGTGATGTGTTCGTGTGCGAATACCTATAGATCACTGACAGAGCTTGACATGAAACATGGACGGGCCAGTTTAACATAGAGTGGGCCATGAGCCGGCCATTTGCTGCCAACAGGACAAATCAATATCAAATCTGGCAGATCCTTTTTAGCGCTTCGGATGCCTGTTCTGAAACACACACCCCCCCTTCTTACGAGTTGGGCCAGGCCGTTTAACTTTTTCTTTCTTTTCTGTTAAACAACAAAAAAGGGTGCGGCACCCCTAAAAAAAAGGGTGCGGCTGCAAGGTTCAAACCAGAGACCTCTTTGTTCAGAGCATAGAGAAGTAACCACTATGCCATCTCGACCGACTGTGCCAACTCACTTCTTTTCTCTCTTTTATCCTCTTCAATTCGGGCAACTTTTTTCCTTTTCTTTTTCTTTGAATGTTTGGTTTTTTTTCTAAATGTGTGAACTTTTTCTTCAAATTCGTGAACTTTTTAAAAAAAATTCACAAACTTTTCTTCGAGATCGATGAAGTTTTTTTAAGCCGATGAACTTTTTTCAGAATGGATGAAACTTTTTTCCAAATTCGATGAACTTTTTTTTTCAAATGCAATGAATATTTTTCAATTCGATGATTTTTTTTAAAAAAATGATGAACTTTTTTTAATTGGATCTACTTTTATAAATTGATGAACTTTTTCAAAACTGATGGACTTTTTTTGAAAATCGATGAACTTTTTTTCAAAATTGATAAAAAAATTCAAATTCAATGAATTGTTTTTCAAAAATGATTAAATGTTCTCAAATTCGTGAACTTTTCACAAATTCACGAACTTTTTCCAATTTGTATGAACCTTTTCAAGTTTATGAACTTTCTTCATGTTCATGTTTTTTCTTGTGAATTATTTTTTCATTTTTATCATAAAATAGTACTCATAATAAACCGGGTGTATATTACTCCTACATGTTAATGTCGTACTAAAAGAAGGGTCAAATCGTGTTTTTTTCCTAATAATATACAACAAAGTTAAGCGTCTTTTTTAGACTTTAGCGGACAGAGTTCGAACCCTCCTTCTAGGAATTACACGTCTTTTTTACGGTACGAATACAAAGAGAAGGATATTTTTGTCCTGGGCCGGCCCACTATGCATGCGATGCAAGCGCCAGTAGCGATTAGCGGCACCTTAAGCGCCGAACAAGAGCTCCATTCAAATCCTAAGAGAATGCTTGGGGAGAAGGGTGGGCCATGGCCCAGTATGTCCAGTCCAGCTCAAACATGTTCCAAAATGTGATAACCTACACTTGTTAGGGAGTAGGTAAACAAAATATTTATCTAAAAAAAGGTTAAAAAAATATTGGTCCTGAATAAATCTCTGTCATGCCTGCATGCAGAATTTAAGGGGTCTTTTCTCTTTCTTTAAATATATGAATCTTCATTTTAGGGAAAGAATGTCATAGCTCAAACATGTCAAAATAGATACTATTTTACGACCTCACATGATTCACATTTCTCTTCCTTTAAATCTATGAATCTTCATTTTAGGAAAAGAATATCGCACCTCAAACATGTCAAAACAAATACTATTTTATGATCTCACATGATTCACATTTCTCTTCCTTTAAATCTGTGAATCTTCATTTTAGGAAAAGAACGTCATACCTCAAACATGTTTTAAAATCCCCTTTTATCGTGTTTGCAACCATTTCCAAATGCAAAAAAGGATTAATGTACATGGCATTGATGGTAATTGTCCGGTGATTCACATAGTTGAAGTACATGGTCGGTGCTGATGGTGAAGCTTTTTTTTCTTCAGAATACATGATGTTTTTTATGCAAAACGCTGATATTTTTTTCTTGTAGAGAGACCAGGGCAGAGCCAGGCCCTGTGATATTTTTTAGAATAATGGGACATGCTTTATTACTCATTCATGATGACAGGGATGATCGTAGGATCATGAGGAGACCCCAACAAAACATGCCTTCCATGATCTAATAACAAGGTATACCTGGCCAATTTATCAGCTTCAAATTCAAGCTTCTAAGTTCATGAGTAAAATTACAAGAAGTAAAAGAAGTCGCTCATGCTTTAATTTCTTTGATGACACCCCCGTAGTTGCCTCCGGCACCCTCTGTAATATAATTTACAACACTTTTGCAATATGGGGCGATATGAAGATGGTGAACTCCAAGGTCTTCGACGAGCTACAAAACTTCCTTGCATGTGATATTCAACGGCCACAAGGTCAAGGATGCCGCTAATCACAAGAGTGTTGAGGATAAGAGGTTCCTTGTAGCCTGAGCTAAACGGGAACTTTCTGTAATCACAAGCACGGACCAGCCAATGTAGGACCCATCTCAGTTCCGGCAAACTACCGCAACGCCAATGTTGCGATCCATCGATACCGCCGGCATCAACATCTGTTTTACCATGCATTCAGGTGGTGCGCGATCCATGCCCGTAGCCCTTCAGGTTCTCGTACTCTTGTCATCACATGTGCAACATTTGGGTGATTGACCTGGTCCAGCTCTGGTATGAACTGGGTCACAAAAGGATGAGTTGAGAGTGGACTTTGGTTAATACCTTCATGAATTAACTTCCTTTTAGCAGTCCATATAGCCCACAAAGTCACTGTTAGGCGTGTTAATTCTTCATGGTTCAGCACATCCATCATACTAAATAAGCCAATTTCTGGCCGAAGGTTCCAAGGTTCTCATCAAATGCTCCAGAAGCTCTTTGTCCACTAAGGCCCATACACATCTCGCCATAGAACATTCCAATAGATTGTGCCTCCACAAACAAAAATGGACCGTGATATTTGGCACACGTGTGCCACATAGCTAAAACTACCACACACCTCCTCCTTTTCCTTTAATTACATGCGTAATTGCATTAGAGTGAATCATTTTTCTTTCACGTGCACTCATTACTCTAATTACATGCATGCACTACAAGACAAAAAAGCTGATCTCATCCTAGATTCTCCTTATTCCGAAAATTCAAAATGTTTTGTAGCTCAAATCGTCAGTCTGATGGAAAAACCGTTTTGACATAAAAGACTCGTCACAATGAGATCTTCAAAACTAGATCCCATGTTGGTATGTTTTGACGAATTTTTTTCCAGATCAAAAGTTACCACACCTCGGCTACATAAGTTATCACACATGTAGTATGCAAGTTACCGTGGTATTTTCACATAAATTACCGGAGGCATAAACATTGTTCTCACACCTTCTCCACATGCATATGTATGTATACTAGAGCACAAAAAAGCTGATGTCATCCTTGATTCTTCTTATTCTCAAAATTCAAAATGTTTTATAGCTCAAACTATCGATTTGATGCAAAACCGTTTTCACATAAAAGATTCGTCTCCGCGAGATCTTCGAAACTATATCCCTTATTGGTACATATGTTCCGACGACTTCTTTTTCTGGGTCAAAAGTTAACATGCCTCGGCTACATAAGTTACCACCCCTGTAGTATGTAATTCACATGGTATTTATACATAAGTTATCGGGGTTACATTTTTCAGCAAATTTTCCCCCTTGGTCAAAAGTTATAGAAGTGATTGTACTTAAGTTATCAGGTATGTAATTCGTATATTACCATGCTATTATCACACAAGTTATTAGGGGAGGTGGTTATGTTTCCAAAAACTTCTTTCTCCTTGGTCAAAGTTATCATGGTATTTGTACGTAATTTATCAAGTACATGATTGTTTAATCACCATGCTATTTTCGCATAAATTATCGGGGGATGTTTTTCAACAGTTTCCTCCTTTGATCAAAGTTACCGTGATATCTATAAGTAACTTATCGAGCATGTGGCTCGTATATTACCGTGCTATTTTCACTTAAGTTATCAATTGGTGTTTTTCAATAATTTTCCCTCCTTGATTAAAGTTACCGTGGTGTTTATAAGTAAGTTATTGGATAGGTGGTTCGTATATTACCATGCTATTTTCATATAAGTTACCGGGTATCTTTTTCAACAATGTTTTTCCTTCTTTAGTCAAAGTTACCGCATTGTTTGTATGTAATTTCGGGTATGCTGTTCATATATTACCATATTATTTTTACGTAATTTACCGGGGTATGTTTTCAAGAACAATTTCCTAGGATCCAAAATTACCGTGATATTTGTATGTTAGTTACCAATTCTTCTGTGCTTATATTACCATGATATTTACACAACAATTACCGGGGTATATTTTCCAACTTTTTTCCCTGGGTCAAAATACCACGATGTTTGTATCTAAGTATGTGTTGGTTTGGGAACAAATAGATGAAATAGACAATGGATTTGGTTCTTCACCTCTTGTGAGACTATTTTTAACAACCATGATTTATCATGTTAAATTTGTAGTTGTCTCCAATTTCAATCAAAGAGAAGCTGAATACTCTATTTACATCAAGAGAGACCAAAATTGATGCTAGATCTGCTGCTGCTGCTTCAAAATTGATGCTAGCATCATTCTACTTTCATCAACAGGAGGCTCTTTCCTTCAAGCTACTACTAACACTAGTAAAAAAGCATCATCATCATCATTAGTAGTAGTCGCATGAACCGGAACTGAATGGATCAAACAGCTACTGATCTTGGTACATGTGCGCGACACAAAGATGTCGCAGTCTTGCAGCTGAATGGATCAATCAAACAACAAGCACGAAAAAGTTGATGCTTGCTGAATAGATCTTGGTCCGTGGCCGCAACAGCTACTCACGCGTGGACGCCGCAGCACTAGCAGCAACAGCGTTGGCCACCGTCCCTGGCCTCTTCGGCTGCTGGCTGAGCACCGGCCGCCGCCGCCCATCATCTTCCCGGTCGTGAGCCGCGCACCCGATGCAGCAGCTTGTTAGGCTATCTGCCACCACTTGTCGCGTGTGGCCGCAGCAGCAGAAGCACCCATGTCGGCCGTCGTCGCCACTCGCCCGCCCCTCCGGCTGCCGACGGCTGAGCACCGGATTCCGCCGCTCGCCTTCCCGGCCGTGAGCCGCGCACTCGCCACCTCACTTCTAGCCCTGCTTCAAGGAAGAGCACCGCTGCCCGCCCCACCATGGCCCTCCTCCGCCTTCCCATCATGACCGCCTGAGAAGGAAGTTCGCTGAGATGGGGAAGCATGCGAGCGTGGTAGCGGGACTCGCGTTGGTGTGGTTTTGTGTAGCTGGAGCTACACGGTACCCCTTATTTTAGCCATCCATTTTGGCATTAAGATCCGTGCAGGCACATTTGTCATTTTTGTTTCTCTCAAACGAAAAAACGTATAAACTTCACACTTTGCAGGACAACAAAACATTCTAATTACTACGTGGGAAAAAACTTTCAGATTTTTTCATGCATTTAAAATGCTAAAATTTATTTTTTTAATAAAAAAAATCACATTTTGTATATTTATGTTGGTCCAAAAAATCTGAAAGTTTGTTCACACAATGAAGTTGTAAAGTTTGTTTGATCTGGAAAGTTTGAAGTCCATATGTTCTTTCATTTTAGAGAAACAAAAAAGAGAAATCTGCTTGTTGCAAGTTAGTTGAAGAGTACGGATCTCAAAGCAATGTTGAAGGGCTGAAGATAAGAGGTTCCATGTAGGACGAGCTACAAAGAAACTTTATGCTCGCGTTGACGGCGGTGGCAACGCTCGGCAGAGTGGATCAACAGGGACGACCTCGACCCATGGAGAGCTGGCAAGGGTGTCGAGCTTGGGGGCACGGACTGGCGTGGGCGGTGGCGTGGCCGGCGACCACGAGATTCTGCGCAGGGCAGCGACGCGATATGTAGGTGGGGATCGTGGGTGCCTGGGTGGCTGGGTTTGACGAAGGGATCGCTTGATGAGATCGTATGATAGTTTTGCAATCTGTCACACAATTGTCACATACATATTTCGGTTTTTTTAACTGTGCCTCCACGAATCTTGCATACCGCAAACTGAAAACTGATCATTAGTGGGCATATTTCTGTGATTCCTAACGTCACTGCCAGGCCGTGTGATGTGCTAGTGCTCTATAGCACTGGCCGAGCAACATCACTCGTATCTGACCATCCCCCACAAACGTGAAAAGCCCGTAAATTCAACACTACCAGGCCCGTGTAGCACCAAGGCTCGGCCCGTTTGAAAGGAGCTGAAACTAAGAGCAACTAGTTGGCGAGCCCTCCTTTAAAAGCCTCCTAACAATCACTTGAGGTGGGTTGAGAGTGCGCCCGCCACGTGTCGCGCTCTGGGCGCTTTCTCCGGATCTTGTTTTTTATTTTATTTGTTCGAACACATTTTTGGTTTTTTAGATGGGTTTTTTTTACTTTTTTGGTTTTTCATCGGTCTTTTCTAGCTTTTTGACAAAAAGTTGAAAAAAAAAATTTTGTGCAAAAAACCTGCTTTCCTTTTTTTTCAAGAAGCACAATTTTGTTTCTGCAAAAGGCACCTTTTTGCTTCCGCAAGAGGTACGACCGTGCCTCTCGAAAACAAAAAAAAAGTGTTTTTCTTCTTTTTCTTTTTTTCTCTCGTGAGAGACACGGTTTTGCCTCCGCGAGACACACGGCGGTGCCTCTCGGAAAAGAGAAAAAACATGTTTTTTTTTCTTTTGTGAGACGCACGGTTTTGCTTCTGCGACCATGTCTCTCGGAAACGTAGAAAAACACGTTTTCTCTTTTTCTTTTTTTCGTGGGAGGCACGGTTTTGCTTTTGCGAGAGGCACGTCCATGCTTTCGAAAACGAAAAAAACTCGTTCTATTTTTTTTTCTTATTTCGTGAGAGGCATGGGTTTGTTTCCGGAAGAGGCATGGCCGTGATTCTCGAAAACGGAAAAAAGAAACTCGTTTTCTCTTTCTTTTTGTCTTTTGCTTCCGCGAGAGGCACAACCATGCCTCTCGGAAATGGCTTCCGGAAAGGGAGGAAAGTGCTCTTGGTTCGGTTTTTTCGTGAAAAAAAGGTTCATCAAAACCTATCAACATTGAATCTAGTTTTGAAGATTTCAACGCGAGAAAATTCAATGATGAAAACGGTTCAAGATTTGGACTCAGGGTTTTAGAGATAAAACGTTTTGAATAAATAGATTAAAAAAGAAAAAACTCACAGTTACGACAAGTTGCGCGCATGCAATGCGTCATTTGTCGCAACATGAAAAGGTGGGAGTGATCTTTGAAAGAAGTATTTTTCAATTAGTGATTTTGGCTGAAAGCTAAAAAAGTTTAAATTTTGAGTTGAAAACTCTTGGCCGCCACTCTGGTCGGTGGCTAACCCACCACGGGCAAAAAAGGCATCAGGAGCATGCATGTGACACGTGGCATGCATTCATTCGTTCATTCATTCATGTATAGCACACTTTTTTTTTGCGGGAATCATGTGTAGCACACTCAGAGTCAGAGCCTCACGGTCAGAAGGGATAGGATAGGCTGCTGCTGGTGCTGCTGCGTGCACCTGACACCATTTTACTGCGTCGTCTTCCGCGAGTTTCACTGCGGCGACAGCAGGCGCCGTACTGCACTCACCGACCAACCGAGGCAAAACGCATTTACCTTGCTTAATTACTACTCTGAGAGCAAATACAATAGAGCTGAGTCAGCTGGCTATAAGAAATAAACTAGTATATTCTTGCTTAATTGGAGGAAAGAGAAGAAGAGAGAGAAGGGAAGCGGGCTCTTGGTGAAGAGCCAACTCTAGCACGTGCTCCTAGGCACTTTATGAGAGTGAAAGGTGGGCCATATAATAAAAAAGTAGTACACTCTTCTAATCAACTATTGTACATATTGGCTATAAGATAGGCTATAGATGACATGGCAATGGCTTATAGCCAGCAGTTGGCTATACTATTAACCATGCTCTGAGTACCGTGCAGATCCAAGTTTGGACGGTGGCTTTCCGGCGCTACCTTGCTACGTGTCCAGGTCCCAACAAATGCTACTACTAGGAGTACTGTATTGCAACCATGCATGATTCGATTCTGGAGTAATTAATTTACTACTACCAGTATCTCTTTAACTGAAATCTTTATGTGTGGCTCTAGCTTAGCTTAGTTCTTGCGTGCTCAGTGCTCACAAGCATCTCCAAATTAATTAGCTTGACCAAACTAATACTACTGCAAGTCTTTTATTTACCAAAGACTAGTGTACAAGCTTCATCAGGCAGCCATGGGAATGGCATGGCGAGCTGTGAGTGTAAAGTGACGTCGCCCGAATCAAAGGTGGTGTTTTCCTGGCGTGGCAGCCGAAATGTGTTCTTACCCAACTGGTCGTTGTCTCACGGAGAACAGATTCTAACCTTTCAGTGTCACTCCTAGTCAATTACAGAGGACTTGCGCTACTAATCTTTTTTTTTTACCATCCCTCTCTCCCTCTCTCTAGAAACTGCGGCTGGGCTAATATTTTCAGACCGAAACCGGCAAAGTTATGACACAAACTATTTAAAAAAAAATCGGGTCGTCATCGACACACCTAATCGTTGCATTCTGTTCGTGCATGAGATTAATTAACTTGCAATGATTTGGGCAAAGCGGTCGTTTGAATGTGCTCCACAACTCATCCCTCATCACCATTTGTGCGTGAGCAGTGCGTGCGAGAGGAAAGAAACAAAACAAAAACAAAAACAAACAGGCGGCGCTGACACGTGAAACCATGTCCTCCAGCTACCTGTTTCCATAATACTACCTCCGTTCGGGTTTATTGGTCCTCATTATATTTCGTGCCAAATTTTGATCATAGATTAAACTAACAAAATATTCACGCATATCATCAAACATTATATTTTTAAAAACTATGTTCAAATATAAATCCAATGAAATAATTTTTCTTGACATGCATTAACATTTTGTTAGTTAAATCTTTAGTCAAAATTTAGCACAAACTATAAAGAGGACCTGTAAATGAGGACGGAGGTAGTAAACAGCAACCCGGAGTACTAAAATCACAATTGAGCTCCCCGAAACCGTCTATAAATGGCCCCTGCCTCGCCACCTTTCACACTCCCCTCACTCCTTCATTCATCACTCACTCACTCAGCTCCGCACACAAAGCTCTGAAGAGGACGAGAAGAAGTCCGATCGATCTTGCCATGGACTCCAGGGTGTCCAAGAGCCCACCTTCGTCTCCGCCCCCGGCGGCGGCGCAAGAAGACGAGGGGGACGCGGCGGCGGCGGTGCGGGTGACGAGCCGGCTGTACCTGCACAGGCCCGGGCCCGGCGCGGGGCCGCTGGAGAAGGACGCCGTGCTCCGCCGCATCCGCCACCGGAGGCGCGCCAACCGCCTCCGGGACACGCTGCGCTCCCTCCTCGTCCTGCAGCAACAGCAGCCCACCGCGCCGGAGCCGGAGGACGCGTTCACGTCTCCGTAGCCGCGGGACCTCCCCGGACCTTCTGGATCTCCTCCCTCTCCGTGGCGCACGCTCTGCCTCGTGTACCGCTGCTGCCTCGCGCACGCACGTTCGACGGTGACCACGAGCGGCTGCGAATTCCACGAGCATTCATGTGTCCCATGCTTTTCTTTATAATGTACTGTACTACTTGTGTTTGTGTATTTGTGGTAGAGTAGGAGTACTAATTCAGTGTGTAAGTCACTTAATTATTGCATGGATGCAAATGAGTAACCGAGTCTGTTTCTGTTCAAATTATTTATACCTAGGGAGTAATAATGTCAGGTGTAATGGCAAGAATAAAAATCAGCTCCCTTCTTTGTCCCAGACAAGGGCTCCATTTTTGGTTTGGATTCCATTATCCAAGTTGCAACTTGCTTAAGAAATCCTGTGGGTGGGTATAGAGACTGATTGGGAAAACCACAGCCATTAAACTAAGTTGTTTCTAGACTGTTGTTCCAATGGATACAAATCAATCTTGAGCATGTGCTGTTCAAATGCAACTTATTACTACCAAACACTGAGATGAAGAAAACAAATACAGTTCCCACGCACTGCACTTGTGGATAAGCGCTAATTGTACTGTTGCGCAAGATGATTGCAGCTGCATTTGAACAGTTGCAAGGAGAACAGAACCAAAAGGATAAAGCGTCAACCTCAGATTGTTGATGTGCAGATCAGCTAGGCAGATAGTCTCTGTAAAGGTGCCAAATAACATTATTTGTTTTTGGTATTACTATCATTGTCTGGATTCAAGACTGTTACATACGGGCACACGTGCCAACAACTTCATTTTGTGTGTAAACCTATCCTGTATAATTGGCCCTCTGAGCTCTAGAGATATTACGAGAAAGAACCTCGCAAGGACCGCGCTATAAGACTGTTTAGAATGTAGGGTCAGACTGTATGGCTGTTAGAATCCAGTAGCCTATCTGCTTCCGAAGGCAGCATATCAGAGGACATTTCAAAATTTTGCTTGGCTGTCATCTTGTTCCACTCATTCTCGACGCGGAAAAAGACCCACTGGAACCGCCTCACCATTTCCAAAGCTGTTATCGCAAACACTGTCAGGTAGTTGTGCCGCAGATGCGCCGATAGCTTGTATGTCCATGTACATCGGAGAATGAGATTGCTACCTAACACCCAATAAAATACCTGTAGAGCAATCAGGAAAGTATTAGTTCACAAAACTAACAAGGTGTACTAGCTAAAATCATGTGCTCCCTCAATTTGAACTGCCAAAATGTCATATATTTAGGAACAGAGGGAGTAAGTGTTAAAGAGTGTATACCCAGCTACGCCCGTAAAGAAGATTGCTCCATGCATTTGGGTTTTTGAACATGAAAATCCTGGTTAAAATGCTGCAATTATAGAGGAAGTCTCATTAGCAACAATTGATACGCAAGGACAGAGTGGAAAGGAAACTTTTGTAGAGAATGGCACCTCAAATCCCAATCTCGCTTTATATCCCAGTAGAAGGAATACAATGAATTCACAACACTGGAAATAAGCCACAGGGGGCGGTAAAAGCTAATCCATACGTCGGGAAATACATGATACTTGAGAGCTGATAAAAAGATCACGGGGACTGCTGTCGAGTACTTGAGTGCTGGATTTGGTACAAAAATGTTGGTAAGTGTCCAGAAATAGGTACAAAAACATATGATCACAAGCTACAATTTGTACTATTTCTAGCATTTTAAACATGTATGTCATCTCAAAAGAAATAAAAAATTAGAGCTGAAATATGGTGGTGAGTAAATACCGTTCAGAAGACAAGTTTTCTCCCTTGTATCCTTGTACTGTCGAAGACACTGGAAGAAACGACACAAATAAGGGAGTACCAGAACTAGAGGAATAGCTACAGAGTGGCTACCACAAATTGAATCTGCTTCAAACCAAGCAATTGTCGCGACCTGTAAAATTTCATAATAACAATTACTTTTTGCAGTACTTTGCAATCGTCAAGTAAACCAAGCAGTATGGATACTGCAGAAGACAATATGTGCATAGAACAAGAGAAACAAAGAGATTAACCTGACGATGGACCATGCGACAACCTGAACGTTCCAAATCTGAAAACACCTGCAACAAATACAGCAATTGAGCAACATATTAGAAAGATCAAACTGAAAATCTCCACTCAGGACAGCCTAGAAGCTAGAAACAGTTCTCTACAAAACGAGGAAATAGTATATTGCAGATGCTCACGTAGTTAGGAGATAATTTTTCTTACAGAAACTACAGTATATTACAGCTAACATGAGAACAGAAAATAATATAGTACATATTAAACAAGAAAACCATGTCATACTATCTATAGCAGTAATTAGTTAAAACAAAACAATGGACAGTAAACACTTTAAATAAATGACTGCAAACTGTCTCCAATTGTTTACAAAAAATGACAGCATACCTTTGACATGGATGTAAAAATATCCGCCATAAAGAAGTCAGGGAATGTAATTGCCTGCGGAACAAGAGTACATTAAATCAATTCAAAATGTTATTTGATCAGATTTACTGGCTCCGCAAGCAAGGACAATCAGGTATATATAATAGCCACCACATACCAAAATATTTTGTTTTGTCTATAGCATAGCTAAAAGCAAAACCTATCTAACATTACTGAAATTTTTTACAACTTACTTGTAATGGAAGTGCTATACGCCACATGGTCCTCAGAAAGAAAAAGCGTGATGATAAATAAAACATATCAAAAGGAGAAAGGAGGATCATCAGAAGGATAACATACAAAAGAACCTGCAGACAGGCAGAATGATATGTCAATTCATAACCCAGCATTTAAAAAGTAATAATGAATCAGAGTAGAATAAATTGCATGATTTATTGTTTCTATAAGGGGAAGCAGGAGTAAGTGGATTGTGCATCATACAGAACTTCAGATCACTTCAGTGTTACAAAGAAACCATTCGTAACTATGTCTGCATGTACATCAATTGATGCTTAACATATAATAGTATTGTACTAAGATGGGCATTTCCACTTGTTCGATTACAGGAGAATAGGCATAACTTTAAGGTAAAAGTGGCACTTGCATTAACATTCATTGCTAGCAAAATGTATAATGAATATACTACTGTTCTGATCTTGCGACAGGATGTAAGTTTCAATTCATCAATTAACACAACAGAGCCAGAGATACACAATGAGACATTCGTTTTAGTATGTCAACAATTATCTTATCATTATACTGTTCCTTGGGAGAGCTCTGGGGATATTTATGTCCAAATTTGATTACTGATAACTGATAAGCACCACCACAAGTATAACCAAGCGTAATGTACACAACAAAAGGTCCCATGAGCAAATCATAGAATTAACAACTTAATGAGCTCAAGATATTACACTGGTTGAGATGCAGCAAGAGACACTTCACCATGTGAATACAGATATAGGTAAGCTGTCATACTTGTTGGAACAACTAAAGTCAGCCAAGTAGCACACTGCCAATGGAGGAAAATAAGTGTACTTAAGCAGAATGATATGCCAGAGTACATGTAATATGAACAATTATACAATATTATGTCAGCATAAAAGAAATGGACAGGACAACAACAAGATACAGTTTAAAGAAAAGAGAGCCAAGTTCAAAACACCAGCCCGTCAGTACTCGACTGCAGAAATAATTCCCCTGGCAACACATGTTCTCCAGACACTAAAGTACGGATCATATATATTACTTGCATATAAAAGCAAGATAAACATGGTTGCTTTAGAAATGTTATGTACAGTTGTACTAGAAAAATATAATGGACTGGGAACTAAAAGAATTGTTGAGAGCTTTGCCACCATCGGTAAAATTCAGGCTACCGTAACAACCATATGCCGCAGACATTGCATTGCAATACTCCATAAAGCTTATAGGCTATGGATAGGCATGTCAGTGTAAATGTATTCAAACAAGAGATCAAATGGATATCGCAAACAAGATAAATAGGCATACCCTCCATATTTCTCGGTGTGATAAATGTGTCTGCGAAAGATCAAACACCTTCGCATAATTTACTGATGATTGTGCGAAAACCCACAAATTTACTCCCCATAACCAAATCATCAGTGCCTACAATAGGAACACAAAGCACAATTACATGCATGAGTAAATTTTCTGCATAGGCGGTTACTAAGAGTTGAGTATGCCACAAGTGCAACAACAAAAAGAAACTCACCACCAGAAGAAGAGGATTATAGTATAAGAAAGCCTCGTATAGAAATAAGTCTCGCAGATCAACACTCATTCTCATAACTGAGTCCCACCCTATCTGCAGTTCCAAGAGCATAATCAATTAACAATTACATGAAGCTCAATTCATACAGTACAAAAGTGATTAATAGAGCAACACTGACCTTGCAACAGCACAAGCCCCATAGGAGAAACAATATAACCTGGAAAAGGGACACACTCATAAGCAATTTGAGAAGTAAAATGTAGATCTGGCAGATGAGAAATCAAGAGAACAGGGTAATTTGAGTACAATTGGTTAGTGGTTACAGCAAAAAAAGAACCAATAAAATACATGATGCCACAGAATAGAATTAGATATGGACAGGTAAATATGTTAGTGTCTCTTGGAGGAAATTACAGGGTAAATCAGTAAAAAAAGCAGCAGCTCCAACTGAAAATGGCGATGCTAAAAGGCCGCTTCATCTTTTGTGACTAAGCTAGAAGGCTTCTCCTAGGCATGTACTGCGAAAATATCGAGACGCTAACACCATAGTAGTGTTCAGGTGTTCTACTGTTCCAAGTATCGTGGAAAACAAAGACGTATCCTAGAGTAGCAGAGATTTAGACATGGCATGATTTTTTGTCGCTATTACAAAGTTTATGCAATGAGGGGGGCATCAGATTCGTTGGCTTATCACTTAATTTCCTTACAAACATGGCATCCGCTGCAGACAATGCGCATAACGGCGGCCGCACGGAGCACACTTACTACACATCAGAAAGTACATTAAGCATGTAGCGCCCGTGGAAATGCTGCGAAGGCTACCTTGACCCGCCAGAGGAAGAGCGGCGAAGGGATGATCGCCACGGCGGGGATGGCCGACACGCCCTTCATCTCGGCGCCGACCCTGACCCTCCGCGCGCGCACTCGGTCGCACAGGCGCCTGCGTCTTCGAACGAACCCTGCGCACGGCAGCAGAATCAGAATCGGCCTCGCCGCTGCATCAGCGCGACAGCAGTCTGGCAGGCGACGGGGTCCATGGTCCACGAGAGCCGAAGCTGACCGGATCGAGCAGAGGCGCTCACCGAGGATCGACAGCCCGTATCGCGGCCGGTGGGGGCGGCAGGGGAGAGAGGAGCCGTGCCGTCCGTCGGATAGGCGCAGGCCCCTCCGGCTCTCCGGGGAGGCTGTGGGAGAGGCGGAAACCTTCCGCCGGAACGGGGCGCGCGGGCGGGCGGCCGGCGGCGTGGCAGGGAATGGCGAGATCTGCGAGGGTGGGCAGGGGTGAAGACTGAAGAGGGGGAGGAGAAGCCGTAGGAAGGGGAGAAAGGGGGACGCGGAAGGTGAGGGAGGGAGGCGCCGACTTGGAGTTTGACGTGTAGGCGAACCACGGGGGAGCTCTGAATTTTCTATCGACTTTAGTACTGGTGGTGGTGGTAGTAGAGGAGTGCTTTATTCCGTGATGATCTGTTGCTGTTCTTTGGACGCGGTGCTTCTGGTCACGAGCACACATGTGCTCGTTATCTGGGCCGCTGTTTTGCGTCTCTGGATGCGATGCATTTAAGGCGTGTTTGGTTACCTGGGTGGCTTTAGCCTGCATCGCATGAGGGATTCTGGGTGAGCGTGGTCTGGTTGAGCTGATGCAGAAATTGGTTGAGATGTATGTTTGGTGCACTGTATAATATTGTTGCATGAGAGATGCTATATACAATAGATGTTGTTTGGTAGACTGCATTTGAGCTTAATTTTGTGAACCTTTCTCTTCCAATTTCAACAATGTCAATTGGATCTGGATCATTCCATGGAACATGTAAAAGAAGGCTGAACTGAAATCTGAACTAAACTCAAGGGGAGAGAGGGGGAGAAACGCGGCGCCGGTTGCGCCTCGCAGCGCGCAGGTGCTCCCCTCTCCCCTTCTTCCTCTGGATCTGTGGTGGACGGCATGTCCCCCGGCGTGAGCATGGAGGAGCACCAGCGAGGGAACTCGACCGGCGATGGGCGGCGTGTCCCCCGGCGTGGGCGTGGAGGAGCGCTGGCTAGGGAGCCCGGACTGGTGGGGGACGACGTGGGCATGGAGGAGCACCAGCAACGGAGCTCGGTCGGCGTCGGGCGACGTGTCCCTCGGCGTGGACATGGAGGAGTGCCTACTAGAGAGCCCGGACTGCTGTGGACGAGGGAGCTCAGGCGGCGGCGGCGGCAATGGGTTACTCGATTCAATCTGATGTGTGAGAGAGGAGGAAAGGGAGACACGGGATGAGAGTTGCGGTTGCAGGTGCGAGCCTGGCTCGGAGATACGGCCGATTCCTGCGTGCCCCTCAGCCTGGCTGAGAGGCCTCCTTTTGCATCGATTGGGCCAGGCTGAGGAGGCCACACATGCCACCAAACGCACTAGATTTTGCATGGCGGGTGCGAGGCAGGTGCCACACAAGAAACCAAACACGTCCTTAATGTATGTGCCACATACGCGAGCGTTTGTAACGAAGCAAAATAGCAAACGAAGAAATACGTCTGGGCTTGTGGTCCTGGAAGTAGACGGAGGAGAAGCGGTCGTGTACGACAAACTAGTCGAGCCGTGGCCCAGGATGAGTCAATGAGTGGTAAGCATGAGAGTTTCAAGAGATAGAATTGATGTAGTTGTTTGGTAGCTTAATATGAAATGGAAATCTGGCTCTTCTCCCCCAAAGGCCCCACCGTGGACGGCATTTGGAAGCGGAGGAGTGAGAAAGAGGGATAGGAAGCAGAGGCGGCCGCCAGCAATGAAGTTCCTAATGCAACTAATCAATCAGGAGGTATGTCGATTCGTAAGTATATCGTGATCTTTTTCTGTTTTGCACGCGCAGAAGGGGCAACTCGCTGCAGGTGTCGTGGCTGTGTATAGGTAAGGTCAACCCTCAAGGTCCATCGTGGGCTAAGAGGTTAGTGCGCAACATACTAACATTAATAGAGATGTAAAAATCGTAGGTGATAATTGGTATATAGTACATTTGTAGAAATTTGGTCCCTGTTCAGATAATTTGGATAGAGTCTGGTAGTCGCAAGGAAGTAATTAAGATTGTTCTTCCACAGTGCATTATTGATGAAAACTACTTGGTTGTCAATTATGTTGTAAATTCTGATTAGCAGCTTAATAGGGTGGTGAGTAGGAACTTTGCATTTAAGAAATGATCACTAGTAGTGATCTAAAAAAATCTTTTAGTAGTGATCTCAAAAGATCTTTTAGATCACTCTAGTGATCTAAAAGATCTTATATTTACAGAGGAAGTACTGATGTACCACAAATGCAGGTCTGCAGATTTGGCAGATGTTTTAAGTTTAATAGAACAGAACAAGGTGCTAGTCAAAACATTTTTTTTCTGGTTTAGCAGCTAAATAGTTTGGTGAGTAGAAGTGTGGGCTCACAAGATACTGGTTCCTTGAGGGAATATTTGCAGAGGCATTTTAAAAAATTGGATGCTTAGGAGTACATTTTTTGTAAACATGATTTGCAGAACCTGCAGTTTTTTGCTGTCTGTTTGAAGCGAACTCGTCGTTCAATCTGTCTTAGCCATTTCCATCACCTTATCAATTTTGTTATGAAATGAATCATGAGTAGCATGCCTTTTCTCTTCTTCCCAGATTGTTTTCTGTCACACTAAGCATGATTTTTTATGTTTGTTTGAAGCAGAGGGCCTGATGCAAAACTGTATCATATTTTTACAGATTTTGGCTGCTTTGCTTACAAAGTTAATATTTGAATCTTTTGATTTTTTAGCAGATTATTTGGTTGAATCGAACGTCCCATACGTCACATCGTCACATGTTGTTCTAGCTTATTTGAAGCTTTAGATTTTTGTTCATATATGGATCTTGGACTTCAAACCAAATCTGGATTTGGTGACTTTATAACCATTGCAACCCTGTTTCTGGTTTATCCCTTTATGTTGGGTATGGACAGTGTCGGAGCTAGCGGAGATTCAAAGGGGGGGCCAAAGGAAAAATATGCACCTTTGGGGGGGGGGGGGCAAATGAGAACAATCTTTTTATTTTAAGGCTCTTAATTTTTTTCCTTGAGAAAATATGCTACAGCTGGGGGGGGGGGCAATGGCCCCCTCAGCATTGCATGTAGCTCCGCCACTGGGTATGGATGTGTTCATGGCTTCATGTGTTTGTGGATGAAGCGAAGCTTCTTTAGGCTAGTAGGCGATGGTATTTATAGGGCCACCCATTGTTTTTCTGTAATTTGTTGTATTCTTGCTCTTCCACCTATTTACTGATTTGTTTACTGATGTTTCAGAAATCTAAACCTGAAATTATATTCATCCATGGAGTCAGGAAACAAGAACTGGATCCATGTGTTAGATGACATGTTCAATAAACCTTCGGAGCTTGGCACTAGTATGTTTGGCAGCTGCCATCAAACTCTTTTGCAATCTCAGAACCCGCCTCTAACATGCAGATGGTCCATCAGTGTAATTTGTGTGAGCGACGGCGCACTTATATATGTGCATCATAAGAAATTTGATGAACTTGAATATGCTAGGCACTACTAGAAGTTTGGAAACCCTAAACTCAAATTCTAGAATTCTTGTACCTTTCCTGTGGTGCAGCCAAAGGCTGTTTATCTCAATTCCTGAGATTTTGTTTCCCAATACGATTGGAAATGTCTTGACATCACAATCCTGTGTTTTTACTTATTTTCATGTGTTTCAAAATGATGTGATCCAAAGAGACCTATGTAACGTATGCATATTCCCACTTTAACAAAAAAAAATTGCACGAAAAGCAAATAACCTTTGGTCAATAAACATTACTCGTATATTTATTTCGTTGCCCATGTATTGCATGTGTGCTTGTGCCATCAATGTCGCTTATCGCCTTAAAAGTGAAACGTTACTTGCTCAAAAACTAAAATATTTTAGGTGGTTTTCTAAGGTTGCATTTTCATATTTAACATGGCTTCCTTTTCCCCTTTTTTTAAGAACGTGGGTTTGTTTGAGATACTTTCATATTTAGACTTTGGTGCGACAGTGCTGGTGCAGAGGATTAGCTGATATTGTGCGAAGATTGATTTAGCTGGTAGGGGAGGACACGAGGCGTGCAAGGGAAGATTGTTTCTTTTTAGACTAAGTCATGCAGCGGTGGGAGGCAATAAATTCCTCGTCCTGTTAGTCCAGAATCTGTCCTTTCATGGCCCATATCGTTGAGCCACATCCGAGCCGCTGGTAACGTGGCTGACGCCGGCATGCTGCCTGCTGGTCATATGTGGGCCATGGGCCCTGTTGGAAAACATAAATACGATGTCAATACTTGGGCCTATACGCATGTGATTGGTGATCTCGAGGAGCACCGACGGGAAAGATATCGAGAGTGCTTGTGCTCGGGCACAGAATAGCACTTTCGCTGTTCTTTGCCTTCGATTCGAAGATGGAAGGAACGTGGGAGTTGACATGTCCGGCGTCCTGCAGTGTAGGGCATATGCATATGGGAATATGGGATGGTACTTCCGGCGGATCTAGATTCCGCCGCGAACGGGTGCTTGACAGTGACGTGCTGGGTGCGACCTTTTTCTTTCCTCAAGATTTAATAGTACTAGTAAGCTTGCACGTGCAATACACGTCTCAAACATTGTTCAATCGAAATTCAAACCAATATACATACAAATGGTTCAAAATACTAAATGTTTGAAAATTATAAATTAAATGCATAAAAATGTTTCAAAATATATAAATTAAATGGATACACAGTGTTGTGATGTTGCCCAAGTTGTATTTTGAAAAGTTGGAGTATTGTGGTCATGCAAACAATATATACATTATTTCATTCGTTCAATATTTTCATAGGTTGTAAAAAGAATAGATTAAATCTAGTTATAATTGAAAAGCATCATTGAATTGTGTCGAGTCCATGGACATGCAATCCTAAAATTGTTCTTAATATCATCGAATAATCACAAGTGGACATGGTGCCACGCGCGGTCGGTATCAGGCCCGCTCATTCCCACGTGATTCGTGTAGTCCAAATACGAGTAGCATGTATACTGAGATTGATGTGTTGTATACAAGGCATTATGCATTCATATTACCTACGCCCTCGCCAAGAGATGGCCCACAAGGCAGGGTCGGGCATTCAAACGAGCAGTGCATTTGAGCATACGTCAATTAAGTCGGGCCTGCAATACCAGGACCCCCTCAGCTGCAGCTCATTAAGTCACCCATGAAGTTTTAATGGAAACAGTTCAGGGCCGTTTATGTTTGACATCACCCAGCGGAAACCCCTTGGGTTAGTTGGACTGGCTAGAGACTAGAGTAACTTCTCATTAAACAAGCTTGTCTAAATATTCTGACATAAACATTTATCGTCTCTCAATACAATGTACTGCAAGTGTTAGCCAACATTACCGATGATCAATGGAAACCATCCTCCTATTGGCCAGTTCGATTGCTTAAGCCACTTTTTTTCTTCCAAAAACCATATGCCAACGATTATGACGGTGATCTTTAGAACAACCTAACACACATTTTTGGGTAGCTTAGAACAAGACTAATCTAGGATACATTTCAAACATGTTTAAATTCACTTATTTCGCTCAACCTATTTCAGTGTAACTGCTTAGAACAACACTTACAAGTGAAATCTGATTTTGATTGTAGCGACCTTATTCTTTTGAAATGAGCGAAACATGTTTTCTTGAGTAGTTGAAGTTTATTTTAGTAAAATTATTTTTTTAGAAGAGTGGATTTTTTAATGAGTGCACAGGTACCGGTACATAGCGAATATTTTCAATCTGCCTTTTGAAACGAGTGAAATAAAATAGTGCAATATCTTGTTTTAGATGAGTGAAATCACTGTATTTTGAAAATGATTGAAATTATTCATTTTCAATTGACTGAAACGAGTGTAATCTATTTTGTGAAACGAGTGAAATCATTTTTGTTGAAAATAATTGAAATTATTAGTTTGAATTGAGTCAAACAAGTGGAATCTATTTTTGTAAAGGAGGGTGGAATAAACAAGTGAACTATGTTGTTCTAAACGAATAAAATCATTCTTTTCAAAAATCATTGAAATTATTCATTTGAATTGAGTGAAATGAGTGGAATCTGTATTTTGAAATGAGTGATGTATGGAGTATGCTATTTTAAACGAGTGTAATTGTTTTTTAATGATTGAAAATATTTGTTTGAATCATGTGAAATGAGTGGAATGGGAGCGGCGTTTTGGCTCTCGGGTGCATCTGCAACCGTGGGTGAATAGTAAAATAATTAAAAATAGTAAAAAAATGATTTTTTTTTTCTTGTGATACCAGATGCTTGTATGCGTGAAGTCCGTGCTAAATTTCGTGTAGTTAGGACGTTTTAGTAGCTCTCGGCAAAAGAGACAAATTTCGGATCAATGAGAAATATTTGAAAACAACACTGTTTGAAGCTCACTTTGTCTTTTTTGCCATGAGCTCCTGGAATATAGTTTAGCCATGAAAGGTTGCATTCATCTGGCGCACTCAAAGCATCTTAGATAAAAAATCAGATTTTTTTATTTTTTTATTTTTATTTTATTTTTACTGTTCACTGGGTGCAGATGGGCCTGACCCCGAAGTGAATATCAGAGTGGAATCTATTTTTCTTAAAGGAGCGAAATAAAGGAATGAAGTACATCCTTCTAAATAAATTATTGAAAACATTTGTTTGAATCAAGTGAACGAGTGGAGTCTTTTTTTTTAAAGAGTGAAATATGTTGTTCTAAACGAATGATTTTTTTTCCTTTGAAAATAATTGTAATTATTTGTTCGAATTAAGTGAAATGAGCGGAATCTGTTTTTTCAAAGGAGTGGGGTGTATTTTAAATGAGTGCCATCATTATTTTTGAAACTCAGGTTAGGGCCGTTTCCAGGGTGGTTGATCTTTCAGCACTTGTTGTTCGCTCGTCAGGCATCTGCTTTGCTTTTCCTGCACTAATCGAGCAAAAGAAAGACATGTGAGACCGGGCTGGAAAATTCTAACACATGAGATGTAAACAGGCATCTCCCACGTTCCACTTAAGCACCCAGATCCATAAGTTGCCCAAAAAGACATGCTAGGGGTTGAGGCAACAGAGAGATGATTATAGGTGGGCTCGTTGAATCGTACCCAAAAGAAACCGAAAACCACAGATCAAGTATAGTTTTAAGAGTGCTGCTACACACACGACGGTTGTGGACGATCTCCGCACGATGAAGCACATCAACCCGTCCATGCGTCGATTCAAAGTGAACCTACACCGTTAAATACTCCATCGTGCGCAGTTCGTTCGGCTATTGTCGTCCACACAGCAGTTTCGTAGTTTTAACCGGCTAACCTGTTAAACTCCGTTTCTGCAAAAGCCATCTCCTCTTCTCCATCTGCTTTTCCACAGGGCAAGGGTTGGAGCGAGGGGCATTCTTAATGATGTCTGCCCACCATCAAGATCCGTTATGCCATCCCCTGTGATGAGGGCTGCTACCAGATGAGCATGCATTCATACGAGCATTAATAGCGTCTGGCCCACTCTTCTGATGTATAACGCGACGTATTCAAGTAGGTCCGTGATTAACGCGTCAGGTATTACAAATGGGCCTATATTAAGTAGCCATCTTGATGCGCAGCGGGACGTCTCAGATTACGGCATCGCGTGGCCGCATGTCCCAAAAATTCAGGTCCTTAATATCATGATGTAAATAGGTGATAACTAAAGATGGAAAAAAGTAATCAATGGATACAGTCAATATCATGATATGATCAATCGACAACTCAAGGCTGAGAAAAATTAAATCAAGAAATAGTTAAATCAACGGATGATTCACAGATGAGGTCGCTAACCAAAGGCTTGTGTAAAGATGCTAATGGCGTTGATAAGGTATTATGGAATTTCTAAGACTTGATTATGTACTGCAGATACTCACCCTAATGACTACTAAAATGGAATATATCACACACAAATATCAATGCCATTTAACCAACATTCAAAAGTGCAATCTTAACACCAAAATGTTTTCCTTAAAGCAGAGTGTATATTACAACTGTTATTGCCAATAAAAATAAATGCTGACAAAAACTATCATAAATCCAGGACATCCATCTGATTGCCTAGCTCAAGGGTTATATGCACCGAAGACGCTACAACAAAATCATCATTGGTCATGTACAAAATTATATGCTTAAATTTCTTCCAGCAGTGCCACCCATTAGTAGTGCCGTTAGCTTAAATTTCTTCCTCAATGGGCAATCAAGATTATGCTCCGTGGAATTTTGCATGGAATTCCTTATTATTTAAGTGAATATCAGCTCATAAAATAATCCAATGAACACACAAGCAAAAAAATGAAAGAAAAAATGCATAGTATATATATAAGCTATAAAAGACAATCATCTTGGTCAGCCCACATAATTGACATGACAGACATTGGAAGCTTTTAAGAAAATAGGTACATGCATAATAGGAGTCTTCTATCAACATCCCTTCTTAAAACGTATACATGCATCAGAAATACATGCTTCCACCCATCCACATCAGAACAGAAGGACAATATACAAACAAAAACACTGACAAAGGGGGGCTAACCTTGCTGATTGCTGCTGTGGGTTAGCATAGCTATGGAAGGCATTAGGTGCAGGGGCGTGCAGAATATGCAGTGGAGAAACCTGGACAAGTGGAGATGCTCAGATTTCTCGTCCGTTTAACACACTACAGCCTAGAGACTAAACATCGTGCAGGGGCGGTGGTCAATGCGAACGTCTCGTCAATGGAGTCATCCCGACGGTCGTGAACGCGAAGGAAGGGATCAAGAACGATCAGACAGTATAACTTCCTTTAGTCTGAACGGCAGATCATGATCGTTGAATCAGAACAAGATCAACACATCCTTGTATGTGCTAGGCTCCACCAGTGGCTTGCTACTGTCATTATCACTGCAACATGATGAAGATGAATATCTTGGTGAGGTCACAAATTCTGAGTATGGTTCTTTAGATATATCACTTCCAGGCTTCCAGCATCAGATCTTGTTATCCTTCTTCTCTTGTCAGGTCCAGAGCAAGGTGGTGGCTGGTGGGGTGTATGATGAGCTTGTGAAACTTGACGACACCCTAACACAATCTCCAGAATCATCACCATCGCTCTTTACACTCTCAGTGTCCAGTCCACGGTAGATGGGCTGTTTTGGAATGAACTATGTATTCAGATGTCCAGGAGTATCATAATAAAATAAATAATATCAGTTCTCAGGGTTTTTCTTTCCCTAGAGAGGTATTTCATTTCCGAAACATGATTGAATGAACACAAGCGTCAACCATAAGTATAAAATGCAAGTACTTACAGGATGATCTTGATTAGTATACTTCCGAGCTCCTTCACAAGAGGAGGTGTGTTGCATGCCATTTAAGGCAGGATAGGCGTCAGAGAAGAACTTCTATGTGACTGTAAATGCTGCAGCATGTAGTCGCAATTAACACATAGCACTCATGGAGGCATAATGTGAGGCACACTACACACAATTTTAAAATTTCCTTGGCCAGACACACCAAACAAGCCAGTTTGAAGTAGTTTGAACTCTTAACAAAAAAACACAGATGTTCTCATCATTCAGATTTTTGACTAATTGTTTGTCTGATTTGCAAATACTACCTCTGCATACAAGCCAAAAGAAAAATTACCTTAGCTGATGCGTATTGCACATTGAAAAGAAGGCAACAAAACTGTACAAAATGCTCCGGGCTGCATGGAAAATCTAAAACAAGAGCCAATGTAAGTTGCATAATATACTAATTGAAAAAATTAGTAGGCATGCAAACAAATTTATGTCACCTAGTACAGAAGATCTTTCCAGAGTGATCCCCAAATGGTAGTTTCAGATATAAGTGCAGGTGCTCTGGATGCAGAACCAACTTGATATAACGAACTTAATGTTGACCAGGTCTGTCTAAAATATCAACAATATCATCAAAGAAGTGTGCTACAAAACTTGCTAGTGCAGTGACAAGTCGGAAAGGTGCAGCTAGTATCTCTCCGACGAACCAAATTACAGGGTACAAGACTGAATTGGCTGCAGTAAATAAAATGCAAATAAAAATATTAGTAAGTCATTAGAATAATAATAAAATAAAGGGAAAAAGAAACAAATCATTTGGGAGACTATAGTAACCATACCAATATTAAATATTGTACTGAAGATGAACAAAAATGGCCAAATGATTACCACACTGCATGATGTCTCCATCGCTACCATTGCAGCTGAACTGAGATATGCAACTGTTTCTGCACACACGTTCCATAGTGGCAGGGTACATTCAAGAACCTCCAACAGTGGCCCCATAATTGGCTTTGTCAATACACTAAGAACACACTTAGTAGCATTGAACTCTCCCTTGTATGCTGAAGTAAAATGTACAAGAAATTGTATACCAGCACCCGAGTCCAATAGCATTGAACTCTGCCTTGTATGCTGAAGCTTATTGTTTGTGAGTGACTGAAAGTATTACCATCAGCACCGGAGTGTATCCAAGGGATGTGTATCTATTACACCTCAAATATAAAATTAGCTTCCATGCAAAAGAAAAACTTAGCTTAAACAAATTGTACTCTACAATACCTAATATTGTACTACTATTTTGAAGATCTCTGGAGCAGGTTTTTCATTTCTTGGTTGTGTGTCTAAGTGTATAGATTAATTAGATCAGACCACTCAACTATAATCAAATAAATTAGTGTAATCTGTGTGGTGGGAGAGAAGTACCACTCACCGAAGCATAGGAACGGCCTGGGTAATGATGTCCTTGACAACTACAAATCACAATGTCAAAGCACATCTGGGATCGCCGCATCTGCCTGATCACTAATTGAAGTGTGCTCTTCGCTGCAGCACACAGTGGCCACCAGGACGCGGAGGGCTATCTCCCCTATCTATATATTGTCATAACATTCAGATATGAAAATCCTTGAATGGCATAGACATGACCTCCAAGAGAACTATTGGAAAAGTCTTACTATACTCCTTATTTATGCATGTAAGCCAACACAAACATGAACACCACGTCCAGTGATCCCTCCATCAGCTCAAAAAGCCATTCCCTGTTTTTGACCTCTATTGGAAGCCCGCCCCATCCCAGCTGAGACTGAGCTGCTCGTCAGTGCTTGTCAATGGCGGCTCCATCTTTTTGGTGAATATAAATCTCCGTCTCCATCTTTTGGTGAATAGAAATCTCCATCTCCGCTTCCTCCAAAAAGCTCATCGTCTACCACCTATGCTTCTGCGATGATGGTCATTGTGCTGCATCAAGGAAAATGAAATAGTTGGATAAACTTTTAGGTACCAGCAGAAGCAGATTGAACTGGAAATCTTAAACATGCGATATGAAAAACAAAGTAAATATTCAACTTCTACAAAAGATATGACTAATCTAGTAAAGTAATTTGGAATGTCGGCTTAACTAACTCTTTACCATTAACTATATTGTGAAGAACCCAATTTTTTTACCATAAATAGAAACAAAAAAACTTTCAATGTATCAGATAAAGTAAACTGATAAATAACTCTTTCCCATCCGAAATTCCATAAGATCCAGATCCATTCATGTAAATAATGTGCCTATCACAAATTTGTCATCTATTATATGAATCAATGGTGCATGGTAGCAGATGTGCTGGAGAGAGGGCTGCTTTAGGGCGATCTTATTGGTTGTCAGCAGTCAACACCAACCTTAAAAAATAGTAATATCTATTATAGAGCAGTTAACAAAATGAACCACAAACTTCATGTATTTACGTGAATAGAATCATAATCAGCAGGGAACAGAATTATAGTAGACAGAAGCTTCAGACCCGATTGAAATCACAGACAGTTCAATTTTCTAAATTTGGTCTTCACAAGTACTCCCTCCGTCCCAAAATAAGTGTCTCAACTTTGTACTAACTTTAGTACAAAGTTATACTAAGCTTGAGACAGTTATTTTGGGACAGAGGGAGTATGAAAAAAGGAGAATGAATGTAGGCCTTTGTTTACACATGACATCAATCTGGCTTACAAAATTGGTCCACAGGAGACCGAGATGCTGGGTTAGAATGTTTTTAGATTGATTGTAGGGTGGATGCAGTAAAACATGACCATGACAAACACCATGACAGTGCTACTCGTACACTGAAATTTGGATAACACCAAAACTGAATACTTGGACAACAGAACACTGAAAATTGGACAACATATACACTGAATTTGCATATCAAGAAGATTGAATATTGGACATCAACAATATGAATCACTGTGCTACTCGTACGTCATCAACAAGACTGAATCAATGTCAAGGATGGCTGACCGGGAGGAGGGGATCTAAGTGGCCCATCGTATTGGCTTGCAGGTGCTTAAGGTGCACAAATATATAGGGCTTGAGGATGTATCCTCCTCTGCTGCGGAGAAAACTGTATATACGATTAAATTAGAGATTTAAAACATGAAGTAAGATGAGAAAATAATTACTTTCTCTTCCAATTGTTATGGGCAAATATATACCAAATTATCAATCCATGAAGTATGAATGAATCTGCAAATGTAAGTAGGAAGCATGTAATGTTCTGAGTTCTAAAAGTATGCCAACATTAGTGTAGATTATTTGCAGGTATAGTCGAATCCTATGGAATAGTGCCTTCAACTTTTACCCTCTCTTGACCAGTTTGTTTGAGACCAGTACTTCATTTTCAGTGTAGTCGATAATTTCTTGTGTTCCCATGTGAAATTCTGCTTGAAAATCCTCTAGTGTTGTTTGCAATCTGATCTCTTAGATAATAAGTTCTAGAGTATATATGCACACCTCAGAAATACCCATACTGTACATAGTTTTGAAGTGTATGTTTCAGTTATGATGTTCAATGTTTGCCTCTTCTTTTGCTTCAATCTACATATTATTTGTTTAAAATGCAAGAGTTTTAGACATTTGTAATGCTTGCTGACCCAACTCAAATTCATGGGCTCACCTCTGGAAAATTCTGCCTTTCCTGTGCTTTCTACCAACATATATTTAATTCAAGCACTTATTATTCAGTTTAGCGTAATAAACGGATTACTTGTCAATGGATGTATTCTTTCTTGACATCAGCATAGATTGGTTGTATTTGCTCCAGTCATTACTCGAGATAAATGATACATAACTTACGTTTTAAATTTTGCATGCAGAATCCATGCCTAAGACTGTGAGGTCCTACCCGCGCTGTTGTTGTTGTCGATCCTGCGTCCTTTGAGGTTAACTTGCGAGTTAAGGGCAGAACTGAATCCGAGGATAAAGAATTGAGTAATCTAGACATCAACTGAATTGAGAATTGCCACTGTTACCTGTTTTGGCGAGAGGACCATCAACTGAACTGTCGCCGTGTCGCCCTTCGCCGACGCGGCGGCGCGGGAGGCACGGCTGGAGCATGGACGGCGCAGCGGTCCAGGCGGCGCGGTGGCCAGCGCGGCTGCAGGAAGAGGCGGGCGAGGGGCAGGAAGAGGCGGGCGAGGGGTCTGCGCGGCGGCGCCCGGCGGTGCGGTGGCCGACGCGGCTGTAGGAAGAGGCGGGCGAGGGGTCCGCGCGGCGGCGCTCGGCGGTGCGGTGGCCGGCACGGCTGCAGGAAGAGGCGGGCGAGGGGCAGGAAGAGGCGGGCGAGGGGTCCGCGCGGCGGTGCCCGGCGGTGCGGTAGCCGGCGCGGCTGCAGGAAGAGGCGGGCGAGGGGCAGGAAGAGGCGGGCGAGGGGTCCGCGCGGCGGTGCGGTAGCCGGCGCGGCTGCAGGAAGAGGCGGGCGAGGGGCAGGAAGAGGCGGGCGAGGGGTAGGGCGGTGCCAAAAACTGCTGGCTGCGGGAGGGAAGCGACGTGGTCGGGATCGATGTTAATCCAATGGCAATGATCGGTAAATAATTAAGTAATGGCATTGGTGGATAATTAAAGCATAAAATACATTTAAGGGCTGTTTGGTTCTAATAAGTCAGCTGACTTATAAGTCAGGTGACTTAAAACCAGTGACTTATAAGTCATGTCTATTTGGTTGTCACCTGACTTATAAGTCACCTGACACACATTTTCACACCAATCAATATCATGCAGATGATGGGACCCACGCAAAAGGGGGTGACTTATAAGTTTTAAGTTGGGGTGGAGCAACTTATGACTTATAAATTGGGGTGACTTATAAGTCGGGTCTGTTTGGCAAAATAAGTCATTTTTTTTTACTTTTTGACTTATAAGTTGGTGACTTATTTGGAACCAAACAGGGCCTTAGTATGCTGGAGTGATGTAGACCATTAGATCGCAGGTTTTGATGGATATGATGATCTGGTTCTCCGTCCTCTCTCTCTTTTATAGTGGTAGTAGACTAGAACAATGTATGTGCGTTCTAATAGAATATACATATTTTAGTATGTTAGCTTGTGATTTACCTGTTCATAATAATACGATTGTGTAAATAAATGTTCATCAAATTTTGAGCATGAATTACCTTATGTTTTGATTAGAAGTTTGGTAAGTAATTAAAGTGCAATTGGTTCAGAAAACAAATAAATTAAGGCAATAAGAAAGTTACACAAAGAAATGGTGGGAAGAAAGATAAAATGAAAATTTTACGTTCCTTTTAAGTAGTAGAGATAGCACACAAGAAATGAGAAATGCTCAACGAAGTAACACTTACAAAGTGTTTGTTGCAAATGGGATGGGTGGAAACTGATTTTGTTTGGTTCACGAATGTAACGGTATGCAAGTACATTTTGCTAAAGAAAAAAGGTTATATGCAATTCCAGTATGATGTTTGGTTTAGAAAATACAATGCAAATGCACTGTCCCATGCCAAGCCAGTCGCGAGATGATGTTGTACGCAACACTATTTTAAGGTATCCAGGGCGCTACATGCGGCTTTCACAAGCAGCTTCTTCCCCTTGACGGCGCCGCTTCCCCTCTCGATTGCCTCCACGCCCGTCGCCGAGTCGAAACTTTGATGAATTATTCATTGGCTAGCGGAGTTCTCAGGATAATATCAAGAAAGATGACGAAGCTACATTTACACACGTACACATGCATATAGCAGTAGGGCCATAACACCAGCGAGAAGCTGAAGCGCCATGTAAGAGATACAACACATATTTTTGGCATAATTCCATTCACCCTTTAACTAAGTTCATTTAGACAATTTAATCCAAAAGTGCTATCGTGTCTATTAAAACTGACAACATGGGTTAAGTATCTCTAACATCATCTTCTCTACAAATTTTCTCAATACTCAAGTCTTTAAAGACTTTTTTTGTGCATGGTTATTCTTGGTTAGGACCACTTTCTTTTAAAAACATTCCCACAACAAGTCTTGCTTATCTAGATTAAGTAGAACTAATGCTACAAGATTATTTCAGCTACTAGAACAAAACTTTTGTTTTAACCATCAAGACTTACTCCCAATAGCACATATCACACGTACTACTACTACATTTATTCTAAGGCCAACTCCAACGCACGACCCCATCTGGTCCGAGTCTGTCCGTTTTGGCCCAAATGGACAGACACCACGGCCCAACGCGCAACCATATTCGTATAATTTGTCTGTTTCGCGTCCGGCCTGTCCCTTTTTCACAACAAACTTCCTCATCTGCGGGTCAGTTTGGTTCATGTCCACACCCATACATGCCTGCCCTGGATGATGCCTGGAATTGGCCTCGTCTCTGTTTGGTTCATGCCCTGTGAGAGAAGGCGTGGCTGCCCGACTAGTGTGATTAGCCTGGTGAAAATAAAAAAACAATGTAAAAAGCCCAGGCAAATTTTTTTCGAGAGTACGCCAAATTGGCGTACTATATTTTTATAGAAGGTAGAAGATAATTACAAGCAGTCGAGCAAGATGCGAACCTTCTGCTTGACAGACACCAACACCATCTCGAATACAAAGCTCACTCTCTCACGAAAGGATCTAAACCTCCTACACCTAATCCTACGAGCGCCCACTCCCTCATCTCCGAGAGCACAAGCGTCACCACTTGCTCGGGCGTCCTTTGATCGTGTACTCTCTTGAACACCCTCGCGTTTCTCTGTTTTCACAAAGTCCACGCCATGCCAATCACAAAGGAGTCAAAACCTCGACGAATTTTGCTGAAGAACCTCGTCCTCTGCTGGAACCACCACTCGGTAAATGTGGTGCTCTAGGTGGGCGGTGCAATGTCCAATTGCATTGTGTCAAAACAACGATGCCAAACCTCCCGCGCATAGACACATTTCACGAGAATGTGATCTATATTGTCCTGGTCCTGCAAGCAAGTGAAACAAACGGATGGCTCGTCCTGGAGCACGTGCCAAGCGCGCCTGTCAGATGTCCATAGTCAATACTGAACCGTGAGCGAAGCGAAGATCTAGCAACACAGCGGTGCCCAACTCCACCAGATGGCAAGTGCCGACGGCGAACGCACAAAACCCATGTCTTTGGTAGGTCGACTTTGCCGTGTAGACTCCGGACATGTCAGCAGGCCAGCTGAACTGATCAGGAAGAAGATCGTCCCGCGGCATCGTCGCGATGGCAAGGCACAAGTGTGCCACCTGCATATGCGCCAGGAAAGAGATGTCACCTTGCACATTTCGCGACCACGCATTATCCACCAAAGCTTGCCGAACGGTCCTAGCATTGCTCGCCCTGGTGCTAACCATCTCCAAGATCATAGGAGCGATCTCGCCGACCAGGCAAAGTCATTAGCCTATCCCAGGCGTCCCTTTTTTTCTGCCTGTCCGGTCTGTAGCATAGCCTGACACTAATTAAACACGACGGGAGTATTGTCTAAAAGAATATATTTTCTTGAAATTCAACTATTCCATTAATCAGAACAACCAACAGCCTCGCTGGTGATCAACGCTTGTACAAAGTCTGGCGCCCCATTCAGCCAAACGACCGAGGATGCACGGCTCATACCCGTACCAACTGCAGCTAGAGTGTCAGCTACTTGATTACAGCCCCTTGGGCAGTGGACAATTTCAAAACGAGCAAAGTTTAAACTAGCAAATTTTTTGATCTCCCTGAAGGTGACACTAAGTGCATCTTTGTCTTGTTTCTTTCCTCGGATTGCATTCATGAGCATCGTGGAATCAGTCTCCATTAGCACCAAGGACATGCCCAGTTCTTGAGCAGTTTGGAGGCCCCTTAGACATGACATGGCTTCAGTGTGCATCGGGTTCATGATATGGGGAAGGTTGCCTGCACCAGCACCAATTGCATTACCCCTGTGTGGTCCCTGATGACGAAATCCCATCCACCATTTGAGTTGTCAGTCCTCGCACTCCCGTCTACATTTATTTTCAGCGTGTCCTCGCTCGGGGGTGTCCAAGTCAGAGCTGCGTGTGTGTGCTTGTTTTGATGGGGAACGTAGTATTTCAAAAAAATTCCTACGAGCACGTAAAATCTATCTAGGAGAAGCATAGTAACGAGCGGGAAGAGTGTGTCCATGTACCCTCGTAGACCGAAAGCGGAAGCGTTTAGTAACGCGATTGGTGTAGTCGAACGTCTTCGCGATCCAACCAATCAAGTACCGAACGACGGCACCTCCGCGATCTGCACATGTTCAACTCGGTGACGTCCCTCGAACTCTTGATCCAGCTGAGGCCGAAGGAGAGTTCCGTCAGCACGACGGCGTGGTGACAGCGGTGATGAAGTTACCGACGCAGGGCTTCGCCTAAGCACTACGATGATATGACCGAGGTGTAAAACTGTGGAGGGGGGCACCGCACACGGCTAAGAGATTGTCTGTTGTGTCTTTGGGTGCCCACCTCACCACGTATATAAAGGAGGGAGGGAGGAGGAGGCTGGCCAGGAGGAGGTGCGCCCAAGGGGGGGGGAGTCCTACTCCAAGTAGGATTTGCCCCCTTCCTATTTCCACAAGGAGAAGGGGCGAAGGAGAGAGAGAAGGAAAGGGGGGCCGGCCCCTAGCTCTAGTCCAATTCGGTTTGGGCTAGGGGGGGAGGGGCGTGTCACACCTTGGCCTGCCTCCTCTCTTCCACCACTAGGCCCATGAGGCCCAATAACTTCCGGGGTGGGGGGTTTCGGTAACCCCCGGTACTCCAAAACTTATCCGAAACGACCTGAACCATTCCGGTGTCCGAATATAACCTTCCAATATATGAATCTTTATGTCTCGACCATTTCGAGACTCCTCGTCACGTCCGTGATCTCATCCGAGACTCCGAACAACCTTCGGTCATCAAATCACATAAACTCATAATACAAATCGTCATCGAACGTTAAGCGTGCGGACCCTACGGGTTTGAGAACTATGTAGACATGACCGAGACACATCTCCGGTCAATAACCAATAGCGAAACCTGGATGCTCATATTGGTTCCTACATATTTTACAAAGATCTTTATCGGTCAAACCGCATAAAAACATAAGTTGTTCCCTTTGTCATCGGTATGTTACTTGCCCGATATTCGAACGTCGGTAACATCATACCTAGTTCAATCTCGTTACCGGCAAGTCTCTTTACTCGTTCCGTAATGCAACATCCCGCAACTAACTCATTAGTCACATTGCTTGCAAGGCTTATCATGATGTGCATTACCGAGAGGGCCCAGAGATACCTCTCCGACAATCAGAGTGACAAATCCTAATCTCGATCTATGCCAACTCAACAAACACCATCGGAGACACCTATAGAGCATATTTATAATCACCCACTTATGTTGTGACGTTTGATAGCACACTAAGTGTTCCTCCGGTATTCGGGAGTTGCATAATCTCAGTCATAGGAACATGTATAAGTCATGAGAAAGCAATAGCAATAAACTAAATGATCACAGTGCTAAGCTAACGGATGGGTCTTGTCCATCATATCATTCTCTAATGATGTGATCTCGTTCATCAAATGACAACACATGTCTATGGCTAGGAAACTTAACCATCTTTGATTAATGAGCTAGTCTAGTAGATGCATACTAGGGACACTCTGTTTGTCTATGTATACACACATGTACTAAGTTTCCGATTAATACAATTCTAGCATAAATAACAACTTTATTATTGCCTCTAGGTCATATTTCCTTCAGTCTCCCACTTGCACTAGAGTCAATAATCTAGATTACATAGTAATGATTCTAACACCCATTGAGTCTTGGTGCTGATCATGTTTTGCTCGTGAGAGAGGCTTAGTCAACGGGTCTGCAACATTCAGATCTGTATGTATCTTGTAAATCTCTATGTCTCCCTCCTTGACTTGATCGCAGATGGAATTGAAGCGTCTCTTGATGTGCTTGGTTCTCTTGTGAAATCTGGATTCCTTTGCCAAGGCAATTGCACCAGTATTGTCACAAAAGATTTTCATTGGACCTAATGCACTAGGTATGACACCTAGATCAGATATGAACTCCTTCATCCAGACTTCTTCATTTGCTGCTTCCGAAGCAGCTATGTACTTCGCTTCACACGTAGATCCCGCCATGACGCTCTTCTTGGAACTGCACCAACTTACAGCTCCTCCATTCAATATAAATATGTATCCGGTTTGTGACTTAGAGTCATTCGGATCAGCGTCAAAGCTTGCATCAACGTAGTCCTTTTCAACTATTTCAGGATGTTCTTGACCGCTGTCTAGTGATCCACTCCTGGATTACTTTGGTACCTCCCTGCTAAACTGATAGCAAGGCACACATCAGGTCTGGTACACAACATTGCATACATGATAGAACCTAAGGCTTAAGCATAGGGAATGACTTTCATTTTCTCTATCTTATGTAGTGGTCGGGCATTGAGTCTGACTCAACTTCACACCTTGTAACACAGGCAAGAACCCTTTCTTTGCTTAATCCATTTTGAACTTCTTCAAAACTTTATCAAGGTATGTGCTTTGTGGAAGTCCAATTAAGCGTCTTGATCTATCTCTATAGATCTTTATGCCCAATATATAAGCAGCTTCACCGAGGTCTTTCATTGAAAAATTCTTATTCAAGTATCCTTTTATGCTATCCAGAAATTCAGTATCATTTCCGATCAACAATATGTCATCCACATATAATATTAGAAATGCTACAGAGCTCCCACTCACTTTCTTGTAAATACAAGCTTCTCCAAAAGTCTGTATAAAACCATATGCTTTGATCACACTATCGAAGCGTATATTCCAACTCCGAGATGCTTGCACCAGTCCATAAATGGATCGTTGGAGCTTACACACTTTGTTAGCACCTTTTGGATCGACAAAACCTTCTGGTTGCATCATATACAACTCTTCTTTAAGATATCCATTAAGGAATGCAATTTTGACATCCATTTGCCAAATTTCATAATCATAAAATGCGGCAATTGCTAACATGATTCGGACGGACTTAAGCATCGCTACAGGTGAGAATGTCTCATCGTAGTCAACTCCTTGAACTTGTCAAAAACCTTTCGCAACAAGTCGAGCTTTGTAGACAGTAACATTACCGTCAGCATCAGTCTTCTTCTTGAACATCCATTTATTCTCTATGGCTTGCCGATCATTGGGGAAGTCAACCAAAGTCCACACTTTGTTCTCATATATGGATCCCATCTCAGATTTCATGGCCTCAAGCCATTTCGCGGAATTTGGGCTCATCATCGCTTCCTCATAGTTCGTAGGTTCATCATGGTCAAGTAACATGACTTCTAGAACAGGATTATCGTACCACTCTGGTGCAGATCTTACTCTGGTTGACCTACGAGGTTCGGTAGTAACTTGATCAGAAGTTTCATGATCATCATCATTAGCTTCCTCACTAATTGGTGTAGGAATCACTGGAACTGATTTTTGTGATGAACTACTTTCCAATAAGGGAGCAGGTACAGTTACCTCATAAAGTTCTAGTTTCCTCCCTTTCGAGAGAAACTCCTTCTCTAGAAAGGATCCATTCTTAGCAACGAATATCTTGCCTTCAGATCTATGATAGAAGGTGTACCCAACAGTCTCCTTTGGCTATCCTATGAAGACACATTTCCCCGATTTGGGTTCAAGCTTATCAGGTTGAAGCTTTTTCACATAAGCATCACAGCCCCAAACTTTAAGAAACGACAACTTAGGTTTCTTGCCAAACCACAGTTCATAGGGTATCGTCTCAACGGATTTAGATGGTGCCCTATTTAACGTGAATGCAGCCATCTCTAAAGCATAACCCCAAAACATAGCGGTAAATCAGTAAGAGACATCATAGATCGCACCATATCTAATAAAGTGCGGTTACGATGTTCGGACACACCATTACGCTGTGGTGTTCCGGGTGGCGCGAGTTGCGAAACTATTCCGCATTGTTTCAAATGAAGACCAAACTCGTAACCTCCACGATTAGATCGTAGAAACTTTATTTTCTTGTTATGATGATTTTCCACTTCACTCTGAAATTCTTTGAACTTTTCAAATGTTTCAGACTTATGTTTCATCAAGTATATATACCCATATATGCTCAAATCATCTGTGAAGGTCAGAAAATAACGATACCCGCCACGAGCATCAACACTCATTGGACCGCATACATCAGTATGTATTATTTCCAACAAGTCTGTTGCTCGCTCCATTGTTCCAGAGAACGGAGTCTTAGTCATCTTGCCCATGAGGCATGGTTCAAGTGATTCCAAAAGCCCATCAACATGGAGTTTCTTCATGCGCTTTACACCAATATGACCTAAACGGCAGTGCCACAAATGAGTTGCACTCTCATTATTAAACTTATATCTTTTGGCTTCAATACTATGATATGTGTATCACTACTATCGAGATTAAATAAAGTTAGACCACCCATCAAGGGTGCATGACCATAAAAGATATTACTCATATAAATAGAACAATCATTATTCTCTCATTTAAATGAATAACCGTCTCGCATCAAACAAGATCCAGATATAATGTTCATGCTTAACGCTGGCACCAAATAACAATTATTTAGGTCTAAAACTAATCCCGAAGGTAGATGTAGAGGTAGCGTGCTAACGGTGATCACATCGACTTTGGAGCCATTTCCCACACGCATCGTCACCTCGTCCTTAGCCAATCTTCGCTTAATTTGTAGCCCCTATTTCAAGTTGCAAATTGAGCAGCAGAACCAGTATCAAATACACAGGCGCTACTATGAGCATTAATAAGGTACACATCAATGACATGTATATCAAATATACCTTTCACTTTGCCATCCTTCTTATCCGCCAAATACTTGGGGCAGTTCTGCTTCCAGTGACTAGTCCCTTTGCAGTAGAAGCACTCAGTCTCAGGCTTAGGTCCAGACTTGGGCTTCTTCACTTGAGCAGAAGCTTGCTTGCTGTTCTTCTTGAAGTTCCCTTTCTTCCCTTTGCCCTTTTTCTTGAAACTAGTGGTCTTGTTAACCATCAACACTTGATGCTCCTTCTTGATTTCTACCTTTGCAGCCTTTAGCATCGCGAAGAGCTTGGGAATTGTCTTATCCATCCCTTGCATATTATAGTTCATCACAAAGCTTTTGTAGCTTGGTGGCGGTGATTGAAGAACTCTGTCAATGACACTATCAACCGGAATATTAACTCCCAGCTGAGTCAAGTGATTGTGGTACCCAGACATTCTGAGTAAATGCACACTGACAGAATTATTCTCCTCCATTTTGCAGCAGCAGAACTTATTGGAGACTTCATATCTCTCAATCCGGGCATTTGCTTGAAATATTAACTTCAACTCCTGGAACATCGCATATGCTTCATGACGTTCAAAACATCGTTGAAGTCCCGGTTCTAAGCCGTAAAGCATGGCACACTGAACTATCGAGTAGTCATCAGCTTTGCTTTGTGAGGCGTTCACAACGTCCGACGTTGCTCCTGCAGCGGGTCTTGCACCTAGCGGTGCTTCCGGGACGTAATTCTTTTGTGCAGCAATGAGGATAATCCTCAAGTTATGGACCAAGCCCGTGTAGTTACTACCATCATCTTTCAACTTAGCTTTCTCTAGGAACGCATTAAAATTACTATCAGGTACTAAGTTCATGATAAATTAAAGTTCAATTAATCATATTACTTAAGAATTCCCACTTAGATAGACATCCCTCTAATCATTTAAGTGATCACATTATCCATATCAACTAAACCATGTCCGATCATCACGTGAGATGGAGTAGTTTTCAATGGTGAACATCACTATGTTGATCATATCTACTATATGATTCACGCTCGACCTTTCGGTCTCAGTGTTCCGAGGCCATATCTGCATATGCTAGGCTCGTCAAGTTTAATCCGAGTATTCTGCGTCTGCAAAACTGGCTTGCACCCGTTGTATGTGAATGTAGAGCTTATCACACCCGATCATCACATGGTGTCTCGACACGACGAACTGTCGCAACGGTGCATACTCAGGGCGAACACTTTTACCTTGAAATTTAGTGAGAGATCATCTTATAATGCTACCACCGTACTAAGCAAAATAAGATGCATAAAGGATAAACATCACATGCAATCAATATAAGTGATATGATATGGCCATCATCATCTTGTGCCTTTGATCTCCGTCTCCAAAGCACCGTCATGATCACCATCGTCACCGGCTTGACACCTTGATCTCCATCGTAGCATCATTGTCGTCTCAACAACTATTGCTTCTACGACTATCGCTACCGCTTAGTGATAAAGTAAAGCAATTACATGTCGATTGCATTTCATACAATAAAGTGACAACCATATGGCTCCTACCAGTTGCCGATAACTGTTACAAAACATGATCATCTCATACAACAATTTATATATCATCACGTCTTGACCATATCACATCACAGCAAGCCCTGCAAAAACAAGTTAGACGTCCTCTACTTAGTTGTTGCAAGTTTTATGTGGCTGCTACGGGATTCTAGCAAGAACCGTTCTTACCTACGCATCAAAACCACAACGATTTTTCGTCAAGTGTGTTGTTTTAACCTTCAACAAGGACCGGGCGTAGTCAAACTCGATTCAACTAAAGCTGGAGAAATAGACACCCACTAGCCACCTGTGTGCGAAGCACAGAGGTAGAACGAGTCTCATGAACGCGGTCATGTAATGTCGGTCTGGGCCGCTTCATCCAACAATACCACCGAATCAAAGTATGACATGATGGTAAGCAGTATGACTATTATCGCCCACAACTCTTTGTGCTCTACTCATGCATATAACATCTACGCATAGACCTGGCTCGGATGACACTGATGGGGAACGTAGTATTTCAAAAAATTCCTACGATCACGCAAGATCTATCTAGGAGAATCATAGAAACGAGCGGGAAGAGTGTGTCCACGTACCCTCGTAGACCGAAAGTGGAAGCGTTTAGTAACACGGTTGATGTAGTCGAACGTCTTCATGATCCAACCGACACTACAAAAAAAGACACATCCGTGACATTTTGGGCCGAACAAATTTTTATCTGTCATGCTTATGACACTTCTATGATGATAATTGTGACAAAACCCGGTATCATCATAGATGTGGTGGGATCCTACTTCTATGACAAAAAATCATGACAGAAAATGGGCCTTTCGTCCTGGGCGGGCCGGAGACGCAGCTGCATGACATTCTTTGGGTCGTCCATGACAAAAAAAACCGTGGTAGAAGCAAGGGCGCGGAAAATATCGGGGAACCCGGTTACGGTGGTTGGTCGGGGGCTGAGCGATGCACGTTTCTCTCGTACACGTACACGCGTGGGTGCGAGGCATTGGGATCTAACTGAACCCGAGCGAGGTGTTCGCCTACTGAACCCGAGCAATTGTACTGCATGCTACGTGTTACTGAATCCGAGCGATCGATCGCTGGTTGTTAACTGAACCCGATCGAGCGATTCCTTCGCTACTGCTGCTAACTGAAGCCGATCGAACATGCTGCCTCTTGATGAACAGTGAGCATTGTTGGGGGTTTTGGATGAACAGTTCTCGGTGGGGGTAGGATGAACAGACCCCCGTGGTAGTAGAGGCTGTTGCCGCTGGACGAACAGAATCCCGATCGATCAAGCCGTTTGGGGGTGGATGAACAGGACCCCGTGGAGGGCTGGATGAACAGGACCCCGTGGAGGGCTGGATGAACAGGACCCCGTGGAGGGCTGGTTGAACAGTAGCCGGTGGAGGGCTAGTTTAACAGTAGCCGGTGGAGGGCTGGATGAACAGTAGCCCGTGGAGGGGTGGTTGAACAGGACCCCGTGGAGAGGGCTGGTTGAACAGTAGCCGGTGGAGGAGCGCCCGGTGGAGGCTGGATGAACAGGAGCCCGTGGATGAATAGTCGCAGGTGGAGGCTGGAGGAGGTCGACGGTGGATGAACAGTAGCCCATGGAGGCAGTCAATGCTGGAGATGAACAATATCCCATGGAGTCCCGTTTTACGGTACACCACACCCCTCCCGATAAACAGGACCTCCGTTTTGACTGTAGCGCTCCAACACAAGTCTGTTTCCTCCGTTTTGCGGTACGCCACACCCCTCCCGATCAACAGGACCCCATTTCCATCGTAGGAGGTCCGTTTCCTCTGTTTTGTGGTACGCCAGACCCCTCCCGATGAACAGGATCCCGTTTTGATCGTGGCCGGTCGAACACAAGGCCGTTTGCTCCGTTCTACGGTACGCCAGGCCTTGTTTCCATCGGTTGTTTCGTCCAAGCCGGTTGGCTCCCGATGAACACGACGATGCATTTCGTTCCGACCCAGCCGGTTGCCTCCCCATGAACACGATGATGGCGCAGCTTCTCCGTTCCGATCCAGCCATGTACACGAGCCCTGGTCGTACATATGCGCGAGTAGGCGTTCGAGACCCTGCTCGTATGTATGTACGTGGTCGTATTTTCTTTCTTGCACCCTGGCCGCTGTACGTACGTGTACATGCTACGTGCGCGCCTCTACTACGACACGTGCCCTTCCTTACTCGACCACGGTTCATCGCTGCAGCCTGCAGACTGACTGATCGATCGACCAGTATGTACGTACACGTTCGCCACCAGAATGACAACACTACATACGCTTCGACCAGGTGGGTCCCGACTGTCAGGCACTTCCTTGCGTGTGAAGATATAGCTGGTGGGTCCCAGCAGTTAGGGGGAAACATTTTTTTTTGCGAAATATGGTGGCCCGTCCGATGGGTCCCTACTGTTAGATGGAGGAATAATTATTTTGCGTGTAATAAGGAGGCACTTTCTTGCGTGCGAAGATATAGCTGGTGGGTCCGAGCTATCAGCGGTAGTATTCATTCTTTTTGGCGTAATAAGGACACACTTCCTTGCGTGGGAAGATGTAGCTGGTGGGTCCCAGCAGTTAAGGGGAGAAAACATTATTTTTTAGGGTAAAAAGGATGCAGTTGCATGCATGCGTCCATGGGCGTGGTGCGTCCCCACTGTCATCCTCTCACGTACAGTCATCTTCCGACGAATCTCATTTGTTGGCCACTTTGACCACACCGTGCCGAGCGCACAAAGGCCGATGGACGACGGCGAGGCCCCAGACTAGAACGACCCGAAGATGGGGAAGACGCGGCAATGGTGTCGCAGATGGAGAGGAGTGGGAAACTTGACTGGTTCGAGTGCGCGGCGACACTGCCGCCCATGGGAGACAGGAGCAAGAACAGAGGTTGAAGAAGGAGCACGGCTGTTGGATTAACATCCAACGGTCCAGCTGCTAGAATCATTTGTTGATTAAGTTGAAAAAGCCATGCGTACACGTCTGCTTAGTAGGCCCACAAGTCAGCCACCAAATCTGACGGGTCCCAGCTGTCAACGGGAGGAATAGTTTTTCCACGTAACAAGGAGTCACTTCCTTTCGTGCGAAGATACAACCGATGGGTCCCAGCTGTCAGGGGGAGGAAACATTTTTTCAGCTTAATAAGAAGGAACTTTCCTTGCGTACGACCATGGACCTCGTGGGTCCCAACCGTCAGGCTCTCCATGTATAGACCTCTTCCGATGGCTCTCATTTGTTGACCACGCCGCGCCGAGCGCAGAGAGGCGATGGACGACGGCGAGGCCCCGGACGGGAACGACCCGGAGATGGGAAGACGCGGCAGTGGAGTCACAGATTGAGAGGAGTATGAGGGTTATAACTAGTTCTGGACAGCATAGCGGCTGTAAATGCTCAAAAATATTTGAGACTGCCTGCAAAATGGTGGCATAACCACTCAACATCACAATAGCAAGGTTCTGAGATCAACTGTCAACACACGGAAATAGTAGGAACTGAACTGTTGAATCCATCAATCCTAAGTGTCTACGGATTAGTAACACGTGATCCTGATAGAAAGAAGAGAAGCCTAGTTCTTAATCCCTATAGAAGAGAAGAGGTTGACTTAGATCAGAAGGACATAAGGTAAAGAAGTAAAAAGAGCCTTACATTCCCTTCCACAATCAATTTCTTTATATAACTAAAGCATTTCTAGACTCGACTTCGACCAGTTTGGCTTGGTAATCCTACAGGCAGTCAGACTCTGATACCAAAGCTGTTAGGACCCCGGCCCTAAGTCATACCGATGTAGCATGTAACACATCATATCACTTTGCGGCCTCACACATGGTATTCCCACGGATGCCACCTTACCTAGCCCGGGACAGTTTGCGCCTTTTGGCTCGCGTATATGATAGTGTCGCTAGCATCCATATGACAGAGAACCCGGGCCGACATGACTAGTCGTGAATCCAAAGTGGCACTAACTTACAGAGACATGCATACATGACCCAGCAACGAACGTGTTGGTCATCAACATATGAACCCAAGTTGTAGCAAGCTACAAGGACTTAAAGGAACAACGTGTGACATTTCCCCAAGGGGACAGACACAGGAACGAAGAAGGACACATGCCGGCCAGCCTAAGTGTTTCAGAGCAGTAGCAAGCTACCATGGCTCAGTGGAAGCACTAGGAGACATTTCCCGGTAAGAGAGGCTACCAAGAATAAACAACTAGGTTGTCGGATCCCACACATACCAAGCAATTCAATAACATACACACAATATGCTCGATATGTGCAAATACAACATGGCATCACAACAAAACTCTACGACTCAAAGTATTTATTCATTAGGATCTGAGGAGCCAGATATTACAAACATGGGTCTGATGACCCAGCATTCAAGTCATACAAGCAATAAGCACATGCGGAAGCTTAACTTGTCTGAGTACAGACAACTACAAATGAAAAGGCTGGGAAGCCTGACTATCTACAAGACCCTGCTGAGGGCACAAGATCATAGCTGAGGTAACAAGCTAAACGTTGAAGTCCACGTGGAACTACTAGTGAGACTGAAGTCTCTCTACAAAAACATAAATTAAGCAAAGGCGAGTACAAATGTACCCAACAAGACTTACATCAGAACTAGCTACATATGCATCAGTATCAACAAAGGGGTGGTGGGGTTTAACTGCAGCAAGCCATCTTTGACTCGGTGGCTATCCTGAACTACCACTGCAAGTAACTCTTTTGAGGTGGCGCACACGAGTCCACATATTCACCAACCAATACACCACTATGGATCCGCTCCCGTCTCCCTACGAGAACGCCATCCATAGCACTCACGCTTATCTTGCGCATTTTAGAGTATCCACTTTCACTTATCTATGAACTGTATAGGCAACCTAGAGGTTCTTTACCGCGGACGCGGCTATTCGAATAGATCATTTATAACCCTGCAGGGGTGTACTTCTTCACACATTCTCTCGCCACTTACCGCCATGTACACGTCATGTATCTCGGCAACCTTCAAGCGGAAGCCTGGCGAGGGTGTCGGCCATGACCTGACTAACCACACAAGTCTCTAGTCCAGGTTTATCGCCTATTCGGGTTCCATCCACAAGGAGATCCGGCCGGGGTGTCGCTCACGACCCCAAACGATGCATACAGGGTTCCCAAGCCCACCAAATGGGCAACGCTTGGTACACCCGGCCATGGTGCCTAGTCTGTCTCAAGCCCACCTGTACCTGGTGCCACTTGGTAGACTACTAACACAACCTACAAACACCAGAAACTAGTTGCAACTCCTGGACAGATATCAGGTTGATTAATTAGCCGAGAGAGCTTGGAGTGCCCGGAGCCCAATGTGTGGTAGTAGTTGTTCATGGATCACAAACACAGAACTCAGTTCCGGAGGATGGTTTCAATGAGACAACCCACCATGTACTCCTACATGGCCTCTCACCGCTACCTTTACCAAATCGTGTTCACACACTTAGCTCTCAATAGTAGGACATGTTCACAACATTCCAATTCACCCCCGATGAATCAGACCTGACTCAACTCTAAGTAGTAGCAGCCACGACAAACAAACAAGAATGAGTAGGCACATCATGGCTCAAACAACTCCTACTCATGCTAGTGGGTTTCAACTAATTACTATGGCAAAGACAAGTCATGCAGAGGAAAGGGGTTCAACTACCGCAACATGTAATAGTTGAATCGTTGTTGTCCTAATGCAGTAAAAGAGAGTAGGAGCGAGAGAGTGGGATTGTATCGGAATGAACAAGGCGGTTTTGCTTGCCTAGCACTTCTGAAGATAGTATAACTCTTCATCGGTGTCATCGAACTCATTGCCGGAACATACGTCTACCGAGGGGGAACAAATGTCGACAACAAAGAAGGAACACAATCAATGCAATGCAACAATATGATGCATGATCATGACATGGCAATATGCCATGATTTGAGCTAATGCAACTAGCAACAAATTAAATGAAGTTGATTTGAACCCAAGGTTCAAATTTAAACTCCATATGTGAAATTCAAATGCCATTTATTTGATTTGTCCAATTCAGCAACTATAAGTTGTTCCAACATGCATGAAAAAGGTACAAATAGATAGATTGAATTTTTCTGATCATTTTTCATATATAAATTATTTCATTATGAGCTATAGATTATTTTCTATGATTTTTTGAAGTTCAAATCATTTTCTGGATTTCTCTGGTTATTTAGAATTAAACAAAATCCAGAAAAGGATTTACGGCGTCATCACTATGTCAGGGTGACATCATCAACGGGTCAGCTGAGGTCAAACTGCCCAGTGGGGCCCGCGTGTCAGTGGCTAACTAAACTAACCTAGTTTAATTAGCACTAACCTTGGTTAAACTAATTAAGTTTAAACCTAAACTAGGTTAATTAGTCGGGCGTGGCCCGCATGTCATAGACCCAAGGGAGGTCAAATCCCCTGGTCAACCGGGGCTAAATCACGGGTGTTTAGCCGCCGGCAGCAGCAGACGCGGCGGAGGGCTCAGGCTCGCCCCTCCGGCGTCCAAATGGACGATGGAGAGCGGCTACGGGGAGCTGGAGCTCACCCGCGCCCATTGCGGCAAGCAGCAGCAGCTAGTGCGGCCGGAAACGACGGCCACGAGCTCGGTAGTGGCGGCCGGAGCTCGGGCGTGCTCGGTTCGGTGCTAGGATGCACGGCAGGGGGCGCAGAGAGGTGCTGCAAGCTCCTGGGGGTGTGGCGAACGCGGTGACGCGCTCGGTTTCCAGCCCGCGTGGCTGTGGCCATGACGGCGGTGTTCAGAGGTAGCGGCGCGTGCGGGTGTGGGTGCTGCGGCGGCTACGACGCACGAGAGCGAGAACAGAGAGGGGGAGAAAGGTCAGTGGCTCATGGAGAGTCAGACGAGCATCTCGGTGGGCTCGGGAAGGGCTGGAGCAGTCAGAACATCGGCGACGATCTCGGATACCTGAGATTGAAGACGAGTCCATGTTGGCGTTCGAAGGCGTCCGACGATGCATGGCTCGGCAGAGAGGACGAGGACGGCACCGCGGTTCTTCCTGGCGCATCGACAAGAAGAGTGGTGGACGGTGGCCGTGGTGCACAACGACGGCGGCGTCCGGCTGCGGCGATGCAGAGGCGAGGGAGAGAGTAGGGGGGAGTGGGGGTCTTGGCTGGATCGGGACGACTCCAGGGCATTCACCCACGCGTCCAGAGGCTCGACGGCAAGCAGGAGGAGGCGTGGCGCCTCGCGCGCGCGTGCACTATCCCGCCTCTGCCTACTAGCAGAGGTTAGGGATGACTGGCACCAAGCCAGGTGGGCTGGGCCAGCACAGGTGAAGCCCAGGTGAGCATCCCCCCTCTCTGATTTGTAATTTGTTTTTGTTTTCTATTTATCTGCAACTATTTTGGCTTTAGTAAAAATAGTAAGGCATTTTGTAAAATCCTGAAATAATTTGTGGACACTCCATGGATTATTCCAGTGGCCCACATTTAGTTTTAGAATTATTTGAGCATTTTAAATATTTATAGTAATTAAATTCTCAAATTCAAATACATAAGATTTAAACCAAAAATCCAAAGATGGCCTAGAAATATGTTCATCATTTTTCGCAGAGGTTTTCACCTTTATCAGAAGTCATGGAAATTTTCAAAGGGCACTTTGGGTTCATTGAAGATTATTTTAGGTTGAACCTATTTGAATTTCATTTGATGCTAGGGTTTAACAGTCCCCAATTCAAGTTTAAATGAAATTTAGACATGATGCAACAACCAAGCTAGTCCAAGTGCATAGCAAGGCTAGGGACGTGACAACTCACCCCCACTAAACAAGAATCTCGTCCCGAGATTCAAGACGTGAGGTAAGAGGAAGGGGGTCACAAAACTATCACAATCTCCATGATCCATTTGCCCTTCTCAAAGATGTTGATTCATTGCTTCAAATTGATCTTGACGTCTTTGCTTTCGAGATCTTTATCCAACATGATGACGACAGAAGAAAACTCCACCGAAAACGATCTCCTCGAAGATCGAACACTCAAGATCAACTCATGGAGTGAGAGGTAATAACATGTCTTGAGTTGAGGCATAAAACACACATAGAGAGCAATGGCAAGAGGTATATGACAACGGTTCGATTGGGTAGGCTAAAATTCCATGCTTAAGATGATGATGCATGGTTTCAAGATAGCGAGGAAATAATTGTCATGATTCCATATCGGGGCACCTTAGGGAAGGTGACTCGTAGAATTAATCCCTGAAGTGGAAAAAAGAATTACCTCTAATATAGAGATCATTGAGACTCTTTATACCAGCCTAAGGCAATCACAATCGATCATTTGAAGGAGTTCGAAAGAATGACATACTCAAACTAGAATGGATGATGTGGACTACCTTTTTGAAGACAACGCAATGGATGATTTTTGCTTCTCATCGGAAATGGATGGGACCCATGGTAGGACCATTTTTTAAGATGATCCTGGACATCAACTGCTGAGAAGGGCAGCCCATGGGAAATTGGCACAATGGTGGTGCAAGCTGGGAACAAAATGCAATTGTTGGGAATGTTCCAACCATCATATCTGCCTGAGATTCAGATCTGGTTGGTAACAGGATATTTCAGACATCATGTCTGGAAAAGAAAGTTTGCAACACAAATCGACAAGATGATGTTGCGAGATTCTCGGGAAATGAACTGCAATAGCAAGCTTCAAAATATGAGCTGGTTCTGCTACACACATGTGAACATGCTATCCTAGACAAGCATGACCACACAGTAGTCTTACAACGAAACACTACTGAGTTCAGGTGGGGAACCATCATCTAGGATATCGAAGTCTTCTGCATTAGCATGGATTAGCACTTAACTCCTTTTTCTAGAACAAATCAGTCAGTGGCTTGGTGTGCTAGGGAATACATATGGAGTGGAGGTAATTAATCTACCATACCATAGAATACATACACACATGTATAACTGACTTGGGATGATTCCAGAGGAAGCAAAACAAACTTTCTCAAATCCACGACGGCAACTTGCACCAAATGCACGTATATTAGAGAAAGTCACTTCTTTTATCCAAACATAGGCTTCATGAATGGGCCACGAAGATAATGCTTACAAAAGTTTCCAACACTAGCTTGATGTTCAACATGAATCATGGAGGAGACAAGATGCTGCTGATGGGCTCAACAGCAACTCATCGGAATTTCCATATCACTGGAATTCCAGCATTATGTAAACAATGTGATAGTATTGGTCAGACCAAAAGATGTAATGGTGTATGCTCCAGGGATCAACCACAAGTAAGACAACATTACGAACATCGTTGGTTCTTATTTGATTTGAGGATAGCCCTCACTCAAATCAAAGTTTGGACAAGACAATAGATCCAACAACTGATCACGAGGATCAATCGATGTAAATATCATCTTTCTTCAATGCACACACACAAAAGATACCCCTTTATGATGAACTAAGTCATACATGCTTCCATCTTCCAACTCTCCAAGTTGTTGTTTAGCTTAACCAACTAGCCAGGGCATCCAACACAGATTCTTGGAGAAGGGGTGGTTTACAAGAAACCAACTTGATCATGAACTCAACATAACAGTCAGAGAACAACCTCGTAATAGTTCCAAGAAGATATTCGGAAAATCACGAACCACCGATATGTTACTAAGCTCGAGAACAATCTTGCTTTTTAGGGCAAGATGATATGATCAAAAGAGTGAGGGTTTGACACAATCCTAACTCACTAATTGAAGAGTGCACCAGAAATATGGACTATGTAGCACAATCAATCTTAGAATGATAATTTAATAACCAACATGCTAAGAATGAGATTATTGTCCATTTACTACCAAGCAACGGGGTTGCTAGGAGTATTGATTTCACACATCACAATTCACTTGCCGGTATTCCGGTTACGACAACACGGAGACCAAGGAATGAACGATGATGGGGAGAAGTATCACTGTATCAAGAGTTCATAGGAGGTGGTGCAATTCCCATGACAATCCTAACATAAAGCGGGTAATACCCCAGGGTAGAACAGAACAAAAGCTAGATTGGCATTTTGATCTGCGGAATACAACTACTTTGACCCAATCCAAGAGATGGACGAGGTACTGGAGTTTGTTTCTCCTAGTCATTCCGGAATATAATGGCTTGACGAACCACAAGAATAATAGGCATCGATGAACGAATGCACGCATACTCTTGACTATCAACTGATAGATGATGGTCGGAATACAACTGAAAATGGACAACTCAAGGAGCATATAACTTTCTGAGTTGTGGATGCATAGATTACTATGTCGAACCAAGTTCAACAGGTTTCTTCCGGATAATCTATGCGGAGAGGTAGGACTAGCAGATTCACAATGTAAATCGGAGAACTCATCCAGAGCACTCCGGTTATGATCTTTTGGTTCAACAATGAACTTCTGCCATAAACAGTCCATGGTATTTGGAAGAAGGATACACCACGGATTTCGAGGACTATCGCAAAGGTTACTAATATCCTAAAGGAACTAGCAAACACTACCAACAGGAAGTAAGTAGAGTGAATCTTGGGTTCAAGAACCCACAATAGAATGCCTACTAACTAAATGGCATCACGGGATGCGTTTAAGAATGATGGCCAGAATCATCACACTAGGAATATAAATCATTGCTAGATTACCGGGTGGTTCTCTAGGATGCCTAGGGTCATAATACTAGCTCCATCATATATGTCGGGGCAATTGAGTACCTCAACACACTGGTTAGTGTGGTTAATCTGGCCCAAAGGAACATCGGGAATGGAAAGAAGGGAGTTGCAAATGCATCAGACTATTTAGAAACCTGGGATGACCCGGACAGCATAACGGCTGTAAATGCTCAAAAATATTTGAGACATCCTGCAAAATGGTGGCATAACCACTCAACATCACAATAGCAAGGTTCTAAGATCAACTATCAACACACGGAAATAGTAGGAACTGAACTGAGAATTGAATCCATCAATCCTAAGAGTCTACGGATTAGTAACACGTGATCCTGATAGAAAGAAGAGAAGCCTAGTTCTTAATCCCCGTAGAAGAGAAGAGGTTGACTCAGATCAGAAGGACATAAGGTAAAGAAGTAAAAATAGCCTTACGTTCCCTTCCACAATCAATTCCCTTATATAACTAAAGCATTTGTAGACTCGACTTCGACCAGTTTGGTTTGGTAATCCTACAGGCAGTAAGACCCTGATACCAAAGCTGTCAGGAACCCGATCCTAAGTCACACCGATCTAGCATGTAACACATCATATCACTTTGTGGCCTCACGCATGGTATTCCCACGGATGCCACCTTACCTGGCCCGGGGCCATTTGCGCCTTTTGGCTCGCGTATATGATAGTGTCGCTAGCATCCATATGACAGAGAACCCAGGCCGACATGACTAGTCGTGAATCCAAAGTGGCACTAACTTACAGGGACATGCATACATGACCCAACAACGAACGTGCCGGTCATCAACTTATGAACCCAAGTCATAGCAAGCTACAAGGACTTAAAGGAACAACGCGTGACATTTCCCTGAAGGGACACACACAGGAACGAAGAAGGACACATGTCAGCCAGCCTAAGTGTTCCGGAGCAGTAGCAAGCTACCATTGCTCAGTGGAAGCACTAGGAGACATTTCCCTGTAAGAGAGGCTACCAAGAATAAACAACTAGGTTGTCGGATCCCACACATACCAAGCATTTCAATAACATACACACAATATGCTCAATATGTGCAAATACAACATGACATCACAACAAAACTCTACGACTCAAAGTATTTATTCATTAGGCTCCGAGGAGCCAGATATTACAAACATGGGTCTGATGACCCAGCATTCAAGTCATACAAGCAATAAGCACATGCGGAAGCTTAACTTGTCTGAGTACAGACAACTACAAATGAAAAGGCTAGGATGCCTGACTATCTACAAGACCCTGCAGAGGGCACAAGATTGTAGCTGAGGTAACAAGCTAAATGTCGAAGTCCACGCGGAACTACTAGTGAGACTGAAGTCTCTCTACAAAAACATAAATTAAGCAAACGTGAGTACAAATGTACCCATCAAGACTTACTGACGGTGTCCTGCACAAAGGGGTACTCACCACATCGTCTCCCGACTAGGTAGATCGGGCAGAGGACCCCCATGGCGGTTCACTCATGGGCCACTTTGGGCAGCCCGTGCCGCATACAAGGAGTATTCCACAAGACTTGGTGATCAAGACAAGGAGTCCTCTCCACCAACTTATTTGGCTAGGACTCTTGTTATCCTAGGCCTCTGGTGCATTATATAAGCCAGGGCCAGGCTAGTCGATAGATCATTATGACATTAATCATCACACCCCTAGGGTTTAGACCACAACATATGATCTGGGGGTAGATCAACTCTTGTAATCTCTGTATTCATCAAGATCAATCAAGCAGGAAGTAGGGTATTACCTCCATTAAGAGAGCCCAAACCTGGGTAAACATCGTGTCCCATGTCTCGTGTTACCCATCGATCCATGACACACAGTTTGGGACCCCCTACTCAAGATCTGCCGGTTTTGACACCGACAATGGTGCTTTCATTGAGAGTTCCGTTGTGTGGTCGACAAAGGATCAATGGCTCGATTGCAGATCAACTGCGACGTCGGCATCTTCGTCACCGGCTCAACTGGTCACCTTGGCTTGACCGAGGACTGTGCCCTACCTCCGATTGTTATGTTCGGATGAGGGCCTTCATCAACATCAACTCCGATCTCTATCATGATCATGGAGGAATTATCCATGGAGCTCGGGGGCTCAACGTCAACATTGCCCTTGAGCGACCGTGTTGTTTTTCTGGACAGCGAACTTGTATCCGTCGGCACCGCCTCCTCGAGTGTCATTTTAATGATTGCTTCAGTGGAATTGTGTGGAATTAAGTCTACAACAACCATGTTAAATTTCATCAAGTTCCGATGGAGGAATCTCCGGCAATCTACGATATACCGGAGCCCTATCAAATCTGGATGGGAATCTGGACGAGTTTAGGGCGTGGTCTCTAGAGCCAAGCTCGGAGGTCCGTTGGAATATCCAACTGTTCATCTTCTGCGGAATTCCCATATCTACCACCCCTCAAAATTTCAGCTCGATCCGACGGTTCAAACTCCGGGAACCTTCCGATGAGTGGACCAATTTTCTGATATGTTTTCTGCATGAATATGGATCCGACCCGAATTCATGTTTCTTTATGAACGTGATGTTAGACAACCTTTTTAAAGGAATTTTATTCTAGGGTATTGTGCGTTGTTCTTAACATGTGCCCATAAAATTTTAAGCCTTCTCTGAGGTACTCTTCATCATCGCGCCGGTGTCAAACCAGCCCGACAACGTTGCTCTATGGATGCCAACTTGCGATAGACACGTCGTCGCTTTGTTGAGCCAAGCTCAACTTCTTCGGATCATCATCTCAGCAAGCCGAACAAGAGTCCAACATCGCGAAGGATAAATCATCACCAACCTCGCTTCCCCACGGATTACATGGAGCGGGCACATCGGCATCGCCGCACGGTCACTCCATCAAGCCGGCATTGACCACGTCACGAGTTATGACCTGCATCAGCATGGCCGCACCGTTGCTTCTTTGAGCCGATGTCCATCACACCGAACTACTTCAACACCTCGGCTGACATGGCAGCTGCAACATCTCCTTACCGACCTGCTCCGTCACCTCGTTTGGACCGGGGGCTTCGTCATCCCTTCATCAACCTACTACGAAGACTTCAGCATCGTCAGCCGACCAGCTTCGTCACGTTAGCTAGACCGGGGGCTTTGCCTCGGCGAGCCAACCTTTACCAGCATCACCATGCCGTTGCTTCATCGCGCATCAGGCAATGGGTGTGCGGATCGAGTCCCAATTTTGGGAGTCACTTTTCTTCAGACTGCTACAACAAATAAACCAGGTGCTATTAATCCTAGCAATTTTTGCTTGTTTGGATTTATTTTTCCCAAGGAATTATTACTCTGGTTTGTTCCATCATCTGTACACAGGTCTATCAAATGGCGACCGCATTAACGACGGTCGCGTGGTGGTTCGGTAAGTTTCCGTACATAGTTCGGCGTACGCTGCATTCAGAACTTGGACCGACCTGTGAATTTAGGCTTTGCCACGCCTTTACCGCATCACGCGGATGCCCTGCATCGACACTGGCTTCGTCGCCAGGCCACATCTCTTTAACTAAATTATTTTTGCGTAAAACAATTACGCAAGGATTATATATATATATTATTATTATTTTTGGACCGCACTATTTTATATGTGTAGGTAATCGACTTCGACTGCGTCACGTGGTCACTTCGGCAAGCCGACATGGTCATCCCAATCGGCATAAATCGGCTCGCATGATCACCTTGTTGGTTGAATTGCTATACTGACATGTTCGGTTGCCTCGGGGACTTCGACATCATCGAGAGGGTTCTACCTCGTCGGGTGTTCGGCGCACGTGCCATATTCCTTTGATTATTCACTTTGCATAAATTATTAATTATGCTACATTTTTTAATTTATTATTATTACTATTATCTCCGGTTTGCACTATTTTTTGTGCACAGATAAATGATTCGGGTCGGGCAGTGTTGTCACCTCGGCGTACTGACATACCACGTCACCTCGGCTGGACGGGGGGCTTCGTCAGCACTTCATTAACCCATGCCGGGGACTTCGGCGTCACTCTGCCAGCCTACATTGGCCGTGCTATGTCACCACTTCGGAGTGCCGAGCTCTTCGCTCTGCCACCTCGGGACCGTCTTGTGGGATGGAACCTTATCCCGCATCAAGCTCGGACCGCGTCATCAACATCGAGCACATTAACCAGCTAAGTCGCTTTCATGCTCAAAAACTTTGAGTTTTAAATTTTATTCGGTTCGACCAAGCATTATACTTTTTTGGCAAAAAGTTCTTTGTGGAAAACTTCCTTGTCAAAACTTTGTTTGTGACATACAAATTCAAATACCCCGTTTACTTGGGGGCTTCCCTTATGAAGCCTTTCCTCTTGCATATGATTATACTTGTATGGCTTCGTTCCTTGTTTGTGTATTATGCCACAATATGCACCATGTTGACTTAAGTGTTCCGCAAGCTGGGTTGCCTTGCTCCTATGTTTACCCCTACGTTCCTGATTGTTCAGGTAGAGAGTAAAGGGAGCACCTCTGCGATTGTCACGATCGGGTCATTCGAGCTTGGACCTCAGACTGGGTGAAGCTGAAAGCTAGCGCTCTTATTGTTTTCAATCATGGTCGGCACACAACGGAACTCATGAGTACAAAAAATCTATTGCACAAGTCTCATAGTTGCAATGAGCAACCCAAGAAAGGTATCGGTGGGGGTACTATTTTCTTCGAAGATGCTTCTTACACTTCGTCAGTAATATAGCATAAGTTCCCTGAGCACGTTTTGTCTGTTACAGCCCTTATGGCCTGATTGCCTGGTTATCGGAAACACTGTTGATATTCTCGACAGGTGGAGTACATAACACTTTTGGGCCCTTGACCGAAGAGGGAGAAGCCGACGGTCGGTTAAGACACATCTAAAGTTTGGGTGAACATAGATATGATATAAGTACTTCGGTACATACAATCATTATAAATAAAATCCCTTTACCCATGTTAACTGGGGGCTCTTAAAATTTATATGAGCCATTTTCTAGTAAATGTGTTTTCTTCTTGGTCGTTGCAAAGTCTTTTTCTACCGCTCCTTTTTCAACTCGAGTGCATGGTCAATAGCCGGATAGCCTAGCTTCTCTCTAAAGCCGCTCGAGTTTAGTTTGTTAAACTGGCCTCGGAGAAGCACTCCGCCTTCGGGATAAGGAGCTTGAAGCCGTAGGATGATCCGCTTGAAGTCTTGAGATCAGATGTGTCATGTTAAAGCACGACAGAAGCACAATTTTTTTTCTAAGACCAATTTTTCAGATTGGCACCAAACACTTGATCTAGTTCGGACGTCAAGTTTTTACTGAAGTTTTTTGGTTTTTCAAGCCTATGGCACTTTTAAACATATTTGTGTTTCCAGCACAAGTCTCGTAGTGCAACGCCGGACACCTTTAGAGATTCGGCAAAAACATTCTCAGATATTGCTATATATGCATCGGTTTCGAATTGTGTCTTTGGTCAATAGTTGGGTTGCCCGGCTCCTGTGCTTGCCTCCTATGTTCCGCTTTGTTTGGCTAGGTGTGCAAAGGGAGAGCCACTGTGATTGTGCTTCCAGCTCGCAAGGTTAAGCATCTCAGTGGAGAAAGCCAAAAACTGACTGTCACAATAAGCGTAAACTGGCCAGTGATCCGATGACTGTGTTAAATGATGGGCCGTTCATAACATTGGCCGAAGTGTTTACGGCTTGACCTCAACTGTCGCCGAACACTAACCGGGGGCTAGTAACTGGCCTCCCAACTTTAAGCTCCTATGACTAAGTGAAAGTTATAAAGCCCGCATATCTGATTGCCTTGTTTTCGCTAACACAACCGCCTTTGGGCACCGAGACGTCGGCTAAGGGTTGTTTTGTTATTGTGAAAAACACCCTGCATAGCATCTACAAGGGGGTGGAAGCCAACGATGTGCCACATTCAACTGATAAATGGTCGCAACGGAGTTAAAATAAACATATCATCGGCGTTTGTATTTAATATACGAGGGCTGCCTTCCGCAATCATCGTTATAAAGCCATAAATATGCATCAATTTGACTTAAGATTTTGGCCAAGCTGGGATGCCTGGCTCCTGTGCTTACCCCTACATTCCCAATTGTTCGGCTAGGCGGTAAAGGGAGCACCTCTGTGATTGTTACTACCGGGTCATCCGAGTTAGTACCTCAGACTTGGTGAAGCCGAAAGCTAGCGATCCTAAAGGATATAATTGGTCGGTAAGGACGGAAGTGAAATTTTTGGTTCATTAATACCATAGAGTTCGGGAACTTTCCCCAAACTAAATCCTCAATATTTTGCTCCCAAATTGATCGGAGCTGAGGTTTCATGATCATGCTTAGCATGACAACCCAAAGAAAGGAACCGATAGTGGGACTATTTTCTTTGGAAGACATTTCTTATGTTAAACAGTAATATAACATATCTCTCTGCGTACCTTTGTTTATAAAACCATATGGCCGGATTGCCTTGTTTGTCGTAAATCTTCGCCCTCACAAAGGCTTTATAAAGTAGGATAAACATTCCTCGCCTACTGGCCGAGGAGGTGGAAGCCGATGGTCGGTTAACAAAGTTTTGTACAATGTAGATCCGAGCATTAATGATGTAAAGTACTTGGATACATAGAATCATTACACATAATTTGTGATTTTACTCTGGATACCGATCCTTAATTCGGCCACCCGTGCCCGCATTAAGGCTCGGGGGCTACTGGGCTTTGGGCTTATCATTTACTAATATTAAAGGGGCACATCAATCCCCTGATTTGGTGTTGCCACCCGACCAGTGTCTCAGGGGCTACTGCATTGCCTATTCAATGCAGAAAATTTGAAGTGCTCAGTGTTCAGCATGACCGAACTATGGGAAAACACATCTTTGGACAACAATAAGTACCATCTGGGACTTATCCGGCATCAAGCTAATATGTCACAACAACTTCTCATGACCCTCTCTCAGGGGCCCGTCCGCCGATCATTACCTCTAATATATTACACTGCGTTTCTATTCCTACATATGCTGCCGAGCTAGGAGTTGATCCTTAGGCTGATTATGCGAATCGACCTGAGTCTCAGGGGCTACTAGGATCAACAGTTTCATGTTTTCCTTCAAGTGCATCTTGGGTTTTAGACCAACACACACCTTGAGGGCTACTGGCTATATATCTCGTTAGTAAATAAATTGCATCAATCGGAAATAAAATCCGCAATCAATTAGCCCATGACCGAGGTGCTGAGCCACCTCGGAAGCAGTTTGGCATATAGCTCGGATGCAAGTGGATGGCTCCTTAGAGGGCATTTCCGGCGTTAAGCTCAGCTAAAACTTTTTGAACCAAGGTGATCTATGACACCTTGGATATAGTCCGGCGTTGGAGCTCGGATACAGTCCAGCGTTGGTGCTCGGCTACAAAAGATACCTCGAATGCAGTCCGGCGTTGGAGCTCAAATGCAAGAGGACACCGCTGCACGGGAACAACTTCAAACCCGAGGTGGGCGTAAAACTAACAAGGCATTGATAAAGGCCGATAACTTAAAGGGGCTCCACGGATACCCGACGTGTAAACTCTTCCGATTTACTTCAGCGATCCTCAAGATCAAAGATGAGAAGATTTGTTGAACCAGTTTTCAAGACCGACGACCGAAGATGAAGAATAGTTCAGAAGGATCGAGGAGCGTCCCCAACTTGAAGACCGGTTCAGGGGGCTACTGACAGTGTCCTGGACTAGGGGGTACTCACGACATCGTCTCCCGACTAGGTGGATCGGGCCGAGGACCCCCATGGCGGTTCACTCATGGGCCACTTCAGGCAGCCCGTGCCGCATACAGGGAGTATTCCACAAGACTTGGTGATCAAGACAAGGACTCCTCTCCACCAACGTATTCGGCTAGGACTCTTGTTATCCTAGGCCTCTGGTGCATTATATAAGCCAGGGCCAGGCTAGTCGATAGATCATTATGACATTATTCATCACACCCCTAGGGTTTAGACCACAACATATGATCTGGGGGTAGATCAACTCTTGTAATCTCTATATTCATCAAGATCAATCAAGCAGGAAGTAGGGTATTACCTCCATTAAGAGGGCCCGAACCTGGGTAAACATCGTGTCCCCTGTCTCCCGTTACCCAACAATCCATGACACACAGCTTGGGACCCCCTACCCAAGATCTGCCAGTTTTGACACCCACACTTACATCAGAATTAGCTAAACATGCATCAGTATCAACAAAGGGGTGGTGGGGTTTAACTGCAACAAGCTAGCTTTGACTCGGTGGCTATCCTGAACTACGACTTCAAGCAACTCTTTTGAGGTGGCGCACACGAGTCCACATATTCACCAACCAATACACCACTATAAATCCACTCCCGTCTCCCTACGAGAACGCCATCCATAGCACTAACCTTATCTTGCGCATTTTAGAGTATCCACTTTTACTTGTCTATGAACTGTATAGGCAACCCAGAGGTCCTTTACTGCGGACGCGGCTATTCGAATATATCATTTATAACCCTGCAGGGATGTACTTCTTCACACACGGTCTCACCAGTTACCGCCATGTACACGTCATGTATCTCGGCAACCTTCAAGCGAAAGCCTAGCGAGGGTGTCAGCCACTACCTGACTAACCACGCAAGTCTCTAGTCCAGGTTTATCACCTATTCGGGTTCCATCCGCAAGGAGATCCGGCCGGGGTGTCACTCACGGCCCCAAACGATGTGTACATGGTTCCCAAGCCCACCAAACGGGCGGTGCTTGGTACACCCGGCCACGGTGCCTAGTCTGTCCCAAGCCCACCTATACCGGGTGCCACTTGGTAGACTACTAACACAACTAGAAACACTATAAACTAGTTGCAACTCCTCGACAGAGATAAGGTTGATTAATAAGTCGAGAGAGCTTGGAGTGCCCGGAGCCCAATGTGTGGTAGTAGCTGTTCATGGATCACAAACATAGAACTCAGTTCCTGAGGACAGTTTCAATGAGACAACCTACCATGTACTCCTACATGGCCTCTCACTGCTACCTTTACCAAATCGTGTTCACACACTTAGCTCTCAACAGTAGGACATGTTCACAACATTCCAATTCACCCCAGATGAATCAGACCTGACTCAACTCTAAGCAGTAGCAGGCATGACAAACAAGCTTGAATGAGTAGGCACATCATGGCTCAAACAACTACTACTCATGCTAGTGGGTTTCAACTATTTACTGTGGCAAAGATAGGTCATGCAGAGCAAAGGGGTTCAACTACCGCAACATGTAACGGTTGAATCATTGTTGTCCTAATGCAGTAAAAGAGAGCAGGAGCGAGAGAGTGGGATTGTATCAGAATGAACAAGGGGTTTTGCTTGCCTGGCACTTCTGAAGATAGTATAACTCTTCATAGGGTCATCGAACTCATCGCCGGAACATACGTCTACCGAGGGGGAACAAATACCGACAACAGAGAAGGAACACAATAAATGCAATGCAACAATATGATGCATGATCATGACATGGCAATATGCTGTGATTTGAGCTAATGCAGCTAGCAACAAGTTAAATGAAGTTGGTTTGAACCCAAGGTTCAAATTTAAACTCCATATGTGAAATTCAAATGCCATTTATTTGACTTGTCCAATACAGCAACTATAAGTTGTTCCAACATGCATGAAAAAGGTACACATGGATAGATTGAATTTTTTTGAGCATTTTTCATATAAAAATTATTTCATTCTCAGCTATAGATTATTTTCTATGATTTTTTGAAGTTCAAATCATTTTCTGGATTTTTCTGGTTATTTAGAATTAAACAAAATCCAGAAAAGGATTTACGGCATCAGCACTACGTTAGGGTGACGTCATCGAGTCAACGGGTCAGCCGAGGTCAAACTGACCAGTGGGGCCCGCCTGTCCGTGGCTAACTAAACTAACCTAGTTTAATTAGCACTAACCTTGGTTAAACTAATTAAGTTTAAACCTAAACTAGGTTAATTAGCCGGGCGGGGCCCGCATGCCATAGACCCTGGGAAGGTCAAATCCCCTGGTCAACCGGGGCTAAACCATTGGCGTTTAGCCGCCGGCGGTAGCAGACACGATAGAGGGCTCAGGCTCGCTCCTCCGGCGTCGAAATGGACGGCGGAGAGCGGCTACGGGGAGCTGGAGCTCACCCGCGCCTGTTGCGGCAAGCAGCAGCAGCTATGGCGGCCAGAGGCGACGGCCACAAGCTCGGCAGCAGCGGCCGGAGCTCGGGCGTGCTTGGTTCGTCTCTAGGATGCACGACAGGGGCGCGGAGAGGTGCTGCGAGCTCCTGGGGGTGTGGCGAACGCAGTGACACGCTCGGTTGCAAGCCCGCATGGTGTGGCCACGACAGCGGCATTCAGAGGCGGCGGCGTGTTTGAGTGCGGATGGTGCAGCGGCTACGACGCACGAGAGCGAGAACAGAGAAGGGGAGAAAGGTTAGTGGCACACGGCGAGTCAGACGAGCGTCTTGGTGGCCTCGGGGAAGGGCTGGACCTGTCGAAACGGCGACGACGATCTCCGGTGCCCGAGGTTGAAGACGAGGCCATGGCGGCGTTCGGAGGCGCCTGACAACACGTGGCTCGGCGGAGAGGACGAGGATGGCGCTGCAGTTTTTCCTGGCGCATCGACAAGGCGAGTGGTGGACCGTGGCCTTGGTGGACAACGACGGCAGCGTCTGGCTACGGAGATGCAGAGGCGAGGGAGAGAGCAGGGGGAGTGGGGGTGTTGGCTAGATCGGGACGGCTCCGGGGCATTCACCCACGCGTCCAGAGGCTCGGTGGCAAGCAGGAGGAGGCGTGGCGCCTCGCGCGCGCGTGTGCTGTCTCGACTCTGCCTACTTGCAGAGGTTAGGGATGACTGGCACCAGGCTAGCTGGGCTGGGCTAGCACAGGTGAGGCCCAGGTGAGCATCCCCCCTCTCTTATTTCTAATTTGTTTATGTTTTCTATTTATCTGCAACTATTTTGGCTTTAGTAAAAATAGTAAAGCATTTTGTAAAATCCTGAAATAATTTGTGGACACTCCGTGGATTATTCCAGTGGCTCACATTTAGTTTCAGAATTATTTGAGCATTTTAAATATTTATAGTAATTAAATGCTCAAATTCATATACATAATGATTTAAATCAAAAATCCAGATATGACCTAGAAATATGTTCATCCTTTTTTGCAGAGGTTTTCACCTTTATCAGAAGTCATGAACATTTTCAAAGGGCACTTTGGGTTCATTGAATATAATTTTAGGTTGAACCTATTTGAATTTCATTTGGTGCTAGAGTTTAATAGTCCCCAATCCAGGTTTGATTGAAATTTAGGCATGATGCAGCAACCAAGCTAGTCCAAGTGCATAGCAAAGCTAGGGACATGACATAGATCCCCGAGCGAACTGGATTAAAGAGGCGGCCGGCGGCACGACTGAAGAAGCACATCAGACACAATTTTTTTCTTCAGTGGATGGCTCCCAATGGCAGTTTTTTACTTGCCTCTGCACCATACAACTTGTATTTTTAGCCTCCCAGTCCGTGGTGGACCAGCAACCCATTTGCTGGCGGTCCAGCCTATAGAAACCAGCACTTGATTTTTCATCAAGCCCCAAAAACAATGCAGTACTATGCTTGTTTTGTAGCCGAAAACATTACGGCGGGGGTTGAGCGGGGGAGGGGGGAAGGCAGAGCAAAACTATTAAAAAGAGCTGATGCGCCGTTGCTACCCTAACAAAGCAGGTGCAATTCTTCTCGGGAAGAAGGTGTGCCGTTGACACCACGCGTCACAAATCCCACAGTAGACATACTAACAAGTTCACACACAAGTACAACAGAACAGGTATATTCGTATCAAACTCAGGTTCATAGGACACGTTCATATTCATAACCAACATTCACAATCAACAACTCAAAAGATTAATATATACACAAGTTCAGCATGTCTATGCATCCAAAGGATTTATAGATCACACGACAATATTCATAGATAATTAACAAAAAGATTCAGATATACACATGTTCAGTATGTTTATGCAACCAAATGATTGAGATCACAACTAATATCATCCATGGACGAACTTTAATTACCTAGGGTACAGACTGATAAATGGTGTTCAGTCGGAGGTACTTCTTCCTAAAATTAATGCTTGTATGAGTAAACTTTCGAGTACATAAGAGGCAGCACAGACAATCTGAACTTTGCTTGTAGGTTTGTCCTCAAAAAGTGGCCTCATGCCGACGGAGGTTTGAGCTACTTGGCCACTACTTTCATCCAACTAGTTTACTGGCTCATCATGGTCCTGTAGCTCGCCAAAATTCTACATTGCAGACAAGAAAGGAGGTGGTTGAGAAAATGAACCAACCAAATTTTTTGTGCAGTTCAACTGAAATGGAGCATCCCTGGCATGCAGACTGATTAAGTGCCAAATGAATATACGCGTCAACCAACTTGTCTGGAATCTTTAGACTCGATGCCATACAGTTCACTACCATATGTGCCGATAACCAAAAGGCACAAGTTGGGACCAAAAACTGGACTGCGTTTTTCTGGGCTATGTGTCAAGCAATATTTTTGGCGTTCACTCTCCTAATACTTGGAGTTTGACAACTGGTTGACGCCGGTTGATACTTGAATGAATATAGGCACTTCTTCTTGTCGACATTGATGCTTGTCTGAGTGAACTTTGGAGTACATAGCAGCAACATAAGTACCTGTCCATCTGATCTTTTTGTGCAATTCTACTGAAATCGCCCAATGTAATGATTTGCCTGCGAGTTTAGGCTCCAAGTTACTTCTTTATGAAATCAGCAAATAGTAGCACAATACCAAATTACCAATACATATGACAAGCACAATAATCAGGATAAAGACCAATACCAACTTGTGTGAGGTAGCATATCACTTACTATTTCCTTTGACTGGAAGCCGAGATAAGCCAAGCGACTGACATCAAAGGAAGGAAGCAAGCCCAGATTAGTGACTGACAGGAAAGGAAGGAAGCTATCGAGGCAATGAAGCACCCAAAGTTTTTGTGCAGTTCCACCAAAATCGAACATCCCTGTTGGCACATATATTAAGAGAGTGAGATTACTGTAATAGTGGGACTAGTTGATGAAATATACACTAACAAATAGAAGAACCCTCATTATCTTAATGGGTAAAGTTAGCAACATAGTAGTCTTGCTTAAAGAGAGGTATTAGTTTATTTAATCAGTGCCAATTAGCTCAACACTCAAAGCATTGCCATGTATCATAGGTTGCAAAACTTTAACGTGCAAAGATAAAGGAGTTTCTCATGACAGTAGAACGATACAAATAGAGATGACAACAAACTAATATGGATGAAGGCCTTAGGCCAGTACCAACCTGAGCAGAAAAGCTTATTCATGTAGTCCCAGAAGAGATGATAAAACACTCACTGGAATCACTCAATAGTATATATTTTTGTGCACTTCAAATGTATGGTTGAAATCACTCTTCTTTACCAATGCTGAGATTATATCGAAAGATTATCAAGAACTTCCAGCAGAGTTAATGCACTGGCTGGGATACAGTTCATTGTATTGTCTTGTGTAGTTCCACTAAAATGTATGATTGGCACAACATGATCCCTGTTTGCACAAGTAGGAACAAGGTGAAACCTTCATTAGCTTAGTGAGAAAGGATAGAAAGACATTAGCATATTACTCTAACAGTAGCATCAAATTCATCATGGACAATATGCAGAAGTGAAAAGGCTCCCTGGAGGATCGTCTCACATGTAAGGTAGACGTTGCCGGAGCCCTTGAATGGCCTCAACTAAGGCCTCGGCTTCAGTAATATCAGCTTGCACTACAAAAAAATACACTTCCGTGATGATACGTGTTTGTCATAGTAGGTCACGTTTTTTGTCATGCATGTACATCCATGACGATTTTATGACAGAATCAAGACAGTCATACCTGTGCTGTCGTAGAAGTGTTCCATGACATTACCAAAATTATCATCACGGAAGTGTCCACTTCCATGACGATAAATCACGCGTCATAGAAGTGTTTTCGTCAAGGGTGACCGACACGTGGAATCCACCATAACAGGTCGCCATTAAGCTATCGGGTCTGGTTTTGGATCCGATAACCCGTTAACAACCCGGACCAATGGGGATTTTCCACATGTAAAATTCTCGTTGGCCAGAGGAAACACGTGTTGGCTCACCGTTGGGACAGAGTCATCCACTCATTGGACAGGAGGCGCCTATGATACATTGACACGTGGCACGGCCCAACAGAGGTCCATCCGGTGAAAAGGCCGGCCCGTTTGACTTGGTCAAACGGTAACGGGCCGGCCCAGGGAAAGCCTGGTAATGGCCTGTTCGTATATCGCCCATTTATGGCCCGCTAACTCCCGACCCGTTACGGCCTATCGGAATTAAGCCCAGTAGCTTCATCTACACCGTCCAATATGATTCCAACCCGTTGTTACTTCCAGCCCATGTATGGCCCATGATGTCTTTTGGCCCATATGAGGCCCTTCATAACTCTGGGCCCAATAAAGGCCCGAGATGAAACTGGCCCATAATGAACAGTGTATCGCTTTATACCCATTAACGACCCATTATTCCGTTGGTCGTTTCCAGCCCGTGTTAACTTTCGGCCTTCTAAGGGCCCATTTATTCTTTGCTCATTTCTAGAATTCGGTTAGTTATGGTCCGATACTGGCCTGTTCTGTTTGTGGGCCAAATTCAGCCTGTGGTTACATTGGGCCCGTTTGTGGCCCGTTAACCCGCTGGGCTGTTTTCATAGCGTTATCAAATACGGCCTATTAACGGCCCGTTATGGTCCATGAATAGTACGACCCAGGTTTGGCGAAATGACTATATGCCCCGTAGAAGGCCCATGGATCCTACGACCCGTAGAAGACCAATGGACCCTTCGGCCCGTAGAAGGCCCATGGATCATAAGGCCCGTAGAAAGTCCATGGATCCTACGGCTCATAGAAGGCCCATGGATCCTACGGCCCGCAGGAGACCCATGGATCCTACGGCCCACAGGAGGCCCGTGGTTACAACAGTCCGTGTGTTGCCATGATTATTGTGGCCTAGTTACCAAAAATAGGTTGTTGTGGCCACTAGAAAAACGCAGAAAAAGAACTACAGTGACTACAAGCAAACAACTAAACAAGACAATAAGGAAATAAATAAGCAAGAAACTAACGCTAGCCTATTATAGCTATTACACATATTACATCCACTGGGCATTAAAGTTTGCCACCAATGCAAATATAGGGAACAAAGCAGAATATTAAATACACTGGCCGTCAAAATTGGCCACCAGTGCAAATAAACGCGGCAGCAAAACAAGAGCATAACTGAAACAACTTCAGAAGAGCTCAAGAAACGTTATCCTGGGTATCCACCATGCTGTTAATAAGTTTAGCAAGCTTATTAGCTTTGTCCTGTTTGGCAATAAGATCCTCCAATGCTTGCTGTTGCACCAGAAAGTATGCATCTGAATGCTCCAGGGACTTCCGCAGTCCTTTCGCTTCTTGTCGCAGCACAACTGATCGATGTCTTTCAGCTTGTAGTTGAGACTCAAGTAACTGAACTGATTCAGACATTGGTGCCAGGTTCGCTTGAACTAGTGTTGCTACGGGCTAGCCAGCTATCTTCGCCCGCGCAAAAGCGGTTCATGAGTGCCGTGAGGGCTGCCATGGACTTCGGCTTTTCCTGGCCGAGGTGTTGGGCGAGCCATTCATTGCGGATGCTATGCTTAAAGGCCGCTAGGGCTTCGGCATCCGGACAGTCGATGATCTGGTTCTTTTTAGTTAGGAATCTAGTCCAGAATTTCCTGGCCGACTCTCCGGGCTGTTGAACTATGTGACTTAAGTCTTTGGCATCCGGAGGTCGGACGTATGTTCCTTGGAAGTTGTCGCGGAAGGCGTCTTCCAAGTCCTCCCAGCTGCCAATGGAGTTTTCAGGCAGACTGTTCAACCAGTGCCGAGTTGGTCCCTTGAGTTTTAGCGGGAGGTATTTGATGCCATGAAGATCATCACCGCGGGCCATATGAATATGGAGAAGAAAATCCTCAATCCATACCGCGGGATCTGTTGTTCCATCATACGGTTCGATATTCACGGGTTTAAACCCTTATGGGAATTCATGCTCCATTACTTCATCAGTGAAGCAGAGGGGGTGTGCGGCGCCTCTATATCGGGCCAAGTTGTGATGTAGGTCGGATGGAGTCCGTCTGCGGTTTTCGGCCTGGGCGTGATTATGCTTGTCATGTTTGGCTAGATAGCCGTCATCGCGCGTCGGGGCACGCCCCCGCAATCCGTAGATCAATCTGGTCTGACCTACTCTACTCTCCAGGTCTTGCCGCAGGTCATATGTGTATCCTCGAGCTGTTATATCTCTACCTTTATGGCAAGGTAGTATGGGTTGGTGTTCGGCTTGAGTTGCCGTTTTGTCCCGGCCACGCGGTGGTCGGTCAGCCGCATTACGTGCTGATGGTGCGGGCTCGAGGGCCTCGTCGTCAAATTGGGGTAGCAGTTTACGCTTCGGGTAACGTTTGGTTGGGCGTTTGAGGCCATATTCCTCGGCTGCTAGGACATTAGTCCACCTATCATTGAGCAGATCCTGATCAGCTTGAAGCTGCTGCTGCTTCTTTTTCAGGCTCCTTGAAGTGGCAATTAGCCGACGCTTAAAGCGCTCCTACTCGAGAGGTTCCTCCAGCACGATAAAATCCTTGTTGCCGAGGCTCACCTCATCCTCGGAGAGAGGAAGATAATTGCTGTCCTCCGAGTCTTCATTTTCAGCCTCTTCATCGGGGCTAACTTGCCCATCTTCTCGGTCGTCCTGTTTAGAGGTCGGCTCGACGGGTTCTTCTTTGTCTTCGGCATCGTCTGGAGTGTTGTTGCCTCCTGTGCCGGTATTGCTGTCTTTTCCACGGCGTGATTTAGAGCGGCACCACTAGCGTCGGTGCTTTGGCTGTGTCTCAGGAGGTTTATCCTCAACTAGATCTTCTTTATCATCACCGCTACCCTCTTTGGGCGTGTCCACCATGTACACGTCATACGAAGAGGTGGCCATCCAGTGTCCGGTAAATGGCGGGTTTTCAGCCTGTTCCTCTCTAGCATCGTCGTCCATACCATCGATGTCTTTGGAGCCGTAGTCGAGCATGTCAGTTAAGTCCTCGACAGTGGCTATGAAGTGGGTGGTGGGTGGGATGTAAAATTCCCCGCTCTCAGCCCCTAGTCCGGGTTGGGTGTAGTTCGGACATTGCTCCTCTGTAATGATGAGGGATTGCATCAAGTCCAGAGCCTCACTTAAAGGCGAGGTTTGACTAGGGAGAAGGAAACCCGTGGAGTACGGCAGGAGGGAAACTCCTTGGCCGGGCTTACACGATGCTGACTCCGAGGGTTCGGAGCCAGTGTCCAGAGAAGAGTCCGGCTTCCTGACGGTTGCCAGCGACACTACTTCCTCTGGTTCTCCCGTGCTAGGCTTAGTGGTCGCGGATAGTCCGGCGGGCTCAGTAATCCCGTCTTCGGACCTGGTGATGCGCTCCGGATCTAAGGCCAGAGCGGAGGTAGGGGTCGTGAACCCTTGGAATATCAAGTCTCCTCGGATATGAGCGACATAGTCCAGATTTCCAAAATTAATCTGGTGACCTGGGGCATAGTTGTCGATCTGCTCTAGATGGCCAAGCGGGTTGGCCCACAATGCGAAGCCGCCAAATACAAAGATCTGACCGGGGAGGAAAACCTCCTCCAGGGCAGCATTGTTGTAGATGATTGATGGAGCCATCAAACCTTCTGGTGACGACGCAGTGGAACTCTCAATGAAAGCACCAATGTCGGTGTCGAAACCGGCGGATCTCGGGCAGGGGGTCCCGAACTGTGTGTCTAGGTTCGATGGTAACAGGATACGGGGGACACGATGTTTACCCAGGTTCGGGCCCTCTTGATGGAGGTAATACCCTACTTCCTGCTTGGTTGATCTTGATGAACATGAGGATTACAAGAGTTGATCTACCACGAGATCGTAATGGCTAAACCCTAGATGTCTAGTCTGTATGATTGTGATTATGATGATCTCTACGGACTAAACCCTCCAGTTTATATAGACACGAGAGGGGCCTAGGGTTGTACAGAGTCGGTTTACAAAGGAAGGAATCTACATATCTGAACGCCAAGCTTGCCATCCACGCAAAGGAGAGTCCCATCCGGACACAGGAAGAAGTCTTCTGTCTTGTATCTTCGTAGCCCATTAGTCCGGCCCATGTTACATAGTCCGGATGCCTGAGGACCCCTTTATCCAGGACTCACTCAGTGAGTTTGAATAGCTTGTGCAAGCGGCAGTGGCTAGTAACTCGAACACTAAATCAAGACAAGACTTTGGGGTTGTCTTACCGTCTTCAGGATAGTCTTCCTTAGCTGTTTTATCAGCTTTGTTGGAGACCAACGAGGATATCTCACTATCCTGAACCTTATCTGCATTACTTCCTTTACCATTTCTTAATAGGGCACTCTTCCCCAATATTCTCTCAGCATTCTAAAAGAAGAAACAAGCAGACACATAACAAGTTTAGCATGTAGTAGTATATGAAACTCATTTCAGTGAACCAATTCATTAGTAAGGTGGACATGATTAAACTACCAAGTCTTCTATTGCCAAGTACTAGTACATAATAAAAGCATCAAACAAACATATATCTATGTCCTAGGGTCACTGCATTGTCTTGCCAAATCAAAATATAGACACGATTCAAATCATACCAGTTCAAGACAAGGCAAAAGTGAAATAATACAAAGCGTGGGAAACTACACGGCACTACAAGATTTCAGATGGGTACGATGGGTCTACATGTACAACAACACTATTGGCTCTGTTGTGATGCTAGTAATGTGCATGATATAAGAAGTCAACTGTATACACAATTGAAATTGAAATCAACAGAGCTATTGATAAGAGCAAAACTGTTAAAGAAACATGCATGAACATACCTGTTGTGCCATTGGAGTTTCGATTGGATCCTTTAATTTAAAATATGTTTGTATGAGTAAATACAGTGATACAAGAGCAAAGAAGTATGCAAGATTGCAATGGAATCTTAAATTAGAACAATTGTTCTTCAGGTTTAAGCACTTGTTCTACATGAACAGAGTACATTAAGACACAAGAATACAGTACTTAAAAAAATGAGCTTATAGACCTTACCACATTCTTGGTTCGGGACCAATATAGAACAAGGCATTCCCAGTCATCGTCCAGTAAATGTGTCTCAGGAGAACATAAGGGAATTTGATGAGTTTCTTTGTCAGTGAAGTATGTTTTCTTCAGGTAATTCCGATACTACCACCAAGCATTCTTGAAGATAGCAGAGGTATTAGCACATGTTACCTCATCCCGAGTTTCCAAATTGGTCCTTCTCTATAGAGAAAAATGGGAAAATTTGCAGTATTATAACCATCATGGAGGTAGAATGTATGGGACAAAGCAAAGTAATTACACATAACTCTTGACAAACACCTGCAACTAACATTTCCCTTCATCTTTAGTATAATATTTCCAAGATGGGGAGATACGCACATAGGATTTAACAATATCAAATGCGATAGATGCTAAACTACGACTGGCTGGTTGTGCTTCCTCCATAGGAATAGGCGTACTAACTGGTGGAGTTGCGTTTCACCGTGGTAGCACTGGCCCTTTGGGCATTGCAGCTGCCTTACTAATTTCTCTTGTTTGGGAGCTCTGTGGTGGAGATGGTGCTGTGTCAACAGGAACTGGGTTACTATCAGCTGGGGTTGGGGTTAGATTGGGTGAAGTTGGTTCTCTGACCATCACAGTAGGGGTACAATCTGCGAAGTCTGGGTTATGTGTGGTAGGGCTGGTTCTCGTGCATGTACAACTAGGGTGCTATCTCCACCAAGAGGTAGCACTGTTTTATTTGAAGACCGTGTTTTTACTCCGCTAGATACTGGCATCACCCGCTCCAATTCAAATGGCTGATAAATAGGAAACATAGTTGAATGTACATTCATTGTATGAGAGACAGATGCAATAGATAGTGTGGAAAAAAGAGGGCATGAAATAGTTGACATGTATATTGTTTAACTAAAACGGATAGCATGCCATAATTTCACATATATGTGTTCTATCTAAACTGGATAGCGTAGCATAATATAATTCAAAGATATGATGAATAACTGAACATGACCGCATGACATAATTCAGATACATGTTATCTAAGTAATCAGGATCGCATGATTTAATTCACATACGTGATTTATATGCTAAACAAAGGGCATTTGATATGATGTCTGAACTAAGAACATGGTGTTAAATATTGTGTATATAATGTCTAAACTATGCAATGCAAGACACCATATGCATGATATGAGCAGTATAACCGTGCCAAGTTAGAGCATACACCTCGGTGGGGGAATAGGACTGGTCATATGTCTATGAATCCATCTCTGAGGAGCTATCGGGACCCAAAAAGAGATCTGCTTCGACAGGTAGCACTGTCTGCTCTGAAGGCCTTGTTTTCACTCCAGATTTTTCCATCTCCCACCCAAATGGCTAATTCACGGGAAGAGTAGTTTAATGTACAAACATTGTCGACAAATGCAAAATGTAACGAAGAAAAGGATGGGCAACATAACATTCAAATATATGATGCCTTGCACATTTCACATATATTATGGCTGGCTAAAAGACATGAGACTGCATAATTCCCATATATGATATAGAAACTAAACATGTGGCATTACAGAACATGTCTAAACTAAGCAGATGAAATATATGATGTCAAAAGTAGGCACTGCAAGGCAACATATGCATGATATGACTAACATCATCATGCCAAGGTAGAGCAAACACCTTGGGGGGTAAATAGGAGTGGTCAAATGCGTCTGAATCCACCTCAGAACAGATATCTTCCTCTGGATTACAATCTGGAGAGGGGGGAGGGTTTGCGATTGAACCCACCATGGAGCGATGTCTGCATGACATTGTATTGCCGCGCAAAACTCTTCTCTTTTTCTCTACATGTTCAGCATGACTGTATACAATATCTGACATGAATACGAAAAAATATGGTGAGATTATGTAAGGAGAGCATGGAGAAATCTAGAGTGATGGTAACAACTAGTGGATGGATCCAAAAATAATGATAGCAGACTGATGATTGCTTTAATTTAATAAAAAGACAAATGATGATTACTTTAATTACTATTTGTCTTCCACCCAAGATGAACAACATAGGCATACCCTAGGTGAACCAGATATTAGACAGTGATGCTATTCATTGTTGCCTCGATATTTTCCCCACAACTAATTTGGAACTCAAGTTTGCACATTAATTTGGGCCTGACTTGGAGTCTAAGAGGTGAACATGACAATAAAGTAGCAGGTAATTTTAAGCAATGCATAACATAAGCATAAACAAAAGAGTGCAACCTCTATTGTGGACCCGTGTACTCCTCAGGTTTATCTGCTGAGTCGATGATGGTGATGCCGTTGCGGTGGGTGCCGGTGGCAGGGAAGGAGATCTGAGGCGGCAAAAGACGGTCAGGAGTCGTGATGTCTGGTTTGGTGGATGCTTCTATTGATGGAGCAGCTCAGGTGAGGTGGACGACGTCGCGGCACGAGAAGGACAAACCACACAAAGTTTCCTTCGACACCTACATGTAACTGAAGTAATTTTGTAAGGGCTCATTTGGCTTGCATGATTCTAAAAACGCAGGGATATGAAAAACACCGGAATAGGATAGGAATGCACATGGTAAACAGAGCATTTGTAAACACAAAATTTCTGTCAACTTGGGTGTTCGGTTCACAGGAATTGGAAGAGCAGAGGAATGCAAAGAAACATGACCAAAATAAAGTGAAACCATATGAAAGCGTGTATGGTTAGAATGTTATTTTGCCACTAATGCACTTTGTCTTGTTTTCATGCAGAGGATTTTGAAAAGTAGGTCCAGGTGGATGTATTGCTCCATTCCTTTCAACAAAATGCATGTATAATTGAATAGTAGAGTGCCATAGGAAAATTTCCTATTGCTATATTTTTTCCGTTGAACCAAAATAGCCCTAATAGATCAACATGAATGTAGAGTAATAAGTGATGCAACAAGTGTATAACCTCTTTGCCGTAGCCGTGCCGACCTCAGCATCATTGGGTTGGTCGCTGAAGAAGTTGAGGCAGAGGTGACTATCAGAGGTGTGGAGGAATATCTGAGGAATCCGTAGACGGTGTCCAGGGCACTGCTCTGTTGTGATGGATCGTTCCGTCGTTGGAGTAGCTCCGGTGAGACGTAAGACGTCAAGGCTGAAGGAGCACAAGACAGACATCGTTAATCTCAAGTGGTATTCTAATAGCATCTCCAATAGATGATGTAAAATGCATTATCAAAAAGTGATAGATGTAAAATTTACATCACCAAAAACCACCTGACTACAACAGATGAGGTAAAAATAGTTGACTCTGAACTTAATTGTCGAAACTGAAATTTACTATGGAATCTGAATGTTACTGTCGAAACTGAACGCAATGGTAGCAGAGAGGCACTTCACATGGGATAGTTTAGGGAGGGCCTGCAGGTCATCTTCAACCTGCACCCCCCTGAGCCGCCAACCACCACCGATCGAACCCCGCCTCGCCACCCCGAAACAACTCCCCACCGCTGCCCCAAAAAAACTCCCCACCTCCGGTCCGCGGCCCCCTCGCCGCCCCGAAACAACTTCCCGCCGTCGGTCCGCCGCCGCCCGGCCAGCTCTCTAGCCCCCTTCCCCCCCCCCCGCGCCAAGCTTTTTCTCTGGTGATCCCCACGCCACCGCCCACCACTGCACCCTACCATCGACGAGCAGCACCCCACCCAGAACTTTAAGATAGATAGTGGGTTACCTCTCCAGCGAGCCCCCCTCCCCGCTGCAGGTGGTCCTTCCTTAACTCCGGCGAGCCCCTCCCCGCTGCAGGTGGTTCTTCCTTAACTCCGGCGAGCCCCCCCACCCCCTGAAAATCGACTGACCCAAAAGTCGATTTAGTCGACTAAAGTGTAGCTAAATTGGAGCAGAGCAGCTGCACGAGTGAAGGGGAGAGCAGCAGCAGCAACAGCAGCGCGAGCGAGCGAGAGCCGGAGCAGCAGCAGCAGCGCGAGTGAGCGAGAGCCAGAGCAGCAACAACTGGGCGAGCGAGCGAGAGCCGGAGCAGCAGCAGCAGATCCGGCTGGTTTGGCCGCCACCGCCGAAGGGGCCTCGCACTAGGGGAAAGCCGTCGTGGCGATGTCGCCCGCGGCGCCGGCTTCGAGGTAGCCGCTCCATGGGGGTGCAGGATGGAGCACCGTCGGTGCCGGGAGGTCAAGTTAAGGAGAAGGTGCGATGCGATGAGTGTACAACCTCTTTGGTGGTGCCGAGTAGGCCTCAGCTTCGTCCGAGGAGTCGGTGAGGATGCTGCAGTTTTGGTGGAGTAGGTTAAGGCGGCACTATGGGGATGGAGCATTCACGATAGATGAGGCGATCGTCGGAGCAGCTCCTTGGAGGTGGAAGACGGGGCAGCTGAACCGGCGGGACGACGGATCCTCATCCGGGGAGGTGGATGACGGACGTCGAGCTATTGCGATGGATGACGTCATCGGGGAAGAGGCTCCGGCTGGGCAACGGTGAGGTGGCGGACGGAGAAGGGTGGGGTTTTGCGGCTGGAGCGGAGAAGTTATGGCGGCCAGATGGCGAAAAGGAGGCGATGGGAGGGGGAACCATGACTTAGGGACACGCTTGTCCAAAATGTAGGGTGTGTTACAAAAGTGCCCCCACCGATTTGAACTAGCGGCCCTTTCGGCTCAGGGTTAGAAGGGGGATTTTGCGTGTCGGGATTTGGCAGCTGGAGGGAGTTTTTGCACGCGTTGTAATTTCGGGATAGTAAGGCGCGGGTTGTGAAGGCGCCAGTTTTGGGAGCATGATATCTGAATTTTCGGGATATAACAAGGCATGGGTTGAATTTTAGGGACAAGCCTAACGTGTAATATTGTACTTGTGTGTACCAAATCAATTTGCACTTCCCTCAACAAAGAAAAACAAAAAAAATAAAACTATTCACACCACACAAAGAGAGAGTCTTGTCCTGTTTTACTATACAAATGCTATTCAAAGCTACTCCCTCCTTCCATCTATATAGGGCCTAATGCGTTTTTTGAGGCTAACTTTGACAAAATATTAGAGCAATAATATATGACATGCAACTTACACAAAGCACACCGTTAAATTCGTGTGTGAAAGGAGCTTTCAATGATACAATTTTCACATTGTGCATGTCATGTACTATTAATCTTGTCAATAGTCAAAGGCGGTCTTAGAAACGCATTAGGCCCTATATAGATGGAAGGAGGGAGTATGAATCCATGTAATGTCCAAATAAATTTTTTCGCTAGCTGTATAATGCATGTAACCTTCTCATACCAACATTTTAGTGCATTCCAAATGTTTATACTACCGCTGCAATTCGAACTGAATTTGAATTCGTTTCTCTATTTCAATAAGAATCTACAATCATGATTGTTGACAACTTCAACCATCATTCGTGTATTACCTTAACAACACACCACGTGATTACTATAGAGATAGATATGAAATATGTGTACTATATGAACTCGAATTCAATTTTTTGAATACACTTGATGTTGATTACAAATAATAGAACATTTGATGTACTAGCTATATATTCATAATCTAAACCATGTTCCATACGCACACCATGTTTATCACACAAAGTAAAGTGCCCCGCCCCCTACATTATGACAAGTATTTAGCCCTGAGCTGCAAAAGCCACACATTAGCCCAAATTATAATCAATGTTCTATATATTATATGTAGTACTAGCAAGATGCCCATGCATTCCACGGAACATCAACATGATCAAGGGGAGGCCTTATTTGCAAATATGGAGAGGGGTGTGGGTATCTTTTTTCAAAATTGCCATAGTTTCCTTCCTATCCATCAGATATAAATCGGACGGCCTATATTGCAGGATGGTAGGCACACCATCATCAAAAACTCTGTTTTTTTGTAAGAGTAGAGATAAAATATATTATATGTAGTATAACATGTTCATAACTACGCCATGTGTATCACCGTTATATATTCACGCATGCGTCGGTTTAAAACACTATGATAAATTCTTCAAATATCCGAATTCGCTTTTTATAATGAATCATGATCTCTATTCATCTTTTACACCCACACGATCCTCTTACCTTTGTAGCTAGCGCTAACTTTCTCTCGTGCATGCACACACCCGCATCCCTCTCACTCTCCCTCAGCATTCTCTAGCTCCATCGCACAAATTCGTCTTTTCACTTTAGTTCATTCACCCATGGTGTGTGTAGGCCCCCAACTCCTTGTTTACGGCACACATAGCGTGAAAAGAGTGTGTGTAGAGAGCACAATATTACACAAATCTAATCTGCTGACAATTTCTTCATAGCATGACATCACACCGTGGCCCGGTCATTATACGAACCGTTTTCCCAGCCTGCTACTGCACGTATCGCGGGGCGGTTTTATTGGCACGTCTTGTCAAAGCAGAGATCGTGTTCCCCTTATCACAGGATTCTCATCAATACGGGAGTGGGTAACCCAACCGCGCCATCAAAGCGGCGCTTGGGGAATAAGCAAGTTTACCGGGCAAGTGGGGAGGCGCAGGATCCCTGCTGCCTTTATAAGGAGATAAGGACTCCCCTTTTTCACCCACGCCTTCTCCTTCCTCGGCTCATCTATTCTCTCTCACTTGAGCTCCAGTGCCCAAGCGTTCGTCCTCTCCGCCCACAAGGGCCCTCCGAAAATGTCCGGATCCAGAGCAGGAGGCAAGTGGATGACTCTACCTTCCGGTAGAAGGATATCAAAAAGCTTCGGGAGGCCGGGTATCTGGCCAAGAAAATCAGCCATCGACTCCCGACGGCGGGACAGGTCGTTCCTACTCCAAAACCCCGTGATAGGGTTGTATTCCTTCCTCACTTTGTCCACGGGCTAGGGTTTCCCCTCCACCCATTCGTTCGCGGCATCATGTATTACTACGGGATTGATTTTCGTGATCAATCCCCCAATTCCTTCCTCAACATCTTGACATTCATCGTCGTGTGCGAGGCCTTTCTCCGCATCTCGCCACAGTTTGGCTTATGGCTGAAGATTTTTAATGTGAAGCCCAAGGTGGTGAGCGGCGAGCACGCTGAGTGCGGAGGTGCCATGGTGAGCAAGATGCCCAATGTCACATGGCCATCAGGTACTTTCAATGATTCCGTCAAAGGGTGGCAACAGCAGTGGTTCTATGTCACTGAGCCGCGTGGCACAAAATGGGCCGCAACTCCCGAATTTTGATCCGGAGCTCCCCTGCGGCTTACGTCCTGGCCCAAGAAGGGCCTGAACTGTTCTTCGCCCGACGAGTTGTCGGTGCTCCAAACGCGCGTCAAGGATATGGAAGACAAGAACATCAAACTTGTCAATGTAGTCCAGGTGATGTTAGTTCGCCGGATTCTCCCTTGCCAACATAGGGCCTGCAATTTATGGGAATTCGACCCGGCCATGCACCAGACCCTGCTAGAGTTCTTTACCTCATTGCACGAAAAATCTGGAAGGTGCTATTTAAGTCCGGCAAATCGTGGCCGAACTCAGCCAAGGACCGCGGGTACCAACTGTCCCGTCCTGCAAGTTTCGTAAGTCATTGTATGTTGACAAGTCATACATTTTATTTGCATGACCCAAGGGAAATGCTTAATGTGTTTTCAACAATTCTCCTAGGGCTAGACGAAGAAGGCGGGGCGGATCTACCGTCCGGCCCCACTGCCAGAAGAACCGGCCGGCCCACTTCTGACGAAGATCCTGGTCCCGACGCCTTACAAGACACCAAGGAAGAAGGCCGAGAAGGAGGCCAAATAGACCAGGGGCAGCCTTCATCGCCGCGGCACTTCGGACACAATATCTGAAGACTCCGATGCCCGCTCTTCCTCCGGAGAAGACGAGGAAGAGGATGAAAACCAATCCCTAGTGATGGGAAGAAAGAAAAGGACGGCCTCCACATCCTTGGAGGTTGAGTAGCCTAAGAAGGGAAAAACTCCCCTTCCGTAGGAGTCCACCACCGCTACCGACAGCAGCCCGGAGTGGGATCCTAGGGCCCAGCCCCTGGTGAACTAGTGAGTATATAAAATCCAAACATGTTTGCACATCCAGACTCACTATGGCATGATGTTTCAATCATTGAGCCATACTTTTTTGCAGCCTGGCGAGGTCTCGCACCGAACAAACTTCATCGGAGGATTTACTGGGCTCGCATGCTATGGATAGCGGGACATCCCTGAAGGCCCCTTCCCCAAGATACGTGAACGACACCAAGGTATCGTCCCAGAGGGACCCAGGCCAAGGAGGGGGGGGGGGGAGATCGTCAACGCAGCGCCAGGAGGTTAAACTTCAGGAGTCGGGCATACGGGAGAAAGGGCTCCCATGGACGTCGACGACGGGGGCTATCTCGAATTCGGCCCCTAGCCGGACACAATTCCAGAGTCCGATACAGCTCCAGAATCAGGCAGGCAGCCTCCCCCGACTAGAGGGGGTGCACCTGTTCCAACGGCAACCTCTGTCCAACCAGAGGTGCCAGATACTTTATCGGCGGTGCTGAAGAGCACCTCCATCGCTGAAGAACACCATGTCCTTATGGGTGTGGTGATTGAGAAGATTCAGTCTGCTGAGAGTGGACCGAATGAGGCCTGCATTAGAGTTATAACAGGCTTTGAGGTATGTTTTGTGAGGTTTCGAAGACTGTCATAGTATAGGTAGTAGCCCCTGATACACTGTTCGATGAAAGAAAGAACCGGACAGAGGATCAAATATATGTTCGCAGGAGACTCACTTTATGGCATCTTTCCCTCTTCTTTTTATAAGCAGGCGTCTGTAGCGACTGCCGCTTCTCATACTGCGGAAGTCTCCAGACTGAATCAGAGTCTGGAGCGGGCCGAAGAAGAACTTGGCCGATTGAAAAAGCAGTTGGAGAATAACCAAGGTATGTAAAAAAACCTTACGCGTGTTCAGCGCGGATGAATATTTTAGTATGATAACAATATTTTTATGATGTGCTCTAGGGGCGATGACTGAAGTCGAGGCTCTTAAGAAGGCTGTGGCTGAGGCTGAGGAAAAGGCAGCCGCAGAGCAGGCTCTTCGTGAGAAGCATGAGGCCAGAGTTATTGAAGCTGAGCAGGAGCTCCAAGAGGCTGTGAAGAAATGCGAGACCTTGGAGCAGAGTTTAACGGAGAAAGAATCCGAACTCACCAAGGCTCATCAAGCCGCACTCGATGCCCAAGCGGAAGTCCAAGGCGCCCTGCAGGAAATCCAGGAGGCGAGGAGGATTGCGACGGGTAAGGCCTTTTCTATGCAAAGCAAGTATTTGAGGAGAGAATCACGGTGCTAATTTGAATTTGGATTTCTCCAGGGGTATTTGCGGAGCTGCCACGCAGTATATCTGATGCCGCACAATTCTATCGAGCCGAAGAAAGGAGCGCTGCGAGGAAGCTCTTCTGGTTGCAGTATCTGGCGCCGAAATATCCAGTGCCCTTTGCCGATCAACTGAAGTAGCTAATCGAACTGCATAAGGCGGCCGAACTAGCCATGAAGGATTTAATTATCCGGCTATGGCCTGCCGAGCCTATTCCCAGCAGTTACTTTGGGCTCGTAAAGCGGCTTGTGAGTGCCTGCCCTCGACTTGAAGTCATCAAGCGGTCGGTCTGTATGGAGGGTGCACGAATGGCCTTCGCCTGTGCGAAGGTGCACTCAGCGAAGATGGATGGTGAAAAGCTGATGACCGAGGGACCATCGGAGGGGAAGGAGCATCACAAGCCCGAGTTGTATTATGATAGTGTCCTAAAAGGATCCCGCCTTGTGGCGGAGCAATGCACCAAGGACATTATATTACCATGAATACAGTCATGTTGTCCTTTGTAATTTGAAACAAGGTCATTTTTATTATTTAATGCCTGTTATTTTAAAAGTTTTTCCTCATGTGCGGCCGTTATATATATATATATATTAATCCTTTGAGTTGGCCAGTCGTCGGCTTCTGCCCCCACGTAGGAAGTACGGGGGTGTTCAGGATAAACCTAAGCACTCTTTACCCCAGTTTTGGGTCCTTGAAGGAGGTGTTCTGCGCAACAAACCAGGCAATTGGACTATAAGGCTTTATCACTCTCTGTCGGTGTCAAAACCGGCGGATCTCGGGTAGGGGTCCCGAACTGTGCGTCTAGGCGGATGGTAACAAGAGACGAGGGACACGATGTTTTTACCCAGGTTCGGGCCCTCTTGATGTAGGTAAAACCCTATGTCCTGCTCGATTAATATTGATGATGTGGGTTACAAGAGTAGATCTACCACGAGATCAAGGAGGCTAAACCCTAGAAGCTAGCCTATGGTATGATTGTTGTTCCTCCTATGGACTAGGGCCATCCGGTTTATATAGACACCGGAGAGGGCTAGGGTTACATAGAGTCGGTTACAAAGGTAGGAGATCTATATATCCGTATCACCAAGCTTGCCTTCCACGCCAAGGAAAGTCCCATCCGGACACGGGACAAAGTCTTCAATCTTGTATCTTCATAGTCTTGGAGTCCGGCCGATGATGATAGTTCGGCTATACGGACACCCCCTAGTCCGGAACTCCCTCAGTAGCCCCTGAACCAGGCTTCAAAGACGACGAGTCCGGCGCACATATTGTCTTCGGCATTGCAAGGCGGGTTCCTCCTCCGAATAATTTATAGAAGATTGTGAACACCTGGATAGTGTCCGGCTCTGCAAAAATAAATTCCACATACCACCGTAGAGAGAATAATACTACACAAGATTAATCCGCTGACGTATTCTGTGGCGTGACGTCACACCACTTCCAAGCCTTTACTCGAATTGTTTTTATTGTTCCACCTCAACACGTTTAGCGAGGCGGTTTCCTTGGCACGTCTTGTCGAAGCAGAGATCGTGTTCCCCTTATTCCAGGATTCCCATTAGTACGGACGTGGGTAACCCAACCGCGCCCGTTGCCACGCCCCCTCCATCGAAGGCGGGTTCCAAACGGTCACGGGGACGACTCTTGGTATTCTTCCTCTTTATAATGAGACCAAGGCCCATTCTTTTTATTCAATCCTCTATCGAATCCGCCCCTCTCCCTGAGTTCCAACACCCAGGGCTCCGAATTCAGGTACCTTCGATCTTCAACAATGTCCGGTCCTGATCTACGAGGCCGGTGGATGCCCTCCTCCGTCACGGAGGAGGACGTGCTAAAGCTGAGAGATGCCAGGTATTTAACCTACGAGATTTCGCATAGGCTGCCTGCCCGAGGGCAAGTTATCCCAACTCCCGAGCCTGGCAAGATCATCGTGTTCGTGTCTCACTTCCGTCGGGGTTTAGGCTTCCCGACGGATCCCTTCATGAGGGGGCTCATGTTTTACTATGGGCTGGAATTCCATGACCTGGCTCCGGAGTCCATCCTCCATATCTCATCATTCATTGTCGTCTGTGAAGCCTTCCTCCGCACTACCCCTCACTTCGGCTTATGGCTCAAAACCTTCAATGCGGAGCCGAAGATGATTGAGGGGCGTCAGGCAGAGTGCGGCGGGGCGGTTATAAGCAAGAGGGCCGAAGCTCCATGGCCCAAGGGCTCTTTCCAAGAGGAGCTCGGCTTGTGGCAATAGGAGTGGTTTTATATCACCGCTCCCCGGGGTAGCAGGCAGAAGCCGCCGCCCGTCTTTCGCTCGGGCCCTCCACAGCAGCTGACGTCATGGGTCAACAAGGGGCGTGACTGGGGGCCGCCCAAAGACGTCCCCCTGCTGCAGGACCGGATTCGAGGCCTCCAAGAAAGGGAGATCAATCTGGTCGCAGTGGTGCAGGTCATGTTGATCCGGCGCCTACTGCCCTGCAAACGTCGCCCCCTCTGCCTGTGGGAATTTAATCCGGAGGGGCCACGAGCTCTTCAACACTTCATGGGTTTGACTCCCATGGAGATGTATAAACTGTTCTTCGGATCGCAAGAGACACATCCGGAATTGACCGAGGACGCTGGCCTAAGCTGCAATCGCCCGGATACTCAAGTAAGTAGCCCGGTGTCCGGACACACCGTCCATTTATTTTTCGTGAGCTTGCCTTTTAACCAGCTATCCCTGGACAGGAGTGGATAGCGCAAGCAAAACTGATACGGTGTCCGGCCCCCCTCCCTGAGACCATGCAGGATCCCGTGTTAATCAAAATGTTGGAGGTTGCACCTTCGAATGAGGGTGAAGGGGGGCACGGGGAAACTGTCACCTCTGCCAAGGAGGCGTTTAGTAAGGGAGGAATCGAGAGTCCCTCCTTCTAGGGGGAGAAGAGGAACGCTTCCGAAGACCCGAAGGCCAAGGCCTCAAAACGGGGAAAGAAATCTGTACCGGAAGGTCCTGGGCCAGAAAGCGCCCCGGTCGTATTGTCTCCTCGGAGGAATCAGCCCTCTAACGAGCCGTAAGTGAAAAGGGGGATTTTATAATTATCAGTCACCCCTGCTTAATGTCTAAAGGTAACGAAGTTTTTACCTTGTAGTTCGGATCTCAGCCCATCTCAGCACAGCTCATCTTCGGGAGACCTTCGTCCGGAGATGATGGAAAGCGAAATGCCTTCATCTACCGCCCCATCGTGCGGGGCGGACGACCCTGAGGTGTCGTCGCGGAGGGTCTCCCCGAGTCCGGCGGGACCGGAGAGTTCGGCGCCCATTAGAGTACGGCCGGTGGAGCTGCAGGATTTGCTTAAGAGGGCGTCCATCTCAGAAGATCACCGCACATTAATGGGTGATGTGATTGAGAGGATTTCGTCCGCCGAAACCGGGTTGTATGAGGCTGTCGGAATTTTACTGACGGGATTTGAGGTACGCAAAAAATGACATACCTGTTGACAGTTTTGCACATGAAGTGCGCCCTGTATAGATAGTAGCCCCTGAGACATGGTATGCTGTCGAAAGCGATAGTGTGCCAAGGATCGTAATCTCAGTTATAGAATGCCTCCTTTCCTATGCAGGTGGCGGATCATCCGGTGGCCAGCCGGACTGATGGATTTGCCGAGCTGAGAAGGCAACTCGATGTTGCGGATGCGGACATCTCGCTGGTCAATAAACGACCGGATGAGTCACAAGGTACGTGGTTGCTCCGTGGTCGCCTAGTAAGGAGGATGATGCCCGTGCCTTACAATTCGTATGCTTGATGCAGATGGCGCTGCCTCTATGGAAGGCCTTCGAGCCGAACTTGCTCGGGCCAAGGAGCAAGCTAGATAAAGCAAGGCGGCTGCCTCGAAGGCAGCGGAAGAGCTAGAAGCCGAGAAGGCTGCGCACTGCCGAAGCAGGGAGGAGATGGCCGGAATGGCCACGAAATTAAAAGTTGCTACCGACCGCCAGGAGGTTCTTGAAAGAGAACGTCGAGCGGAACAAGAGGACCTGAAGAAGGCCGACGGCGAAGCCAAAGATGCCCGTAGTGCGATGCGGGCTATGAAGGAGGAACTGCGTCAAATCTGAGACATTGTGGCTGGAAAGCCCTTTATGCTGCGCAGGAAGTTCATGGATCCAAAGTATGCTCAGCTCGGCCGATTGTATGGTGCGGAGGATCCTTATCTGGACTTGGCAGCGAGTGCGGCGGACACAGTCGTGCACTTCCGAAGCCAGAAGGGTCACGAAATGGAAGAGCTTTTCTGGTCTCAATTCCATAGTCCGGAGCGTCAACTTCCGCTGAGTGATCGGCTGGTTGAGTGGGCTGAGCTAAATAGATTGTCCGGACTTGCCATGACGGATGTGGTCACTCATCTATGTCCGGGAAGATCCAAGCCGAAGAGTTATTTTGGCTTGTTGCAGCAATTCCTTGGGGCATTGCCGCATATTAAGGCAATCAAGCGGTCGGCATGCATAGAAGGTGCACGGATGGCTCTCGCCCGTGGTAAAACATACTGGGCGGCGATGGATGCCACCGCTGTTGCATCCCGGGGTTTGGACAAAAGCCGATTCCCCACCAAGCATTACTTTGAGGAAGTCCTGCAGGGCGCTCGTATAATAGAGTCGCAGTGCTTGAAAGATGTTATGTTTGAATGACATGTATGATTTCTAAGATCATGTTTATAATGCAATGACTTTTTATACTTGTGTGCTCAAGTATTGAACTATCTCCTGTGCGGCCGTATATGTATGTATAATCTGAAAGATGGCAGTCTTTGGCTTCAGCCCCCACGCACATGGTGCGGGGGTGTTTGCAAAAAGAAAAACGCTTTTTCACACTTAATCCAACGTCTTGGTCCTTTTAAGGAGGTGATAGCATAGCAAACTAGGCAACCGGACTATAATGCTTTATCACTTTCACTTAGCCATAGGAGCTCGAATGTGGGGCTACTATATAGCCCCTGATGGCACCGCGCTTCTCCGAACTCGGGGCGCGTATGTGCCTGACCGGGAAGCGGTCCTTCGTCAAAGCGGAGGAATTCTAAACATTCCCAGTGGTGGATCGAGTGGTTGACCAGTCTCTCGCTATATCATGACAATCAGTTTTCGACTTTCTCTACTGAGGTGCTCTCCCGGCCGAACCGGGGAACAATCGCAGTAGTTCTCCTGGTGCTGCGTTAGCCGATGATACGGAACGTAAGGCAGCAAAACACAAGAGCCGGGAAAACCCAACATTTGACCAAAGACATGATTCGGAGCTGATGCATATAAGGCCTAACTCGAGACGCCGAACACTCCCTGAGGTGTTCGATCTTTATGATATCGGGCAGAATAAAGCCCTAAGCCCCTAGTGTCCAAGTACAGGCGGGAACTTCTGACGCGGCCGATGCCAAAACGCCAGCCTCCTCCTCGGCTCTGGTAGGAAACCGGGGGATGTGTATCAACAAGAGACAGTGAGAAAGGTTTACGCAGGGTCTTAATCTGAAAAGAATCCTTGCAACGGGTCCCTACTGCACGTCTGCGCCCGTGTCTCCGTTGTGCTGTATCCTGGACGGGTGTAGCACGTGCTTCATCTGTAAAAGAGAAGGACTTAGTTCCTAAGAAATATCGTGCAAAAAGTGTATCAAAATAAATTATAATTTGGAAGATGAAGAAAGTTAAGCTTTTATTGGCTTTCATCATTTATGCGCGCGCCCCCCTAAAAAAAGGGTATGCGGCTGGGAAGCCCCTTGCTAAGTTACGCCGGACTCGTCTAACCATGTCCGAGGCCTAAATGACCTGTTTTTAGGGGCTTTGACCTGCAAGGTCGGAATAATGTGTGGCTGTTGAGGCAGCCGCACATTCTCCGTGGTCGAGAGACACATGGAGTTTTAAGAATATGCCACGTGGACCGGGCATTTTTAAGCGTAAGAGACGCGTAATGTGGTATTGCATTAAAGTGGGCGAAAGCTGCACGCCCCAGTAGTGCTTAAGGGCTACTGCTAAATGGGGTGATGGAGGGTGAGCTTTTTTGCGACGAATGTTGTCGGATGAACCGAACACGACCTCTAGTGGTACAGAGCCTGTAAAATTGGCTAAAAAAGGCCTGGCGTCACTCCTTTGAAGGAAGTGCTGCTATAGCGAATTTTGGTGGGTTCTATCCCCAGTATGCGGACGGTGTCCTGGTATAGCAGGGGCCGCGCTGCGTGTTATCACGTGAAGTGAGTTCACTGTTTTGACTTCTAATGGAAAAGAGCGCTGCTTTTGGGTTTCGTCACTTTCACTTGGTGTGTCGAGCCCTTTGTGTTCGGCGTTAAGTCGGCCGGACTGCTTGAAGACCCAACAATCTCTGTGGGTATGGTTTGCAGGCTTCCCGGAGGTACCGTGTATTTGACACAGTCTATCCAGAATCTTGTTTAGGTTGGATAGTTCGTCACTGTTATCCTTTAGGGGCAGTGTTTTGTTGTTCGACCGAGGGCTTTTGAATCCAGCGTTGACCGCCGTACTATTTGGGCCATTTTCCTTATTCCGGTGCTGGTCTTTTTTGCGTCGTGATTTCCCATTTCCATCCCTGATTTCGGATGTACTCGGGTCGCTGGTGCTGCATCTAGCCAACCAGCTGTCTTCCCCCGCGCAAAAGCGGGTCATGAGACTTGTTAGTGCGGCCATTGTTCTTGGTTTTTCCTGGCCGAGGTGTCTGGCGAGCCATTCATCTTGGACGTTGTGTTTAAAGGCTGCTAAGGCTTCATCGTCCGGACAGTTGACTATTTGGTTCTTTTTAGTGAGGAACCTGTTCCAGAATTTGCGTGCTGATTCTCCGGGCTGTTGAGTTATGCGACTTAAATCATCTGCATCCGAAGGCCGGACATAAGTCCCTTGAAAATTCGCTCGAAACACATCCTCAAGCTCTTCCCAACTTCCAATCGTATTTTCTGGGAGGCTTTTAAGCCAATGCCGGCCCGGCCCTTTGAGCTTGAGGGGTAGGTATTTTATGGCATGGAGATCGTCTCCTCTTGCCATGTGTATGTGTAGGATATAATCCTCAATCCAGACTCCGGGGTCTGTTGTTCCGTCGTATGCCTCTATGTTTATGGGTTTAAATCCCGCTGGAAATTCATGATCCAGTACCTCGTCGGTGAAACATAATGGGTGTGCGGCGCCCCTGTATTTGGGTGTGCCGTTGTCTTCAAATGCTCGACTGGTTGTGTTACTTCCTGGAGTCCTCTTTTTTGGCCCATAAATAGACCTGGCTGGGTTATCCTTTTTCTGAGGATCTTTATGCTGATCATGTGCCGGCTTGTGTGTGGCGCCTTGTGTTACTCTTGGCCTGTCATCTGGTCGTCTATCCGGCCAGGCGGCCCCTTTCTTTTTTGACTGCGGGGGCTCGAAGGCCTCCTCGTCAAATTCAGGCAGCAGCTTGCGCTTCGGGTAGCTAGTGCCATATTTATCTGCGGTGTTGAGTACTTTGCTCCATCTTATTCTGAGTGTGTCTTCCACTGTTTTGAGCTTCCGCTTTTACTTCTTCAGACTTCTTGCAGTGGCGACGAGCCTTTTATGAAGATCCATATGCTCTGGTGATGTGAGATCATTTTCGCCGGGGATGAGTTGCTTGTCCGGTTCATGTCCGGCTGGCTGCTTGTTGACGTGTGCGTCGTCCACTGCTTCGCCCTGCTCTAGGGCCGGGTCCATATGGGTGCCATTTTTGTCGATGCCGGTCTTCGGGCGGCGCTTGCGTCGCCGCTTTGTTTGTTTGTTGGGGGAGTTGTCCTTCGCCACGTCCCGTTTTTCCTCATTGTCGCTTCCTTTTGGTGTGTCCACCATGTATACGTTGTGGGCTGGGGTGGCTTTCCTGCGCCCGTTAGGCGCTGGTTCTTAGTCGTCTCCGGCATCGTCGTCCATACCGTCGATGTCCTCGGAGTCGTAGTCTAGCATGTCGGTTAAATCATCGACAACGGCTACCAAGTGGGTGGTGGGTGGGCTTTGAATTTCTTCGTCGTCCGCGTCCCAACCGTCCTGACCGTAGTCCGGCCAGGGCTCTCCTGATAACGAGAGATATTTTAGCGAACTCAAGATGTCGCCGAAAGGTGAGTGTTGAAAGACGTCCGCTGTGGTGAACTCCATGATCGGCGCCCAATCGGATTTGATCAAGGCGGGCGCGGGAGGTTCGAAGTCCGGCGAGGAGTCCGGCACCTTGGAGTCACGAGCTTTATGAGGGACAAAGTCAGTGTTTGGCTCTATCGCCGTAGAGGTTGCAGCCCCTGAGGCGGTGTCTAGGCATCCATCCTTGATCTGCGTGGCCGGCTCCGAATTGAGGATCGGAGCGGGCTCGAGTGCGGCCTCCAGGGTACTGTCCGGCGGCAGAGCTAAATCATGCCCGACGTGACAGTGCGGCACGCTCGGCTGTGGCTCGAATCCGTCGAAGATCAAGTCCCCGCGGATGTCAGCCGTGGAGTTCAAACTTCCAAATCTAACTTGAAGGCCAGGGGCGTAGCTTTCGATCTGCTCCAGTTGGCCAAGCGAATTGGCCCGCAGTGCAAAGCCACCGGATACGAAGATCTGTCCGGGGAGGAAGGTCTCCCCCTGGACTGCATCGTTGATGATGATCGAAGAGGCCATCAAGCCTATCAGTGACGACACAGAGGAACTCTCAATGAAAGCACCAATGTCGGTGTCAAAACCGGCGGATCTCGGGTAGGGGGTCCCGAACTGTGCGTCTAGGCGGATGGTAACAGGAGACGAGGGACACGATGTTTTTACCCAGGTTCGGGCCCTCTTGATGGAGGTAAAACCCTACGTCATGCTCGATTAATATTGATGATGTGGGTTACAAGAGTAGATCTACCACAAGATCAAGGAGGCTAAACCCTAGAAGCTAGCCTATGGTATGATTGTTGTTCCTCCTATGGACTAGGGCCATCCGGTTTATATAGACACCGGAGAGGGCTAGGGTTACACAGAGTCGGTTACAAAGGTAGGAGATTTACATATCCGTATCGCCAAGATTGCCTTCCACGCCAAGGAAAGTCCCATCCGGACACGGGACAAAGTCTTCAATCTTGTATCTTCATAGTCTTGGAGTCCGGCCGATGATGATAGTTCGGCTATCCGGACAGCCCCTAGTCCGGAACTCCCTCACTCTCACTTAGCCATAGGAGTTTGACAAAAGAAAGGTAGGCACAACCCCTAGTGTTCGGAAGACCGCACTAGGGGCTCTATAAGCACCTGATCGGAAGAAAAGCGGACCCATCGCACACTGCATTGGTTATCGCATAATGCGGAAGAAATCCTTAAAGATTTTGCAACCTCTCGAACAGCTGACCAGCTCTCGCTGTATCATGACAGTTAGTTTTCGGCTTTCTCTATTGAGGTGCTCGTCCGGAAGAACTGGGGCACAATCGCAGTAGTTCTCCTAGTGCCACCTTAGCCGATAGAGCGGAACGTAAGGTAGCAAAACACGGGAGCCGGGCAAACCCAACTATTGACCCAAGACATGATTCGGAGCCAATGCATATAATGCTATAAGTTCGGGGTGCCGAACGACCATGTGGGTGTTTGGACTTTATTGCTGTATTATGGGTGCAACGAAGCCCCTTGCATATTAAGGCATATCGTAGTGTACGGATGCCACTTGACAAAGAGTGTCAATAAGAAACAACAACAGATAAGCGTCATATAAAGCCACATGTCATAATTGAATAATACGTCGATGCATACGAGTGCAGGTAATGCGATAAAAAGAAATATGACTTCGAAACCTGCTGAGACCAGGCGGAGAGAGGCTTGTGTGCGGATCCGGATTGTAACCGGATGGTCGTCGAGGGGAATTTCTAAGGATTCCCTACGCGTTCGAGCTATTTCCATTCTTGGTATATTCGTCTGTTCATGGGTCTAGTCTCCATGTCGCCGGTCCTGGCCTACACAAAAGTGGACCTGCAAAGAAAAAGTGAAAAAAAAGTTTGTTTGCCACGGAGCGGTTAAGCCGCAGTGTGTGGCCTATCCTGGCTTTGCCTCCGTTTACTGCCTAAGTGTTTTAGTTGAGCTCCTAACGAGCCGGGCTATCCTGCCGTGAAGTAGTTTGGACTCCTTTGATGGTATCCGGGAGCTTCGCAGTCGACTCAAGGTTCGATTGAAAGATGCCGCTCGTTGCTTCTACTGTAAAGGCGATGGTGCATTCTTCGGCACGGAGGGAGCGTTCGGCCTTGCCATTAACTGTTATGATGCTGCATGGACCAGGCATCTTGAGCTTAAGGTAGGCATAATGTGGCACCACGTTGAATCGAGCAAACGCGGTTCGTCCGAGCAGTGCATGATAGTTACTACAAAAAGGGACGATGTCGAAGATTAACTCTTCGATACGGTAATTGTCCAGTGATCCGAAGACTACCTTCAGAGTGATGGAGCCTGTACAATGGGCCTCCACACCTGGTATAGCACCTTTAAGGGTGGTTTTAGTTGGCTTGATCATTGAAGGGTCGATACCCATCTTGCACACTGTGTCCTGATAGAGCAGGTTTAGACTGCTGCCTCCGTCCATAAGGACTATTGTGAGGTGGAATCCATCGATTATTGGGTCAAGGACTAGTGCGGCTGAATTGCCCTGACTAGTATTGGCCAGACGATCCATACGGTCAAAGGTGATCGGCCGTAGGTTATATTTTGGGGCGACTGGCTCCGTTGTGTCGACATCCCGAGTAGTGCACATCCGTTCCAGCTTGGGAATGTGGGTGGCGTTTATCATTTTCACCGTTTTGATTTGCGGGGGAAATTTCTTTTGCCCTCCTGTGTTCAGTGGCTGGGGCTCCTCCTCCTCATCATCGCTTTGCGGCCCCTTCTCCTTGTTTTTGGCACCTGACCTGCCGGCTTGTTTGAAGACCCAACATTCTCTATTGGTATGATTTGCTGGTGTTCCTGGGGTGCCATGAATTTGGCATGGACGGTCGAGTATGCGGTCCAGACTGGATGGGCCTGGATAGTTCCTTTGGAATGCCTTTTTCTGGTAACTGGACTTAGACCCGCTGAATCCGGCATTGACGGTCGTGTCTTCGGCATTATCGCCGTTATTGCGATGCTTGTGTTTGTTGCGTCGGGGCTTGCCGTTGCTATCTCTGGCATCCGAGGTGCCAGGATTTCTTGAAGTGTCGTTGTTGCGAGCCAGCCAGCTATCCTCGCCTGCACAAAAGCGGGTCATTAGTGTCGCGAGGGCTGCCATGGACTTTGGCTTCTCTTGGCCGAGGTGTCGTGCAAGCCACTCGTCATGGATGTTATGCTTAAAGGCCGCTAGGGCTTCGGCATCTGGACAGTCGACAATTTGGTTCTTTTTAGTTAGGAACCGAGTCCAAAATTTCCTGGCTGACTCTCCGGGCTGTTGGGTTATGTGACTTAAATCATCAGCGTCTGGTGGTCGCACGTAAGTGCCCTGGAAGTTATCCAGGAATGCGTGTTCCAGGTTCTCCCAACTTCCAATGGAGTTTGCCGACAAACTATTCAGCCAATGCCGAGCCGGTCCCTTAAGTTTTAGTGGGAGGTACTTGATGGCATGTAGATCATCCCCGCGGGCCATGTGAATGTGGAGAAGGAAATCTTCTATCCATACCGCAGGGTCTGTAGTCCCATCATAGGGCTCGATAATCATGGGTTTAAACCCCTCGGGAATTCATGCTCCATTACTTCGTCAGTGAAGCATAGGGGGTGTGCGGCGCCTCTATGCTGGGCTATATCACAACGCAGTTCAAATGATTCTGGTCAGTTGTATTCAGCCCGGCTGGATTTGTATTTAGTATATCCAATGTGGCGGTCATCGTCACGCGTTGGGGCGCGCCCCTGTGATCCGTAGATCGATCTTGACTGCTCTGCTTTGTTCTTCAATTTGTCTTGCAGGTCTTGCGTGTAGCCCCGGGCCTTTGTATTTTTGTTTGTTTGGCGACGGGGTGTGGGCTGGTGCTTGGGCTGATAGGCCGCTTTGTCTCGTACATGAGGTGGCCGGTCAGCCGCATCCTGCGCTGGTAGTGTAGGCTCTAATGCCTCCTCCTCGAATTGAGGTAACAACTTGCGCTTTGGGTAACTTTTGGTTGGGCGCTCGAGTCCGTATTCCTCGGCTGCCAGGACCTCAATCCATCTATCAATTAGCAGATCTTGATCAGCTTGAAGCTGCTGCTGCTTTTTCTTCAGGCTTTTTCCAGTGGCAATAAGCTGGCACTTGAAGCGCTCCTGCTCGACGGGATCCTCTGGCATGATGAATTCTTCATCACCGAGGCTCACCTCGTCTTCGGAGAGGGGCATGTAATTGTCATCCTCTGAGTCTCCATCCATTGCCTGTTTATCAGGGCTAGCTTGCCCATCCTCCCGTCCGGCTTGCTCGAAGCATGGCTGGGCGGGATTGTTTTCGTCTTCGGCAACATCTGGAGTTCTATGGTCTCTTGTGCCGGTATCGCTATTTTTGCTATGGCGGGGCTTAGAGCGGCGCCACGGACGCCGGCGCTTAGATTGTTTCTCAAGGGAGTTATCCTCCATTGCCTCATCGCCATTGCTTTCTTTGGGTGTATCCACCATATATATATCATATGATGAAGTGGCTGTCCAGCGCCCTGTGGGCGGTGGTTCCTGTTCTTTTCCGGCATCGTCGTCCATACCGTCGATGTCTTCGGAGTCGAAATCAAGCATGTCGGTTAAGTCGTCGACAGTGGCTATTAAGTGGGTGGTGGGTGGGGAACAAATTTCTTCGTCGTCCGCTTCCCACTCAAGCCGCACATAGTTCGGCCAAGAGTCTCCTGAGAGGGAGAGAGACTTTAATGAGTTAAGCACGTCACCCAAGGGCGAGTGCTGAAAGATATCCGCAGAGGTAAACTCCAAGATCGGTGCCCAATCAGGTTCGATGGGCACGGATGTACGCGGTTCGGAGCCTATGGCCGGAGATGAGTCCGAGGGTCCGATGACGCAGACCTCATTGGAGGGGAAGTCTATGTTCGGCTCTATCGCCGCTGAGTGTGCAGCCTCCACGGTGGGGTCCATCCATCCATCCTCGGATGGCACGATCTGCTCCGAATTCAGAGCCGGGGCAGCTGCAGGTGTGATTTCCTTAACACCGTCCGATGGCAGATCTAAGTCATGCTCATCGTGATTGTACGACGCATCTGTCATGGGTCCGAATCCATTGAACATCAAGTCTCCGCAGACATCGGCAGTGTAGTTCAGGCTTCCAAACCTGACCTGATGGCCAGGGGCGTAGCTATCGATCTGCTCCAGATGGCCAAGTGAGTTGGCCCACAATGCGAAGCCGCTAAATACGAAGATCTGTCTGGGGAGGAAAGCTTCACCCTGGATCACATTGTTGTGTATGATTGAAGGAGCCATCGAGCCTTATGGTGACGACACAGTGGAACTCTCAATGAAAGCACCAATGTCGGTGTCAAAACCGGGGGATCTCGGGTAGGGGCTCCCGAACTGTGTGTCTAAGGCTAATGGTAACAGGAGGCGGGGGACACAATGTTTACCTAGGTTCGGGCCCTCTCGATGGAGGTAATACCCTACTTCCTGCTTGATTGATCTTGATGATATGAGTATTACAAGAGTTGATCTACCACGAGATCGTAGAGGCTAAACCCTAGAAGCTAGCCTATGATTATGATTGTTCTTGTCCTATGGACTAAACCCTCCGGTTTATATAGACACCGGAGGGGGCTAGGGTTACACAGAGTCGGTTATAGAGAAGGAAATCAACATATCTGAATTGCCAAGCTTGCCTTCCACGCAAAGGAGAGTCCCACCCGGACACAGGACGAAGTCTTCAATCTTGTATCTTCATAGTCCAACAGTCCGGCATAAGTACATAGTCCGGCTGTCCGAGGACCCCCTAATCCAGGACTCCCTCACTCGCACCACCTTCTAGATGCATCCCTCTCTCTCTATCCTTCTCTCCGGGCCTTATTTGCTTCTATCACATACTCCCTCCATTCAGAATTACTTGTCTTGGAAATGGATGTATCTAGAACTAAAATACGTCTAGATATATCCATTTTCGCGACAAGTAATTCCGAACAGAGGGAGTACATGCATGTATACCGATCGATCTCCCTACATATACCTAGGTCGACTTTAACTATTTCCCCCCACCCATCGATCGACGTACCTCACAAGTTATGTCTCTTCTTTCTCTGAGAAAGGACGATTGATCTTCCTATGTACTTACGTCTGCTTACTAGAGCCATATCGTCCCCCGTCATCATTCGTGCATGCCTCCTGACCCATCTCTCGCACGCACGTGCACAGACAGGCGGCCATCCCCTCTCTTATTGATATTGTAGGCGTGCCCTCCGTTTGTCTAGCAAGCCTCTCCCACCATGGGCGGATTCTGGCCCCAGGCAGAAGGGGCAGTGGCCAGGGGCGTAAGGCACATCTCCTTTGTATATTTTAACATTGTAGCTACAATAAAACACTACAGTCAACTAAGCTACCTGGGCTTGGCCCAGTTCGCCTGGGGCCTGGCCTATTCCTAGGTCCGCCACTGTCTCCCACCATTTGTTAGAAGCAACTCCACTACCATCCCCTCCAACACTCTAGCTCTGTCTCTCTCCCAACCTTATTCCTCTCGTACACATATGCATGTATGCCGATCGATCTCCCTTAATACATAAGGTAGGCCTCTCTCCTCCTCCACACATATACCAGCCATTGTACCTCTATAATTACTTAGGACCCCCCACCACACACCGATAGTCGAGCGCTGTAGGTAGGTATCCATGCCACAGAGACAAACTGCACCTGTCCCCTCTCAGGGTCCAGTAGGCCAGCCACTCTATATCTTTGACGTGGGCGCACACAAATTCGATGGCACTCTTTATCGATCACGCGCGCGCACACACGCACATCATACCTCTCTTTGATTCTGTGGATACCTCAAGCCGATCATACCTCCACTCTCTTCTCGTGGATCGCCCCCTCTATATATATGATATATCCAGGACTCTATTTCACACACATTACATATGTTACATTTTTTGGTTGACCCCCCCCCCCCTAAAAAAACACTCACGAACCCACACACTATATCTCTATATGTTTGTATCTCTCTCACACAACTCCACATATGTGGTGTATGTACACGAAGAGAATAGGTCCACGTACTCACGCTTCGTGCCCAGCCACACCCTCGCGGGTACACGGTGGAGCTCATTTCTGTACGAAAATGGCAGCCCACGTGCTAATTTGAACGCGTGTAGCGGTTCTTTACCTATGGAGGTCGTGTACCATGCGTGCACGAAACAAAGTTCGACTTGATGCATTGGCACGTTATATTTAAATAAAGTTATATCGCTCAATGGCACGTACACATAATATAAAACGATTTTTATGGAGAAAAGGTAGTCCGCTCCACTATATAAAATGGAGCTTGCCTGCCTGGGTTTGTCTCTCTTCAGAGTATCTCACACAAGGCGGCGGCGATGGCCTCTCTCTCTCCCACCGTTGGTCACTGATCCGTCCGCATCCCATTTGCCGGCGGAAAGGGAGGATGTGCATCGTTTCTCCGTTCGACGGTGCCGAGGCAGCACGTCCCGATCTGTGGTACCCATCATTCTCTCTGACCAAGCTCCGGCGCGGTAGGGCCTACGCCACCTGCTCGCTGCCGCAGTATGGGCAGACCCCGCCGCCGCTGCTCACCTAGTTACATCCCGACAACCCCCAGGTATCCCCTCTGACCTTGCTCCATTACCCATCTTCCCACATTGCTGCATGTGGATCTTCCATAGTTCTTTGCCCAAAACGTAGCTCGTCCGGCGTACTTTCCATATGACAATCTCGTCCTCACACCGTTTTAGACAAACACAACCATGTAGTTATCTTCCCTTAGGACAAGGAATATGCTTCTTTTTTGTCATTGTATGTGTCATCAACTGTTATTGGCCAGTAATTGTTCCTTTCTACCTCTTTTTTGAAAACAGGGCTATCCATTTCACCTCGTTGCTATTGCGACCTTTTTGTGAACTGCACAAATCACTTTTTTCTTAAGAGTGTTTTGTGCAGTTGTACTAAAATGTCACACGGGCAACGTCTCTACATTTCAGTGCGACTGCGCAAAGGGAGATTGGTTTTGCTCTATCCTCCTCATCCACTCCGAGCCTAATCTTCTCCAACTATTTGCTTCATCTTCTCCAACTAGTTACTCTTAAGAGAGACTGCAAAGGTGACCAACTTCTATTTGTGTGTTTATTGTTTCATCAGCAGTCCTCTATTATCGTAATCACATTTAATATCTTTGGAACAGGGACGCTCAGCTCTATTTTAGTGGAACTGCACAAAATGATCGGAATGTTGCATGCTCCAAACAGCTACTTATTTCCCAACATGCCTTGTTGATTTAGACATAGCTTGGGGGATGTTGCTGCCAATGAAAGCATGGATCAATTTTATTTAACACCTTCTCGCAACTTTGTCTTCAGTTGTGATGTAAATATTAGCTCTGATCTGCTAATCATTGAGATGCACTAGCAAGGAAGTTAGTTTTTTATTGTTTCCGAAAGAGCATCGATGGCAAGACACGTGAAACAAAAGCTGAAAGCTCCGAGCATTGTACAATTTCATGTCGCTGGGAAATTATTTGTATAATACGTCAATTATGTAAACAAAATGCTGGAAGCTTGATAGCATTGCCAGAAGCCTCTTCAGCATCCGGGTCCATGTGCCATGCACAAAATTATACTCCTCCATTCCTAAATATTTGTATTTTTACAAATATCAAATGGGCATATTTTAGAGTGTAGATTCACTCATTTTGCTTCGTATGTAGTCACTCGTTGAAATCTCTAGAAAGACAAATACTCCGGAGTATATTTAGGAAATGAGGGAGTAGTGCACAACCGCATGGGAGACTCAGCCCGGTTGTTGCGCCGCATTAATAGTGAGTAATGAGCAGTCCAATCATAAGCCCCACCTTTCCCACTGTAAGTTGCTCGGAAGAAGCAACCATCTGCTCATACTACTCCATCCGTCACTGTTTATAGAGCGCGCTTCAAAAAAAATCTCTAGGACCAAGGTGACTAGCGATCAGCCTGAAAAATAGCTTTGGTAGTTATAGCACGTCGTCTATTACTAGAGGAAATAATGCATACACACATGCATGCAGTGCTTCCACCCCGGGTACACACATGCATGCACTTACTCCACTCCGTAGTACAGCGAGAGAAAATTGTGGATTTGATTATGGTTACCACGACCTAATTAATTGAGCATTAAACTAAACGCGTCTAAAGTCTCTCTGGTGGAGGGAATGCATTGAGAGAAATGCATCAGAATGAAGCGCGCCCTGTAAACTGTGACGGAGGGAGGAGTAGTATGAAGGTGAAAAACCAAGTAAGCGTATGGCCAGTTGGTCAACGCACCTCTACTTGGCATATCACTGACATGTGGCACCGGAGTGTGAGCAAACCGATCTCAATTGACGGCAAAATGGCCAACCCACCGTTCCTTGAGAGAGACGAGGAGCGAGAACACACAAACGGGCTTGCACGAAGGCCAAGATATATTCGAGCATGGTTGATCGATATCATCATTACATGTTTGATGTTTTTTAATACTACACTATTGGGGTGTCATTTTCCGCCATTCTCCCGAATAAATGTGTACTTTATCAGAGATTAAAATAAAATAAGAGTACAGACGCTCCAGCATGCGGTTCTAGTAGTAGTACTATTCATACTACTAAACCTTGCGCTTGGCTCTTCGCCTCTTCGTGAAGTCGAACAATGATGGTACTCCACATGTTGGGTACTACAGTGTATGCCTCTGGCAATCTGACACTGAATGAACTGATGCATGTCCACTGCCTGGGTGAGGGTAGGTTGCATTAGGCAAAAGGCGTAAGAGAGCTTCACCTTGTCCTGCAAGCTTCTCCTTGTTCCGTGAGTTGACGGGACACACCAAAAAGTAGTGCTAGTCCATACTCCTCCTTTCCGGTTAATATGGCTTAATGTATTTTGCGGGTAAATGAGAGAGCTTTATTCATATATAAGCATTCTTAGGACGATCAGCAAAGAGACTGGTCACTAGGAAGCGAGGTACCCCGCAAAAAAAGAAGAAGGAAGCGAGGTGTTTCATCAAGCCAGCTCTCGGCCACATTCAAAGTGCAGCAAGCACGATTCACACAAAGATGTGCCGCAAGGTTTGCTCGCCTGTTTACATGCTGAATAACAAAAGAAGGAAATATTACCAAGCGCTCCTATTTGTAACAGGATATGAGCCAGAATTAAGTGAGAATTGTGGCGAGTGTTCAATGCAATCAACTTCCATTATCATATGCGAGAACCCTCGAAGAATCAAATGTGTTGAAGATTGCTTTATCACAGTTTTAAAATATAATAAGAGTGCACACGCTCCTCCATCCGGTTCCTAGTAGCATAGTACATACCTCTATAGTAGTAGTAGTAGTACTAGTAAACTTTGCGCTTGGCTGTTCGCCTCTTTCGGCAAGTTGACGGGACCCAGCAAAGTAATGCTAGTCCATACTGCCTCCTTTCCGGTTAATATGGCTTAATTTCAAACGAGATAAATACACTGTCTGTCATTGTATATTTGTAAAAATACAGTCAATGGACTTCATAATACGCTCATTGCGCTCAATATATACATTTTCTAGTGTTTATACGGTCACTAGCTCACCCTGGCTGAGTATGTGTGTGCATGCACGTGTAGGTTGAGCACTTGAGCATGACCGTGTGTGTTCTGCCGTGTTCTCGGACATGCATGCATTAGGGCATCACGCGCATTTTTGCGTCCATGTGCACGTGTGACTGTTGCATGCAGGCACGAGGTTGTAGTCCCTCACATTCACATGTTCACAAGTCAATGCTTTTTCAAAACATTGCATGCAAGGTTTAATGATTCATTGTTCACGCATGCATTCCCGATATTAATACGTTGGTAAAGAAAATTTCTTGAGGAAAACGAGCCCATGAATTGAGTACAAAGGGGACCAATAAGCCAAGACGGAGGGAGTACCAGTAGTGAACCGGAAGGAGGGAGTAGGTACTAGTAGTATAGTACTACGTAACAACGTGCAGTAACAAAATTCCTCTATGCACATCCTGTCTACGTGTCATGCAAGAAAATAGAGATAATTACAAGTGAAACTCAGGAACGGTCATACACGTAGGGGGAGTATGTGTAGGGGCCACTAAGGAGCAGTCAAATCACATAGTAAGTTAGTCGGAAGAAGCAACCATCATTTCACTCTTCAATGACACGTACGCAATATAAAATATTTGATATGGAGAGAAAAAGAAAACCACTATATATACACTAGCAGGAGCCTAAGCTACAAGCCTGCTTGCTTGGGTTGCTCTCTTCACAAGCATAGAAGGACGATGGCCACACTGCTGGTCACATATCCGGCCTGATCCCGCCGCTGGGGGAAGGGAACAATGTTCTGCGTAGACGCGGTCGACATTAGCGAGGGAGAAAACCCACAGTCGGTGCATCCCAATTGGGGGTCCCCGCGGTATGGGATGATGCCGCCTCCCAATCGCCCTTATAGCTACAGCCCGACGTCCCAGGTAGTACATCTTCCTTTTGGAGCCGGCTTGCTCCACTGCCGCAGCTCCCCACGTAGCTCCATCTCCATGTCGATCTTTATCTACTTCTACCGGATTCTATTTATGATGAGTTTATGTCTCATGAACTAGTGCTAGTACTATTATTCTAATCACACTTCTTCAATATCTTTGCCATCAGGGATGCTCAACTCGATTTTAGTGGAAGTGCACAAAGCATCGTATGATCCGAGGGTGTCAGCCGTCTTTCCTTCGACAGGTTCTACCTAGCAAGGAAATTAAATCCTATTTAGGGTTTAGGGTTTAAGTCGTAGTGACCCCATCAGTAGTTTTTCTTTTGCACACGCTCTCACAACTTTTGTCTTTAGTTGTGAAGTAAATATTGGCTATGATATGTGAATCATTGAGATGCATCAGCATGCGTGTTAGTTTTCCTTTGTATTTGATGGAATGTTGTAACGGGGCAACCTTGGAGTAGGAATGAAAATGGAGTGGAAAGTTTCTGTTTTTCCGGAGAAAAAATGGAAACAGAGAGAAACCAATGTTTAGTTTCATAGGATCACGCCATCGAGCAAAACCAACATTTAATCACGTATGTCGCATTCATGTCTCACCCTCCTCCACGGCTCCACCCCACATGGTCGCTCAGCATGCCAGTCACCGCAAAACGAGTATACGATAATTTTCTCGCCTACTTGTTGATGGAATGCACCATGGAGTACTAGCACTACTGGAAGAGATTGACGACTTGGGGGAGGACAACTAGCTATAGCACAGACTCCCAAGAACTTTTTACATGCATGTTTTGGCCGGCTATTGCGACCTTTGAACACAGAGCAGTCGCGTGCACCGGGAAGCGGCACGGGAAACGCTCTCTCGGCCGGCGCGCTGCTTCAATGCCGGTGCCAGTGAGAGGCCGCGTCCGCTCTGGTCGGGCATTAATGTGGCACTTACCGTTCCAGGCAGGAAGCACGCGCGGGTGATGAAGAGGGTTCGGGTTGGTCAGGAGCGGGCGCGGCAGCGGTCCGGACGCCCGCAAACAAGAGCTGTTGTATGTTAATATTTCTGCGTATATAATTAATGATGACCCACAAGTGTAGGGGATCTATCTTAGTCCTTTCTATAAGTAAGAGTGTCAAACCCAACGAGGAGCAAAAGGAAATGACAAGCAGTTTTCAGTAAGGTATTCTCTGCAAGCACTAAAATTATTGGTAACAGATAGTTTTGTGATAAGGTAATTTGTAACAAGTAACAAGTAATGAAAGTAAATAAGGTGCAGCAAGATGGCCCAATCATTTTTGTAGCAAAGGACAAGCCTGGACAAGCTCTTATATAGAGAAAAGCACTCCCGAGGACACATGGGAATTATCGTCAAGCTAGTTTTCATCACGCTCATATGATTCGCGTTCGTTACTTTGATAATTTGGTATGTGGGTGGGCCGGTGCTTAGGTGGTGCCTTTTCTTGGACAAGCATCCCACTTATGATTAACCCCTATTGCAAGCATCCGCAACTACAAAAGAAGTATTGAGGTAAACCTAACCATAGCATGAAACATATGGATCCAAATCAGCCCCTTACGAAGCAACTCATAAACTAGGGTTTCAGCTTCTGTCACTCTAGCAACCCATCATCTACTTATTACTTTCCAATGCCTTCCTCTAGGCCCAAACAATGGTGAAGTGTCATGTAGTCGACGTTCACATAACACCACTAGAGGAGAGACAACATACAACTCATTAAAATATCGAACGAATATCAAATTCACATGACTACTTATAGCAAGACTTCTCCCATGTCCTCAAGAACAAACGTAACTACTCACAAATCATATTCATGTTCATAATTAGAGGGGTATTAATATGCATAAAGGATCTGAACATATGATCTTCCACCAAATAAACCAACTAGCATCAACTACAAGGAGTAATCAACACTACTAGCAACCCACAGGTACCAATCTTAGGCTTTGAGACAAAGATTGGATACAAGAGATGAACTAGGGTTTTAGAGGAGATGGTGTTGGTGTAGATGTCGATGCAGATTCACCCCCTCCCGATGAGAGGATCATTAGTGATGACGATGGCGATGATTTCCCCCTCCCCGAGGGAAGTTTCCGCGACAGAACAGCTCCGCCGGAGCCCTAGATTGGTTTCGCCAAGGTTCCGCCTCGTGGCGGTGGTGTTTCTTCCCAAAAGCTTGGTTATGATTTTTTTTCCAGGGTAAAAGACTTCATATAATAGAAGATGGGCACCGGAGGCCTGTCAAGGGGACCACGAGGTAGGGGGCGTGCCCAGGGGGGTAGGGCACGCCCCACCCTCGTGGATGGTGGGTGGGCCCTCTCTGGTTGATTCTTCTGCTAGTATTTTTTATTAATTCCAAAAACTGCCTCCGTGAAGTTTCAGGACTTTTGGAGCTGTGCAGAATAGGTCTCTAATATTTGCTCATTTTCCAGCCCAGGATTCCAGCTGCCGTCATTCTCCCTCTTCATGTAAACCTTGTAAAATAAGAGAGAATAGGCATAAGTATTGTGACATAACGCGTAATAACAGCCTATAATGCAATAAATATCGATATAAAAGCATGATGCAAAATGGACGTATCAATTAACAACATAAATAATGTGCCAGTTGGACAAATATGATTGGAGATGGAGATGGAGATGGAATTTTACGTAAAGATGGATATGCATGTCTATGTCTATGTGTGTGTGCGCTACGACTCTCGCGACCTAGAAGCAGGGGCATGTTTTTTTGATCGAGTTTTCTTTCTTGGTACATTAAAAAATTGTCCGCCACTTTGCATTTCTTTTTTCCGGGAACACGCGTATTCTATTTAAAACCACTGCTATGGAGAGATTTTTTACTCCATTGTATATATAGCCTCTTGTTTGATAGGGTTTGTCGCGTCTCGCTCTCTCACCCTCTCCATATCAAAACAAGATGACAGTGTCCACTCTATCTCTCTCCTCACGGGTGGTCACAGATTCGGCCGAATCCCGTCCGCTGCGGGAGGTGAGGAGGTGCAGCATTGACGTTGTCGCCATCGGCAATGGAGGAAGCCGATGCGCACCGTCCTCTCGGAGCTGGCGCTAGCGCGGACGAAGGTCTCCCGCGCCCTTGTTCGCTGCCGTCATGTGTGCAGATCCCGCCCACCCGCCTAAGCGACATCTCGCCCACCGGAGGTATAACTTCTTGTACTGGTCCAGCTCCCCAAGTCGCTGCATGCGGGTTTTCTTCTATGCGACTACTCCCCAGCTCCTCATGTATAGTAGCTAGGGTTCGTTGGCTGGTCCAACATCACCTACTATTATAGAGGAAATGCCACTCGAAAATTTTGCCTGATTTATGCCTCGGTGGAGGTATACATGCTATTTCAACAAAAAGTGCATGGTGGTTGTGTGGTCATTGTCCATATGCTCCTATTGCTGCTGCTAATCTAATACTATCACTGGTTAAATGAAGAAATGCTTTTTTTCTTGGACATCCTGGTTTAGTTCCCATCAAGATAATCATGATGCTTCTGTTTGTTGGTGAACTTTTCATTAATTCTTATTGACAATTCAGATGTCATTGTTAATCTTGTACCACTGCTAAAACAAAGTAACAACACTATATCCCTTTTTATATTTTTGCAAACAACAACGCGTATCTCCATACCCGAACATTTCTTCCTCAATTTTAGTGGAACTGCACAAAATTGGATGGCCATTGTTGTTCCGCCTCACTGTCCTCTGCCACGTGGTTCTTCCTTCCTCGAGCTTGATTAATGAGAAGAAATAGACCACAATGAGGATTTGCCGAACTTCATAGGTGCCTCACCCAAACTTGATGACAAATGGATGATGCATCACCATGATGACCTATCGATGATCATGGTTGCGCCTCATGGTTGCGTCGGCTGGTGAAGCTGATCGATTTTTGACGAAAAACAAGCTGTCTTCCATCAGTGCTCTTTGCTTGGTTGCATTGGAGACGCAGTCGTCTTTCACGTTGGTGCAATTTTATCACAATTGGCTATGAACCAAATGTTTCCTCGAAGAAGGATCGGCGTTGGTACTAAGAGCATAAGTTTTGTATTGATTTCTAAGCCTTCTCACAACTTTGTCTTCAGCTCCCCTGTAATTTTATTTGTCTGGCTATTAACTTTGATTAAAAAATGGTGTGGACTAAAAACCCGGATGAATGTAGTAGCCCTCTAATTTTATATACTCCGCATATTAGATTTGACTGAAGTCAAACTTTGTAAAGTTTGACCAAGTTTAGGCTGAACACAACAAACCATAATTATTGAGAGAGGGCAAACTGTACATACTCTCAAACCTTTCCGATAATTGAAATTAAAATTCTTTATTTGTATACACTCTCACACGTTTCCGATAATTTGGCGCATGTGTGGTTGTTCACTTAAGGGAGGGTAGTGTACCACACATGAAGGACAGGAAGTGCAACCAGGACGCGGGATCGTTAGTTCATCAAAAGTAGTACTCCCTCCATCTAGGTGTGTAAGTCATCTTACGAAAACCAAATAATCCCAAAACACTTAGGCGCGGTACATTGACTCTCATCTCATTTCTTGTTTTGTGACATATCAACCAATAAGAGATGTGGGCCATGCATGCTTCAAATGACTTGAGACTACAAAAAAAACATCAAGTTCTCTCGTTTTCCCCTCCAGCTTGGTCGCAGTGCGCAACCTAAGATGACTTACACACCTAGACAGAGGGAGTAGTTTTCTTCACTGGTACGTTAAATAAAAAGTTTTGTTTCATACTTACACAATTTGAAACAATTGTTATGGAGAGAATAAGAAAACCACTCCACTATATATTAGTAGTATACACGAGTACTATATGGACGCAGCTTCATTGACTTAGTGCACCTGCCTTTGGCTGTATGACAGGTGGGCCAGCCACATTTTGGCCCACCTGTGATACAACCAAAGGAGGTGTAGTTAAGGCACCGGAGCTCAGTCCGTAATATAGTATATATGTAATACACTATATAAGCTGGAGCCTCAGCGCTTGTTCGCTAGGGTTTGCACTCCACACTCTCTCCGCACTACATATATATATATATATACACTGAAGGCTCAGGGTTCCTTTGCTAGGGTTTGCTATATTCATAGTCTCTCACCCTCTTCACCAGATCTAAACAAGACTGCATTGTGGCCTCTGTCTCTCTCTCCCCCCTCACAGGTGAAGGAGGCGTCCGGATCCCGTCGCGCCGGAAAGGGCAGGAGGTGCAGCGTTTACTCTTTCACCTTGTGCGAGGGAGGCAATCCACTGCCGGCTGCATTGTTCTCTTTCACCCAGCGCTTGTGCGGGAGGGCCACCCACCCCTTCTTCCTTGCTGCCGGACATAGTGTGGGCAGATCCGGCCTCCCGCCGCATGCCTTGCCACATCCCGACGACCCTAAGGTATAAGTTTCTTTGAAACCGTCATTGCTCTAGCTACATGCGGATCTTTTTCGATTCTGTAGTCGAATCTAGGTCTTGGTTCAAAGAGGAAAGAAGGGTGCGGTGGGGTGGAGCATGAATATAGGACGTGGTTCAATGAGGAAAGGAGGGAGGGAAAGTAGTATAGACTGGCTATCCAGCCGCTTTGTTGGTCGAAAAGGGAAAAAGGCGGTAACCCAATACACACATCTATAAGGAACCGATCTCTTTGTTGAAAAGGGAAAGAAACTGGGGGATCGGGTAGTTTGTGTAGGACTAGATTTACTGCCCTCACATAGTAAAAAGGTTCAAAGAGAACAAATATGGGACCAACAGATATGCTGCTTGGCTACATACTCAGTGTCACCCATTTATACGTGTGGACGCACATGGTGCTGGCATGTCCCATGTCCCATGTCCCATACAACTATTTTGTTGTTGTTAATCTAAGAATGCTGCTGGAAAATTGAAGCAATGCCGGTGTTAAAAGTAAATTACATTCTTAATAATGTTGTTAAGATAATGTCTCTGTTAATATGAATCAATGCAGCCATTTTAGAAATGCTACTGTCCTACTTTGTTTTCCATCATGATAAGTTAGATGCTTCTTTTTGTCGCCCTTTGTTTCATCCTCCTTTATTGGCCAGTAATTGTTTCCTTTTTTGCCTCTGTTAAAACAGGGATATCTATTCAACTTGTTGCTATAGCAAACTTAAACGTCACACCGACGACTTTGCTTGATTTCAGTGCAACTGCACAAAACGATATTGGATTTCCTATTCGTGTTGGCAGATTCGTACATGATCTTGTGTGCGTCATGACAGGTTGGTACTTGCCTTCATCCACATGATCGTGCAGTGTGTTTTGAGATGTTGTGCTACTTGTATTGGTACTGTTTTAAATAAATGTTGAATTGAAGCTATTGTCTTGCTCTCTTTTCCCATTAAGTAGTGAACAAAAATGGTACCAACCCAGACATGATGCTTGTTTTTTTGTTACAACAAACTCTGCAACACCCCCTTTATAAGTAGATGGAAGCACATGGTGTTGTTGCGTCCACTCTCCCTGGAACTGTTTATGCTTTTTCTTAATCTAATGCCGCTGGTAAAATTAAGCAATGCCACTCTCATAATTAACTACTGAACTATTTTAAGAGAATTTCTCTGTTAATATGAATCAATGCAACCGTTTTAGAAATGCTACCGTCCTATACTTTGTTTTCCACCAAGATTAGGTAAATGCTTCTTTTTGTGGCTGCATGTTTCATCCTCCTTTATTGCCAGTAATTGTTTCCTTTTTTGCCTCTGTTAAAACAGGGATATCAATTCAACTTGTTGCTATAGCAAACTTAATGCCACACCGGCGACTTTGCTTGTTGTCAGTGCAACTGCACAAAACGAGATTGGATTTCCTATTCATGTTGGCAGATTCATATTTTATATTGTCTGTTTCATGAAAGATCAGTACATGCCTTCATCCACATGATTATGCAGTGTGCTCTGAGATGTTGTGCTACTTGTATTGGTACTGTTTTAAATAAATGTTGAATTGAAGCTATTGTATTGCTGTCTTTATTGGCCAGTAATTGTTTCCTTTTTTACCTCTGTTAAAACAGGGACATCTATTCAACGTGTTGAGATCTCTTTTAGGTCTTCCTCACGAGTTGTTTCAAATCTTGGTCTTGAATTAACTACTGAATCTTAGTTCAAAACTGCAACACTTGTTAGGGATCGGCGGGAGTACCATTTCTGTTAGGGATTGGCCGGAGTACATGTTTGAGAAATGTATTGTTTAGATAATGTCTCTGTTATTATATATCAGTTACAATGTTTTACAAATGGTACTATCCTACATTGTAGTTCTTTCTACATGTTTAACCAAGGTATTGTTAGGATAATGTCTCTGTTAAAATGAATCAGTCGCATTGTTTTAGGAATGGTACTTTTCTGCTTTGTCGTTCTTTATACATGTTGAAACAAGGCATTGTTAAGATAATGTCTCAGTTAATATGAATGAATCACACTGATTGAGAATTGCTGCTCTCCTGCTTTGTTTCCCATTAAGATAAGGTAGATCAGTAGATGTTTTTCTTCTGGGAGTACAAGTCATCAACCATTATTTCTCAGTAATTGTTTCCCTTATACCTATTGTTGCTTACAGGGATATCAAAATTAAAGCTCGGTTTTATTCCGGCTTTGATTTTAGTTAAACTGCACAAAAGGAGCCAATGTGTCTAAGGTAAACTGCTGCATTAGTGGGTCCAGTTGGTCTTACCACTTTGCAGAAAGAAGCAGTCACTGTTCGCGCTACATTACACAAGGAATGATCGAGAAGCTTTATAGAGTATTAGTAGATGCTGGTGACATGACTAGTCTGCAGAGAGCATAGGAAACTCTACATCACGTGGAGCGCACTGGGCAAAAAGTGCCCAAACAAGTACAAGAAGCCAGGACAGGACTCCAAATCTGTCAATGTCACACTAAGCAACAATGATGGGGCATCTGGGTATGGTAGTCTGTTTAACGTACTTTTAGTTTGTTAGTCTATCGATTGGTGGGTTGACAGTGGGGCCAATATTCATGTGTGTGCTGATGTGTCTTTGTTTTCTTGTAGCATATAAATACGAAATCCACAGGGATGCTCAACTTGATTTTAGTGGAACTGCACAAAATGTTCAGATGGTTTGTGTCCTCCATAATACTTCATCATGCACAATACATCAAATGGTTCTCTAATCATTCATCGTCACGTTGAGCCATTGGACTATATGTTTGAATGGAGTTGCCAGCGTCGGCCATTAAGAAGGGTAAGAAGAAATACAAAAAGAGAGATGGCTGCTTTACTTGTGGTTCGAAGGAACACTGGGCAAACAAGTGCCCAAACAAGTACCAAGAAGCCAGGATAGGACTCCAAGTCTATCAATGTCACTCTAAGCAAGAATGATGGGGCATCTGGGTATGGTAATCTGTTTACCGTACTTTCAGTTTGTTAGTCCACCGGTTGGTGGGTTGACACTGGGGCCAATATTCATGTGTATGCTAATGTGTCTTTGTTTTCTAGTAGCATATAAATACGAAATCCACAGGGATGCTCAGCTTGATTTTAGTGGAACTGCACAAATGTTCAGATGGTTCGTGTCCTCCATAATACTTCATAATGCACAATACATTGAATGATTCTCTAATCATTCTTCATCACCTTGAGCCACCGGACTATCAGATGACAAACTGATGACATACCCTGCCCGTTCCACAATCATAGGCATTACATATTTCGAATGGGAAAAGCTTGTCAAAGTTTAATCATTGATGTTAACAAGAAGACATTAGTTTAATATATTGGAATTGGAAAAACTTGTCAATTTTTGCTCATTAATGTTAGCCAGAAAACATGCATTTGATATTTTTGAGCGGGACGCCCTTTACTATGAGCAACATTGATCGTTTTTTCCTATTCCTGTCTTCAGTTTAGAAGTAAACATTTACTCTGCTGAGATGCATAGTCACATGAATGTTGACTTATGTAAGGTATTTTAAGAGTTTGTTCTGAATGTTTTCTGTGTAATGCCAGGCCTTGTGAGTTTGATTGCAAAGTTGAGCTTGGAATGCCGTGGCACGCGGCATCACAAACTGTTCACTGTGCCTCCTGAGAATAATACTTCATATTGTTTTGCATGTTGATCTAATGCCCGTGATTTGCATGTTAAGAAGATCATCCTCCTCTGTTGTTTCTGTGCTTAATAAGTTCATTGTCTTATGTTTGATTCATAGCCTATACAACAACTCGGGTAGGTTAGAGGTGAAACCATATGATATTCCGACCAACTCATCATCTTAGGCCGTGACTGGATTGTCGTTTTCCAACCAAAGCCGCATGTAAAACTCATGCTTGTAAATAAAAGCAGATGGTCTCAGGCGAGTCGCTTGGTTGGTCTATTTCAACTAGTAAAATATACACTGGTCTTTCAAATTACACGTGCAACCCGCCGGTTTTACTTACAGACCTCGGGCCCTCAGTTTCATTACGCCTCTATTTTACGTGTTGTTTCTGATGACGAGTAAATTACACTTGTATCTTAATACAGGTGTGAAATAAACCAGAGCTCCCAAGCGCGGCCTTACCGTTTCATGCCGTCTCAGTCTCTCGAAGGTGCTCATAGGTGTTTGATGATCCTGGCTTCCTAAACGAGCAGCGGACGTTGTATCAGACCATCCATAGGGCCTGCGAGGCCCTCTCCATCGTCCTTCGAGTTGTTGCCCTCACCGTGGCGCCGAGCATTGTCAACATGGCAACGAACATGCGGATTCAGGAGATGACTTTATTTTGACTGGATGACAGTAGGGACCCACTAGGGCCATAGCCGCACGTACGCAAGTGCCTCCTTATTATGTACAACTATATTTTTGTTGCTTCCTCCTAGTTTCCTGACATCATGGTCCCACACCATTGTCAACCTATGTAGTCAATAAACGAGAGAATAGCACAAGGAGAAGATGACAGCTGGGACCAAGCAGCTCGAGCGGTATTTGTGTTTTTCAGGTGTGAGCACTACAGAGATTTTCTTGAGTGATCTTTTCGTTGTTGTTCAGAGGAGAGCAGGGTATTAACTGGGCGGGCTGTAGCCCGTCTAGCCCAGGCCAGATATCCAGCCCAGATATTAATTTTTTTCAAGCTGAAAATGGCTAGCCCAGCTGTACTTTTTTTGAGGAATACCCAGGCAAGGTCAACTTGTTATTCTCCGCCCCTGGCTGCAAATCTTTCCTAGGAGGCATTAGGCTTAACAGGAAAATGGGCTTTAATAAATATTAAATGGGATGTAATTATAAAAACTGGGATGTAACTATAAAAAAATGCACCAAACATGTAATAAGTTTATAAAATATTATTTTTTGATTTTGAAAATTTTAATTTCATTAATTGTTGCGTGAGCAATGTTTCGTTGGATTTTTATGATACAAATTTATATCAAAATTGTATTTAATCTGACTAGAAATTTTAGGATAAAAATATTTCGGATCCCATCAAAATGTGGGAATTTTTTTTGAATTTTGTTTTGGATAGTTGGTTGAAATTATTAATTGTTGTGCTTGCTAGAAAATGGGCTGTACTTTTAACAAACTGTAAATGCGCTGTAGTAAATTCCATTAGAATTCAAAAAAGGGCTGTACATTCTTACAAATCGCAAATGGGCTATAAGTTCTCTACCACACACTTGTGGGCGTACTAAGTTGACGCGCCCCCTAAAAAAGTAAGTTGACCCGTATGCAAGGCTTTGTCAACTTATAGTTAACACACGGTTCTAGCAGCAGTGGCCGTTGGATGTCGATCTAATGGATGTCATGCTTCTTCTTAAATCTCGGATATTCTAGCTTCAGCCGCCTAAAAAATGATTCCTCCCCCTAACATCTGGGGCGCACCATTTAGGAGACTGACCCGTGGGCCTACTAAGTTGACGTGTACCAAGGGCTTTGTCAACTTAGTCATCATAAATGATTCTAGATGTGGTGACCATATGATGTCCATCCAACGGCCGTCGTGCTTCTTCAACCTCTGGTCTTCTTGCTCTAGCAGCCCAACGCAGCACCGGTCGTGCCGCCTGCTCCTGCCTCCCGTGGCCGGGTGTGCTGCCGCAGAGGCCTTACCGCCCCCTACTACTCCCATCGCTGGCCAGGCCATCCCTCTACTCACCACACCCCTTGTTATTCTGCGGTGATGGCAGCCTCACACCGCAGCTGAACCAGTGAACCATCGTACTCCTCTCCGCGTGGGCATCCTCTGCCGCGTCTTCCCCGGCTCCGCATCGTCCCCTTCCTAGGCCTCGCCGTCGTCCACCGCCCTGGTGCTCTCAGCGCACCGTGGTCAACATGGTCAACGAACAACATCCATCGGACGTGGACTGTACGTGGAGAGGCTGATAGCTGGGTCCACGGCCGCACACAAGGAAATGCCTCCTTATTACGCGCAAAATAATGATTCCTCCACCTGACATCTGGGACCCACCGGAAGGGCCTCTGTATTTCGCGAAAAAAATGTTCTTCCCGCTGACAGGTCGGACCCACCAGCTATATCTTTGCACGCAAGGAAGTGCCTCCTTATTACGCACAAAAAATGAATACCCCCTGCTAGCTGGGACCCAACATAGTGGGAGGCTGACTTGTGGGCTTACTAAGTTGACAGGGACGGAGGGCTTTGTCAATTTAGTCAATATGAATGATTCTAGCTCCAGTGACCGTACGATGTCCATCCAACGGCCGCAGTGCTTCTTCAACCTCTGGTCTTCTTGCTCCGGCCGCCCAAAGCAGTGTCGGTCATGCCGCCTGCTCCTACCTCCCGTGGCCGGCTGTGCTGCCGCGGAGGCCTCACCGCCCCCTACTACTCCCACCGCTAGCCAGGCCCTGCGGTGACGGCGCCTCACACCGCAGCCGAACCAGTGAACCCTCGTACTCCTCTTCATGTGGGCATGCACTGCCGTGTCTTCCCTGGCTCCGCATCGTCCCCTTCCTAGGCCTCGCCATCGTCCACCGCCTTGGTGCTCTCGGCACGGCGTGGTCAATGTGGTCAACGACCGACTTCCATCGGAAGAGTACTGTATGTGGAGAGGCTGACAGCTGGGTCCACAGCCGCAGCAAGGAAGTGCCTCCTTATTACACGGAAAATAATGGTTCCTCCACCTGTCAGCAGGGACCCACCGGACGGGCCACCGTATTTCATGAAAATAACGTTTCCCCCCTGATTGCTGGGATCCACCAGCTATATCTTCGCACGCAAGGAAGTGCGTCCATATTATGGGCAAAAAAATGATTCACCCCCTGACTGCTGGGACCCACCAGGTACATCTTCGCATGGAAGGAAGTGCCTGACAGTCGGGACCCACATGGTCGAAGCGTACGTAGCGGGTTGTCATTTTGGTCGCAAACGTGTACGTACATACTGACCGATGTAGAGGCGCGCATGTGTCGTAGTAGAGGTGCGCACGTAGCATGTACACATATGTACAGCGGCCAGGGTACAAGAAAGTAAATACGGCCACGTACGTACATACGGGCGGGGTCTCAAACACCTACTCGCACATACGTAGGGCCAGGGCTCGTGTACATGGCTGGGTCGGAATGGAGAAACTGCTTCGTCGTCGTGTTCATGGGGAGGCAACGGAATGCGTCGTGTTCATCGGGAGGCAACGGAACGCGTGCTGTTCATCGGGAGCCAACCGGCTTGGATGGAACAGCCGATGGAAACGAGGACTAGCGTACCGCACAAAGAAGGAAAAGGCCTTGTGTTCGACCGGCCACGGTTGAAGCGGGATCCTGTTCATCTGGAGGGGTCCGGCGTACCGCAAAATGGAGGAAACAGACCTCCTACGGTCAAAACGGGGTCCTATTGATCGCAACGGGTGTGGCGTACCGCAAAATGGAGGAAACGGACTTGTGTTGGAGCGCTACGGTCGAAACGGGGGTCCAGTTCATCGGGAGGGGTGTGGCGTACCGCAAAATGGGACTCCACGGGATACTGTTCATCTCCACCGTCGATTGCCTCCATGGACTACTGTTCATCCACCGTCGACTGCTCCACGGGCTCCTGTTCATCCACTGTCGACCTCCTCCAGCCTCCACTTGTGACTGTTCATCCACTGTCGACCTCCTCCAGCCTCCACCAGCGACTGTTCATCCACGTGCTCCTGTTCATCCAGCCTCCACCGCTCCTCCACCGGCTACTGTTCAACCAGCCCTCTCCACGGGGTCCTGTTCAACCACCCCTCCACGGGCTACTGTTCATCCAGCCCTCTCCATGGGGTCCTGTTCAACCACCCCTCCACGGGCTACTGTTCATCCATCCCTCCACCGGCTACTGTTCAACCAGCCCTCCATGGGGTCCTGTTCATCCAGCCCTCCATGGGGTCCTGTTCATCCAGCCCTCCACGGGGTCCTGGTCATCCACCGGCTCGATCGATCGGGGTACTATTCATCCAGCGGCAACGACCTCTACTACCACGGGTTCCTGTTCATCCAACCCCCCACCGGGAACTGTTCGTCCAAACCCCCCAACAACACTCACTGTTCATCCAGAGGCAGCATCGATCGTCTTCAGTTAGCAGCAGTAGCGAAGGAATCACTCGGGTTCAGTTAACAACAAGGGATCGATCACTCGGGTTCAGTAACATAGCTAGTGCAATCGCTCGGGTTCAGTTAGAGCCCAACGCCTTGCTCGGGTTCTGTTAGAGCACAACACCTCGCACACACACGCGTACGTATGAGAGAAACGCACATCGCTCGGCCCCGACCACCCGCCGTAACCGGGAACTCTCCCGATATTTTCCTCGCCCTCGCTTCTACCACGGTTTTTTCCGTCATGGACGGCCCAAAGAATGTCATGCAGCTACGTCTCCGGCCCGCCCAGGACGAAAAGCCCATTTTCTGTCATGATTTTTTATCATAGAAGTAGGACCCCACCACATCTATGATGATACCGGGTTTTGTCATAATTATCGTCATAGAAGTGTCATAAGTATGACAGGAAAAAAATTCGTTCGGCCCAAAATGTCACAGATGTGTATTTTTTTGTAGTGTTGGCACTGTTTATTCTTCTTCTTCTTCCTCTTCATGCTCTGTTTCTCTTTCTCCTCACCAGTTGGTGAAACCAAGTACATGATTGGCCTTCTATTTGAGAGTTGGTTTTGTCAGTGAGGGAGTACAAGTGTACTAGTAAACAATAGCATTATTTTCTCATGGCAGTCGCAAAATAGAGATGAACACATGCATTAAATCATTCTTACCTAAAGGAAGGTTATGGTGCCAATATGTATGATGAGGATTGGAACACAGATCTCCCTTTGTGCAGTTCCACCGAAATGAACCAACTGTTCCATTCTGACATTCCAGTTAAATAACACAAAAGTCACTTCTTTTAAGAAGTGTTTTGTGCAGTGCACCAAAAGGTCACAATAGCAACCAGGTCAAATGGACATCCCTATTTGCACAAGTAGCTACAGAGGAAACAACCACAGTCTCAAACAATTACAGGCAAAAACATTTGGCTAAACTTGTCATGGCTTCATTTTACCAAGGGCATTAGATTAAGAACAACTAAATATTTGGTATAAGGGCATGGGATAGTGGGTGCACCAGCAGTCCAGAACCATCTACCTAAACCGGGGCATAAAGTGGTGATTCAGAGTTTGTTGCCCCGAGAAACAAACATCCAAGAAACATATCTGGGTTGGTCCCATTTTTGTTCACTCTAGCCACCTACTTCTATGTTTTTTTGAAATGGAGGCGTGCCCCCGGCCTCTGGATCATAATGATGCATGCATCCATCTTATGTGTGGATAGCAGATCTAGTCCTGGTCATACCACTGTGTACAACGTTTCCCCTATATTTCCCTTTTCGACCAAGAGACCGGTTGGATGACAAATTTGTACTACTTTCACCCCCTATCCTTCCTGTTTGTACCAAGTCCGATGTACATACTAAATTCCCCCACCGCCACTTTATTTCTTGTTTGAACCAAGTACAAGATTCGACTCCATGAAGTAGCTTTACCTCTAACAATAGAAGAAAAAAATATGTGCCGTTGGACCATCCGATCGAGAGGGGCTGAGAGGTAGAAAATGATTCACATACAGCGATGTAGCAAGCTGGGGAAGTAGAGCTAGGGAAGTTTTGAAGGAATATATACCTGAAGGTCATCGGGATGTGGATAGGTGGGCGGCGGGAGGCCGGATCCGCCCACACTAGGGCAACGACGAAGGGTTCGGAGGACCTCCCGCGCCAGCGCTCGGCCAGAGATAACGGTGCTGCCGGCAGTGGGTCTCCTCCCTCATGTCGATGATGACCTAAACGATGCCCCTCCTCCCCTTCACCGGCGGAGGGGGATACGTCCAGATCTGTAACTAGCGGTGAGGATAGAAATACAATGTTTTTTGAAGGGAGAAGACTGTGTTACCACCGCTATCTTGTTTAGATATGGAGAGGATGAGAGTGTGCGAATAGAGTAACCATAGCAAGCAAGCGCGGAGGCTCCGGCCTATATATACGTAGTGGGGTAGTTTTCCTTTTTCATTCCATCAAAACAATCGTTTAAAATTGTGTACGTGCCAGGTCGCCGTTTTTTTTGAGTTGTTGATTGTTTTTCGAGATAACTACCCGCTTATTCCAAGTGGTGTTATGGTGTGCCAGGTTGCACTTTGTATCGTTCATGTCTGGTACAAGACCCTCCATTAAATGAACAACCACCTCCTCGTAAAATTTGTGAGCTAGCCCACGGCTAAAATTATCGGAAACGTGGGCTGCCCCAACATGCATTATTATTTAAATTTTCTATGTGGGAGTATCCTCAAAACAAAATGTGAGAGTACAATATTTATTGGGCCCCTTTGTAATTGGTGCTAAATTTTGACCAAAGAGTTAACTGACAAAATGTTAGTGCATGTTAACAAAAATTATATCATTTGATTCGTATTTGAACATAATTTTCAATTATGTAATTTTTTGTGACACGCATGAACATTTGGTTAGTTAAATTTATAGTCAAAATTTGGCAAGTAGCATTAAATCAACACATGCAAGTATCAGAAGGAGTCATGGCATGCATGCATGCTTTGTAATTAATGCATCAATAAATGCAAATTATTGAAATATATCGAGTGTAGTGCTTTGATGTGTCGCGTCAAATCGAACAAGACCGAGAAGTTTGATTACTACAACGCCCTCTCACCTTAACCGCACCTGCCTTTGGCTGCATGACAGGTGGGCCACCCACCTGTTGGGCCCACCTCTCATACACGCAAAGGCCGGAGCAGTAAGTCAAGGAAGCTGCGCCCCTCCCTCGCCCATGAGCGTGGTGGCTGGCAAGACTAGGAGAAGCTTTCATTCGCTACACGCTCTCCCTCCTGCATGCGGTGGATATGCAACAGTTCAATCAGTGTCAGATGGCCAGAAGCATACTGTAGTACTCCTCCACTATAGTAGTACTCCATCATTGTTCGACTTCCCGAAGAGGCGAAGAGCCAAGCGCAGCCCAGACGCTCGTGTGGAAGTTTCATGTGTAGAGTAGTCTAGGATAGCGTGTACTGTGCCTGTAAGCTTAAAATCGTTGGGGTCGGCTCCATGCTTTTTTTATTAAAATAATCTTCTGGCCGTACCTGTCATCCCGGTGATTGTAGTTTGCACGCTCATCTGGCCAAGACAGGAATATATATTTTAATTTGTGGTGGGGTAAATGTTAGAGGTTGCAGCAAATACAGAGTATACAACAAGCTATCCCTCCCGCACGCGGTGGACGGACATGCAGTAATGGATTCAATACTGTAGAAGTAGTAACATCATTGTTCATCTTCTCGAAGAGGCGAAGAGCCAAGCGCAACCCGAACGTTGCAGTTGCGAACGCTCGCCACAGTGTGTTTGGTTGCATTCTCATCTCAGCATAGTTGTTCCCTCTTCGTGCATGCTCATCCCAGCACCCCTCTTCATGCATGCTCCTAGTGTATTTGTGTTAAGCTAGTGTGGACTCATGAACCCTTCATAAACCCTACTGAACATCAAAGCATGAAAGCATATCACAAAGCATCTGGGCCCGTGTGCCACCAACCAAATCACAGTGAAGTGCTATAGTCGAGACTCACCGGTCACCCCGGTGTGGCCGTCATGACCCATCATATCAAAAAACCCACACCTTTACCAGCAGTGAAGCGGTTTTCAGCAAGGTATTCTCTGCAAGTACTGAAATAAGTGGTAACAGATAGTTTTGTGATAAGGTAAATTGTAACGAACAACAAGTTACAAAAGTAAATAAGGTGCAGCAAGGTGGCCCAATCCTTTTTGTAGCAAAGGACAAGCCGGAACAAACTCTTCTAATAGGAAAAGCGCCCCCGAGGACACATGGGAATATCATCAAGCTAGTTTTCATCACGCTCATATGATTCGCGTTCGGTACTTTGATAATTTGATATGTGGGTGGACCGGTGGTTGGGTGCTGTTCTTACTTGAACAAGCATCCTAAGGGAGTCCTGGATTAGGGGGTGTCCGGGTGGCCGGACTATGACCCTTGACCGGACTCCCGGACTATGAAGATACAAGATTGAAGACTTTGTCCCGTGTCCGGATAGGGACTTTCCTTGGTGTGGAAGGCAAGCTTGGCGATACGATATGAAGATCTCCTCCCATTGTAACTGACTCTGTGTAACCCTAGCCCTCTCCGGTGTCTATATAAACCGGAGAGGTTTAGTCCGTAGGAAGAACAACAATCATACCATAGGCTAGCTTCTAGGGTTTAGCCTCTCTGATCTCGTGGTAGATCAACTCTTGTAACACCCATACCATTAATATCAATCAAGCAGGAGTAGGGTTTTACCTCCACCGAGAGGGCCCGAACCTGGGTAAAAACATCGTGTCCCTTGTCTCCTGTTACCATCCGCCTAGACGCACAGTTCGGGACCCCCTACCCGAGATCCGCCGGTTTTGACACCGACATTGGTGCTTTCATTGACAGTTCCTCTGTCTCGTCGCCTTTAGGCCCGATGGCTTCTTCGATCATCAACCACGACGCGGTCCAGGGCGAGACCTTTCTCCCCGGACAGATCTTCGTATTCGGCGGCTTTGCACTGCGGGCCAACTCATTTGGCCATCTAGAGCAGATCGAAAGCTACGCCCCCGGCCATCAGGTCAGATTTGGAAGCTTAAAGTACACGGCCGACATTCGCGGGGACTTGATCTTCGACGGATTCGAGTCACGGCCGAGCGCACCACACTGTCTCGATGGGCATGATCTAGCTTTGCCGCTGGACAGTGCCCGGAGTGCCGCTCAGGAGTCCGCTCCGACCGCTAGTTCGGAGCCGACCACGCTAACCAGGGACGGACGGTTGGCCGCCGCCCCAGGAGCCGCGATCTCTACAGCGATAGAGCCGAATACCAGCCTAGTCCTTTGCAAGGCACGTGACTCCAAGGTGCCGGACTCCGCTCCGGACTCCGAATCTTCCGCACCCCTTCCGATCGAACCCGATTGGGCTCCGATCATGGAGTTCACCGCCGCGGACGTCTTTCAGCACTCGCCCTTCGGCGATATCCTGAACTCTTTAAAGTCTCTCTCTTTGTCAGAAGAGCCCTGGCCGGACTATGGTCAGCAGGGTTGGGATAAGGAGGACGAAGGAATTTGAAACCCACCCACCACCCACTTTGTAGCCACTGTCGACGATTTAACCGACATGCTCGACTTTGACTCCGAAGACATCGACGGTATGGACGCTGATGAAGGAGACGACCAAGAACCAGCACCTATAGGGAACTGGAAAGCCACCTCGTCATATAACATATATATGGTGGATACCCCCAAAGCAGGGGATGGCGAAGAACAAACAGAGGATGACCCCTCCAAGAAGCAACCCAAGCACCGATGTCAGCGGCGCCGCTCTAAATCCCGCCAAAGCAAGAACGGCGAATCCGGCACCGAAGATAACAACACGCTGGATAGTGCCGAAGATAACCCCCTCCAGCAGGATTCAGTGCAGGAGGACGAAGGAGCCAGCCCTCAGGAGAGAGCGGCCGACAGAGAGGTTGAGGATGACAATTATATGCCTCCCTTCGAAGACGAGGCAAGCCTCGACGACGATGAATTCGTCGTGCCAGAGGATCCCGTCGAACAAGAGCATTTCAAACGCAGGCTTATGGCCACGACACGCAGCCTCAAGAAAAAACAGCAGCAGCTTAGAGCCGACCAAGACTTGCTAGCCGACAGATGGACCGAAGTCCTAGCAGCCGAAGAGTATAAACTCGAGCGCCCCTCCAAGAGCTACCCAAAGCGCAGGCTGCTACCCCAACTTGAGGAGGAAGCAACTAAACCTACATTACCAGCGTATGATGCGCCCGATCGCCCACCCCATGGCCGCGACAGAGAAACCTTCGGGCCCTCGACCCAAGCCGCACCCCGGCACCGCTCAAAACATAACAGAGTACGGGGAGACGCAACAGACCTGTGAGATATACTGGAGGACAAGGCAAGGCAAACAAGATCGATCTACGGATCGCGTGGGCGCCTCACATCATGTGATGATAACTGTCACACCGCATATGATAAATATGGCCAGGACGAATACAACAGGCCGAGCTCATCTGAGCTGCGCCGTGATATAGCACAGTACAGGGGCGCCGCACACCCACTATGCTTCACAGACGAAGTAATGGATCATCAAATCCTCGAGGGTTTCAAGCCCGTAAACATTGAATCATATGACGGCACAACTAATCCCGCGGTATGGATCGAGGATTACCTCCTTCATATCCACATGGCCCGCGGTGATGATCTACACGCCATCAAATACCTCCCGCTCAAGCTTAAAGGACCAGCTCGACATTGGCTTAACAGCCTACCAGCAGAGTCAATTAGTTGCTGGGAGGACCTGGAATCCGCATTCCTCGAGAACTTCGAGGGCACTTACGTGCGACCACCAGACGCCGATGACCTAAGCCACATAATCCAGCAGCCAGAGGAATCGGCCAGGCAATTCTGGACACAGTTCCTAACCAAGAAAAATCAAATAGTCGACTGTCCGGACGCCGAGGCCCTTGCCGCCTTCAGGCACAACATCCGAGACGAATGGCTTGCCCGGCACCTAGGATAGGAAAAGCCGAAATCTATGGCAGCCCTCACGACACTCATGACCCGCTTCTGTGCAGGCGAAGACAGCTGGCTAGCTCGTAGCAATAACATAACCAAAAGCCCTGGTAATTCGGATACCAAGGACAACAATGGCAGGTCACGTCGCAACAAACACAAGCGCCGCATTAACGGCGACACTACTGAGGGTACGGCAATCAATGCCGGATTCAGAGGCTCTAAACCCGGTCAGCGGAAGAAGCCATTCAAAAGAAACCCTCCAGGCCCATCCAACTTAGACCGGATCCTCGATTGCTTGTGCCAGATACACGGCACCCCCGAACAACCAGCCAACCACACCAACAGGGACTGTTGGGTGTTCAAGCAGGCAGGCAAGTTAAGTGCCGAAACCAGAGACAAGGGGCTGCGTAGCGACGACGAGGAGGAGCCCCGGCCGCCGAACAACAGAGGACAGAAGGGCTTCCCCCCGCAAGTGCGGACGGTGAACATGATATACGCGACCCACATCCCCAAAAGGGAGCGGAAGCGTGCCCTCAAGGACGTCTATGCGTTGGAGCCAGTCGCCCCAAAGTTCAACCCATGGTCCTCTTGCCCGATCACCTTTGATCGACGGGACCACCCCACTAGCATCCGTCACGGCGGATTCGCCGCATTGGTCCTAGACCCAATCATTGACGGATTTCACCTCACTAGAGTCCTCATGGATGGCGGCAGTAGCCTGAACCTGCTTTATCATGATACAGTGCGTAAAATGGGTATAGATCCCTCATGGATTAAACCCACAAAGACAACCTTTAAAGGCGTCATACCAGGTGTAGAAGCCAGCTGTACAGGCTCGGTTACACTCGAGGTGGTCTTCGGATCCCCGGATAATTTCCGAAGCAAAGAGTTAATCTTCGACATAGTCCCATTCCGCAGTGGCTATCACGCCCTACTCGGACAAACCGCATTTGCAAAATTCAATGCGGTGCCGCACCACGCATACCTCAAGCTCAAAATGCCAGGTCCTTGCGGAGTTATTACGGTAAATGGAAACACTGAACGCTCTCTCCGAACGGAGGAGCACACAGCAGCCCTGGCGGCGAAAGTACAGAGCAGCCTCTCAAAGCATCTCCCCAATCCGGGTGTTAAACGTCCGGACAACATCAAGCGCGCCCGAAGCAACATCCAACAAAGCCGGCTGGCACGTTCCGAGCAAGCATAGCAGTGCGGCCCCAACCCCCGCCCTCGCCAGACGGTGATATTGGTACCACGCATACATAATTATGCTTTGAAAATACCATGGGCATAAGGGGAGGGGCACAACTATGGCACGCCCAGAAGGCGGCTCAACCGCACTTAGGGGCTCCCTATTCCGTCGTTTTCTTTTCTTTTTGTATACTTTCAGGACCCAACTATTCGGAAGGCCTGTCCGGAAATAAACTCGCCGAACACATGATGCAACAGCCAGGGCGCGGACAAGCTACATCATATGTCCAGGTGGTTTCTGTAACGAGTTAAATACCCGTTTTGCTTAAGTTCATGCAGCTTGCCCCAAGAGGGGGACATGTCAAATAACCCCATCCCTTGCTTATCGCACTATTTGTATCGTTCTGCTTTTATAGCAGCTCTTTTTTAATAAACAATACATAGCTCTTATCTATTATTGTATTCATCTTTTTTTACAAATATGTTCAGTCATGACATTATGCAACCGTACGCTTTGGTACGACCAATACACCAGGGGCTTAAGCACCCCATAACATGGTGTGAGAAGACCGAACACTCTCATGAGTGCGGCACCCAGAACTTATAGCACTATATGCATCGGCTCCGAATCATGTCTTTGGTCAATAGTTGGGTTTGCCGGGCTCCCATGTTTTGGTACCTTACGTTCCGCAATGTTGGCTAAGGTAGCGCTGGGAGAACTACTGCGATTGTGCCCCAGTTGAGCTGGGTTAACACCTCAGTAGAGAAAGCTAAAACTGACCATCATGATAGTGCGAGAGACCGGTCACTGTTCGCGAGGTTTTTTCGAGTCCTTAAAGACTTATGCCGCTTAGAGCGAGGAACCGGACTTATCCGACCTAGGCATGGATAACGCCCCGAACTCGGTCTTACGAATACTAGGGGCTTCGCCAAAATTTAAAATTATAGAATTCTATGGCTAAGTGAGAGTGATAAAGCATCATAAGTCCGACAGCCTGGTTCGTTGTGCTGAGCGCCTCCCTAGATGGACCCACGAATGGGAACAAGAGCGCTCAGGTTTCTCCCGAACACCCTAGCACTCATGGCATGGGGGTCGAAGCCGACGACTTGCATCTCTCAGATTTGATAAACAGCCGCACAGAAGGTAATATTTTAAATTAATAAGCATTGCTTAACGCATATGAACAAAGTTTTCAGCGTACAGGATAACAGATGCGAGACTACTCAAAAATCACATCTTTAGTGCACTCGTCCGCTATACGGCGAGCACCCTTCAGGACGCCCTGGTAATACATCTCAGGCGTGCGATACTCCTTGCCCGACGGTGGCGCGTCCGTCAAAAGCTTCTCAGTGTCCAGCTTGCCCCAGTGCACTTTAGCACGGGCAAGAGCCCGACGGGCACCTTCGATACAGACGGAGCGCTTGACAACTTCAATCCACAGACACGCGTCCACCAGCCGCCGCACCAGGCCGAAGTAGCTCCCAGGCATGGCTTCTCCAGGCCATAGCTGAGCTATGAGGCCCTTCATGGCCCGTTCGGCCACCTTGTGGAGCTCGACCAGCTGCTTCAGCTGGTCGCTCAGGGGCACCGGATGTTCGGCCTCAGCATACTAAGACCAGAACACCTTTTCCGTCGAGCTCCCCTCTTCGGCTCGGTAGTATGCGGCGGCATCAGACACACTACGGGGCAGATCGGCAAACGCTCCTGGAGAGCTCTGAATCTAGGTAAGTGACAGATAATTTACTTTTATATTCTTGCTTTGCATAAAGAATGCCTTACCCGCCGCTATCTTCTTCATCGCCTCAATCTCCTGGAGGGCCTTCTGGGCTTCGGCCTTAGCGGTTTTGGCACTCTCAAGAGCCAAGGCGAGCTCGGACTCTCGAGTCTTTGAGTCGCGCTCCAAACTCTCATGTTTTTCCACGAGAGCCTGGAGCTCTTGCCGCACCTCTGCCACCCGCGCCTCCTGCTTCTCTCGCTCATTGTGCTCCAGGGCCGCACTATTTTCAGCCTTGGAGACCGCCTCCTTCAGGGCCGCCACCTCGGCCGTGGCCCCTGCAACATTTAAGTTGGTCATGTCATTATTTGCAACCAAGTATTTTTATATACATTTAAATACGGTATTACATACCCTCCTTGTCCTCGAGCTGCTTCTTGGCACGGCCGAGCTCGCTCTCGGACCGCTCGAGGCTTCCCTTCAATTCATTGACCTCCGCAGTCAGTGCGACAGAGGTCAGCAACACAACCTGCATTCCCATATCGACATATTTTTATTATACTCCTGCGTATATCTTTTTAGATCCTCAGTTCGGCTTTTCTTTTCCGAACGCTGAACCGAGCATCAGGGGCTACTGTCTATGCGGTAACATTTTAAATACATACCTCGAAGCCTGTTAACAGGCTTGTGCAGGCTTCTGTCAGCCCGCTCTTGGCGGACTGAACCTTTTGAATCACTGCACTCATGACAGTGTGGTGTTCCTCGTCGATGGAGGCGCCGTTAAGCGCCTCCAGCAAATTGTCCGGCGCCTCCGGGTGGATGGAGGTCGCCGGCGGCGTAGGCTCGCCCTTCTTATGAAGGCGCCGCCTGTCGGACTCTGGAACCGTTGGTGGTTCCGGAGCAGTGTCCGGCCCTGGGCTAGACTTAGATCCCTCCGGGGCTTTGCCCCCTTTGGGCATGGAATCCGGGAGGTCGCCTTGGGGCGCCTCCAGGACCACCTCCTCCTGGTTCGGTCCCTTTTGGGACTCCGCCTCGGCGTCGTCCGCAGGAAGCGGGGAGGAAGCCGTCGGAAGTGAAACGCTATTCACATCTGACGAATTCAGAGAGCCGCTCGACGAATCGCCAAGCTGAACTCTGGGTGGACTGCACAAATAAGATTCGGCATCAAAAACCATCAAATAATAGAGGGGCGCCACGAACCATTCGGGTAGCCGGACACTTACGATTTGGCCAGGGGCTTGACCCTGGATGGCCATTCCTCCCCGCCGTCGTCGGCATCGGAGGCATAGTCCGGCAGAAGGGTCTTACCCTTCTTGGCCTCCTCGGCCTCCCCAGTTGGGGCAGCCTTCCTTTTCTTTCCTCCCCCCGTTGGAGGGGGAGAGGCTTCTTCTTCTTCCTCCTCCTCGTCTTCCGAGGCGGAGGGTGCGCCAGGGTCGTCGGGCAACGAATCCGACACCACCAGACGCCGGGAGCTCTTTCGAGTCCCCGTGGCCTTTTTCTTGGCCTTCTTCTCCGGCACCACGTGAGGTGCCGGAACCAGCAGCTTCATTAAACGAGCGTCCGCTGGGTCTTCGGGCAAAGGAGCCGGACATCTGATCAGTCCGGCCCTCTCCTGCCAGTCCTGGCAAGGGGATAGGGGTTTAGATCCCACATAAAATCAAATCTATGGAAAACAGATGCCCCATAATGGGAAAATCAGCTCACCGCGCTGGCTTGGCACTTGGCGCAGAATCCGCGATCCTCGGTGACGGGAGGCGGGACCTCAGAGCTCTTGAAAAGCACCTTCCATGCATCTTCGTGCTTTGTGTCAAAGAGCCGGGACAGAGTCTGGTGCTGGGCCGGGTCGAACTCCCACAAGTTGAAAGCCCATCGTTGACACGGGAGAATCCGGCGGAAGAGCATGACCTGGACTATGGTGAAAAGTTTAACCTTCCTGTTAATCAGGTCTTTGATGCAGGTTTGAAGTGTGGCCACTTCCTCCGAACTACCCCACAACAGGCCCGTCTCTTTCCAAGACGTGAGCCGTGTGGGAATGCCAGATTGGAATTCGGGGGCCGCTACCCATTCAGGGTTACGCGGCTCGGTGATGTAGAACCACCCCGATTGCCACCCTTTGATGGTCTCTATGAAGGCGCCCTCAAGCCATGTGATGTTGGGCATCTTGCCCACCATGGCGCTTCCGCACTCCGCTTGGCGTCCGCCCACGACCTTCGGCTTGACGCTGAAGATCTTCGGCCATAGGCCAAAGTGGGGCTCGATGCGGAGGAAGGCCTCACACACGACGATAAACGCTGAGATGTTGAGGATGAAGTTCGGGGCCAGATCGTGGAAGTCCAGGCCATAATAGAACATGAGCCCTCGGACGAACGGGTGAAGAGGAAAGCCCAGCCTGCGGAGGAAATGGGGAAGAAATACGACCCTCTCATGGGGCCCGGGGGTGGGGATGAGCTGCCCCTCATCTGGAGTCGACATCGAGAGAACGTGTTTGTTCGAGAGTCACCGAGGAAGACTACTATATATTGATGGTGCATGTAGGCGGGAATTAAACGAAGGGATGGTCTTATTGGTTTCGGGGATATAGGGGAAGAATGAGAGATGGAGGTAGCTAGAAGGAGATTGTTAAGTGTGAGTGTGTGTTTTACCCATCCAGGCGGAAGTTATGTGCACACAAGAAGAGAACGATTCGATGTGGTGTTAGGGTTGAGGGTAATTAACTATGTATGGAGACATAGGAGACCTTGAACGTGCATGTGCGAGAGGTATACATGTATACTTGGGATGTGTGTGTGTGTCTGCGCGCGAGCATGATCGAGATAAAAGAAAGAAGACATAAGTCATATAGATCAACAATATGGGAGAGATCGGTATGACAATATGCATGCATGTGAGAGTGTAGGGAAGAAGGCTCGATAATTGAGCATGTGTTTTTGTCTTTAAGAGATAGTAGCGTGGGCTGGAGCATGCATCTATGACGAGCAGAGGGAGCGAGACACAATGATTGTGCAAAAGAGATCAACCTATAAATGCATGTATGGAGAGACATGTATAGTGTGGGTGATAGGAAGCAAGAGTGCGTGCGAGAAAGAAATGTTGACGGAGAAACTACAGATAGATACAAAGAAAGAGATGCTAGATAGAGGACATCGGCTAGTTTGAGTGTTGGAGATGACCGCCGGGTGGTTCAGAGGGTGAAGTTATGTGTGTGTGAGATAAAGATAAAAAGAGGGCACTTGACTGCATGTAGAGAGAAACATATATAGTGTGCGTGATAGGAAGCAAGAGTGAGGGTGAGAAAGAAGGTTGGTGGAGAAACAGATAAATAGAAAGATAAAGATGCTAGCTAGTGTGTGTTGGAGATAGGAGTCGAGTGGATCAGAAGGCTGAGTTATGTGTGTGGGTGTGAGAGAGATAGAGAGAGTGTGCATGTGAGTCACATACAAACAAATATCAGAGAGAAATGAGATCCCGAGAGACGGAGTTTTGTGTCTGCGAGAGAGAAAGATATTTCACAACGAGAGTGATAGCTAGAGAGACATATGAGGGAACGCAAGATATCTCTAGGGAGAGAGAGTGTGTAGGAGGGACATACAAGAGAATGGTGGAGAGATATGAGACCCTGGGAGACAGAGTTTGTGTTTGTGTGTGAGAAAGAGATATTTAAGAGGAAGAGTCGTAGCTTCTCATATTTAAGGAGTGAAAGACATCTCTGTGTGAGAGGGTGTGTGTGAGTGGCACACATTGGAATAGTAGAGAGAAATGAGACCCCGGGAGACGAAGTTTGTGTTTGTGTGAGAGAAAGAGATTTCACATGGAGAATCATAGTTAGAGACACATAGCAGGGAGCAAGATATACATAGAGAGAGATAGAGTGATGAAGGTCGAAGGAGAGAGTACCGTCAGTGTGTTGCGAAGATAAAAGATCATTGTCGACATACAGGTAGCACGAGAGATACCCGAGAGACGATGAATGCGTATAGGTCTAGAGAGATACTCCTATATAAGCATGAGTTATAGCTATATGAGACGAATATCTATATTAAAGGGGATTCAAATATTTAAACTAGAGATCATGACACCGATAATATAATAATGCAAATTGGTGTATGAAACATGCATATTCATTTGAATTTGGGGACACGTGTAATGTTATATAGTTTATCAATATTAGTGATCCATAGATTCTTTAATTAGAGACAATGCATGATTTATATGCAATTAATGTCTAAACGGGATTACACTATATGTTGCGTGTGTGAAACACATTATACATGTTTGAGAAGTAAAAAAACGCATGAAACACACATTAATTGCAGACAGTTAGCGAGGAATGCATACATTGGATTTCAACATAAAGTGGTTTCAAATATTTGGAAATCCAAATTAAGATGGATACACCCTTATGAATCTGAGATCATGCCATTTGTAAACCATATTTATGTATAAAGGGTGTTGTGCTTTTGAAAGTATATATATATATAATGATGTATATAGAATTTTATTCCAATCGCAAATGGATCCTGCCCAAACAAAAATAGAATACAAACTTGATTCGAATTGAGTTGGAATGATAAATGTGAACTCTTGCTCTACAAAAATTTGAAAGAAGCGGGGAAAGTCGCAGTGACTGCCCGAAACCAAAATCTGCGAGATGGAAATTACTGCCTATCCTTGACACGCAAAGCCTATCGGCTCGATTCTACAGGTTTCAATAGGGGTAGGTTTGTTATTTCACTCAAACGTGACATAGCCGCCTCTCACCCGGATTCATACACGGTGGGCGCCAAAACACAGTGTCTCCTCGGCCGAAATCGAGTCCCTCCCCGATTCATACATGGTGGGCGCCGAAAACAAACTCTCATCAGCAAATATTCGGTGTATGCGAGATTACCGTCCTATCGCCAACCGACTAATATTTCTGTGATGTAGGAAATTTTAAACAGGGGCTAAGTTCGTAAATTTCCTGGCATTTGAGACAAGCACGCCCTGAAGACATGGTTCCCCTTCCTCTCCCCCCCCATTTCCCCATTCGTACTCCATGGGCGCCAAAATACCCTCTCCACCCCAGCCTCCTCCGTCCGTCACCCCATCCACGGCCGTCCTCCTCCACCATGTCGGAGTTGATACCCCAACACCGTCGTCCATTACAAGAGATCGACCTCTCTCATCCACGGCATCGGACCGGGATCCTTGCATCCCGTCCTCTCTCTTCATCCCCGCCGTCGTCCACCTTGTCGTGCCCCGCTGCCACCGTCTACCCTCCTAGATCTGCTTCCACACCGCCAACAGCCATCGCTACCGCAGCACCATCAAATTCTCAGCAGATGCATACACGGTGCTGCACCAGAGGCGGTACTCTTTCAGATCTGCTCAACTTATTTATCGCAGCAAGAAAATAGATCGCCACTGCTTTACTCTGATTTCTTGTCCATCACTTACTTGCTAGTTGAAAGCAAACATTGGTTGCAAAGTTGCCTTTGTCCGATTTGCACCTTCAGATCCGCCATGGCACGCTCAACACTCTACTCGCAATGCTTATGGTTTTCCCATTTTATATTCCACACTAGTTAAATGACAGTAGACTAAATTTCAAAATTGGGTCAGTCAACTTTTTAGAGCTCGCCGGAGTTCGCCGGTGCGAAGGAAGGGGCTCGGGTGGCGACGGTGGTTGTGGGGGCGGTGGTGGGGCCTCGCCGAACAAAGCAAACTCGACGCCGGGGGGCGGGGGTGGGGGTGGGGGTGGTGGAGGAACACAGGCGGTGGGGCCGGTGGTTCGGTCGGCGGCCCATGCGGTGTACTGTACGGGAAGAATCAGAGACGAGGAAGAAGAAGGGTTAGGAGACGTAGTATCTTCATCCAACCGCCTGAAATGGTCGACTGACCCAAATGACAAAAGTCACACGACTTGCATGCACACATGCAAAATATGCTTCCACTTCTGTTGTTTAACAGGTTCCTCTTCTGTTCTTCTTTAGTAAGCACAGTATGTTCCTTGTCAGGAAGGAGAGCAGGGATATCTACAGTCGACACCTCTATTGGGCCGGTTCTGCTAAATGATTTCACACTTCGAGTTGGTCTGCCATAATACCCCGGAAATGGTGGGATCCGCGCGGTCTTTGATAGACTAAACTGATAGTAATAGTTGTGTGCCTTCAGATGAATAGAGTTGGCATGTAGGTGATCGATAGGCTGCATATTAGTAGTGGAAAAACCCTATGTTTTCCAGCAAGTTCCGCTTTCCGGATTTATTTATGATGGTTATGGTGTACCCCTATTATCTACACTACGATCTGCCTACTGGCTCTGCGCTCTCGTTATCATGGTTTGGCAATAAACTTTCTATACGGTATATTACGAACCTATCGCCTGCCAACTATCCTTACATCTGGCCCCCCAACAAGGAGCTTATTTTTTGTGTAGTTTTGCCAGATTATATTAATCTACTCACCATATTACAGCACACATGGGCTCTCTCATCAGAATCCAGTGATAGCACACAAGGGTCTACAGGGAGCCTCTATTATATTACAACATCCTCTGCATTACAAAGATAATCTCACTACTATTTGTGTTTTCATGCTTTACAGATATTGTACGTAATCACAATGAATATAAGAATGCGCACATCAGAAGAATATTGCGGAATAGTTCAGTGGGTAACAAACTTGGCATCAAGGGATTGAGGTCCATTGTGGATGCAATGAAACCCACATGCTCTCGACCTATAGATTCGTATTCACAATATGATCCTAATGACTATTCTAAGCTCAAGGAGTCAAAGGCAGATGGCCTATCCTGTTCACCCAATAAGGTGCCTGTTCTAATTTGGCAAGGTTTTATTGGTTGCACATATCTTGCATAAGGTGTCTTGCATTTCTTTTGTTTCGTTGCATCACCATCTGCTTAGTTTACTCATGATATATGTGAAGATGCCATGCCCATCCATTATCAACACCTATTCCATTTGTCATCATACCATGTTTTTCCATTCAAATGATGTTCTTGTGTTTCAGACATCCAAAAGGAACAGGGTAACTACAGAACCTGAAGGAGTACAAGCAAAGTCCTTGAAAAAGGTGGTGCTACCGAAGAAATCACATAGCACCCGACGTATATTGGCGATCAAACCAGCGCCGCAAAACCTAGGATATCACAATTGTGCTGGTCGCTGCTTTGCTCTTGTGAGTACCTATTGTCCTATCGTTGTCCTTTCATTCATACCTGGTGGATTACGTGACATCATTGTGCATTATAGCTTGCCTATCCACTATTCGCTCCAAATTATCAGATCTATATTAATGCTTAAATTAATGTAGAAGAAACCCAATGCCTATGAAGAAATTTAATTCTGCATTGTTCTTGTAAGTATCTGTGGTCCTTCATCACTGAACTTATATTTGTCAGCTAGTTCTTCATGTACACTTTGCAGCTTATTTTCCCTTGTCCTCCATTTTTCTACACATCAGATCTACATTTACTCTTGCCAAAATATTGAATAAAACCAATGTTACTAAAGGAGTTTAGCCACGCATTGCTCTTGTCAGTGCCTTTTGCCTGTATGCTGTATTTACATTTGTACTCTGCATCTTAAGTTAAATAATCACCATTTGTTCCTATATTTTTACATCTATATTTACTCTTAACAAAATGTAGAATAAAGGCAATACACTTGAAGAAGAGTGTGCGGTAAACTTCTTGCCCCCCCATCAATATGGACAAGGCCTTTATAGAGCCTGTGTTCACTACTAATGTAAGTTTGTCCTCCTCGAGCCTTCAAACTTTGTTGTTTATATTTGGATAGCTATGAGTGCAAATGTTGTTTATTTTTGTTGTCTACATCAAATTGCTTGTTCAAAGTTTATAAAGTAGAAGTACATAAACATAAGTTTGTCCTTCTCAATTTGATCTTTAGTTGTACAATCTAGTTCCTTATTCGTACCATGTAAATTAAACTAATCATAGTAAGTTATCTTATTTAGCACTCTGTGTATGCTTGTGTTCTTGATCTGTAATCAAGTGGTGTGGTGAGACTACCAACAACAGCACAATGTCATATCCTGCTATGTCTCAACTATGAACAATGCCATATTATATTAATGTTATTTAAATCGTGTCTCTTTATTTACCAATCTGAAATGGTATAAATTGACAGTGCACTCACCATTCATGCTTATATGTTGTTTAGAACTACATCTATCTTGTGTTCTTGATCTGTAATCCAGTGGTCTGGTGAAGCTGGCCGCTCCTGCACAATGCCATTTCCTGCCATCTTAACTATGAACAATTCCTATTATGTTATGCTATTTTAAACCGTGTCTCTTTATTTCTGATAAAGAAATGAGATGAATTGACAGCGCTGATGCTTATACGTGCAAAACCTATTATCTACCTACTTGTTTCTCTTTCAGGGTGACAACACTACTGCTAGGAAGAACTGACACGATGATAGTGAGACGAACCCATTGTTTGCCCCTCTAACACATATTCCAGAGGAGAAGGCAACACATATTGAGGGTAGGGATACAACCACGAAGTCACATCTTGATGTAGTGTCAAACTTACTCAGTGACACAAGCACGATGAAGTCGCCACCTGAATCTGTTCGACTTCTTCAGTTTGAAATTCAAGCAAAAGTACATGCTTCTGCTCAAATACGACTGGAACTCCACTCTCTATGCAAGATTAACTGTAAGTACATGACGTTTATTGATGCTATGCAGCTTAAGTTGGTGGATATGAGCGCCAAAGAAGCGCAGTATCATCAGGTTGCTAAGCTCCTTGTAATGCAGCTCCTAGGGTGGGCTAACCTTTCGTGAACTGTGTTGAAGTGGTGTCGGTTCTGTCTATTATTTTGTCTGCCTGTTCACTTCCACTAGTGGCAACCTGCCCGGTTTATGTAATCTGCTATCTGGTTGCCCTTTGTTATCATTGACGGTGAACTTTGATGCCGAGGGGATGTAATCTGCTGTAATTCCTTTGTTGTATAGTCTAGGTTTATTCTTGGTCGGTATGTTGTAATTTAGGCCGGAAGGTTCAGTGGATCTCAGTGTTGTCGGTCTTCAGGCCGGCCCGTTACTCATATGGGCCAAAACCTGGGCCTATAATCATCTTGGGCCATTAGAAGGTCTAAACCTATAGTTGTTTCCCGCCTTTAACAGGCCGAGTAAAGTTCTGTCCAGCTGGGCCAGAGAATACAATGGGCTTTTAACAGGCTAAAACCTAGATTGGGCTAGCATTGAGCCGAAAAATTCACGGGCCAATACAGGCCGAAACTGCCTAAGGCCCATGTTTGGCCCAAATAGGATGAGCACTTAACAGGCCAAAATATATCTCGGGCCTGTTTGGCCCAATAAAATTATGGGCTTTAAGCAGGCTGCTATCTACGCGGGCCATAGGCCTAAAAGTGTCACAGACCATTATTAGATGGGCTGTAAGCAGTCCAGATTCGACGCAGGCTGTAATTAGGCCCAACTGTTACACGGGGCATTAACAGGCCGATAGGCCAGTTGGGCTGAAATTTATCCACGAAGACTACAGGCCGTTAAGAGGCCTAAAATTACTTCGGACAAGAAATAGCCTAGTTTGTGCATGGGCCTTTATATGGCCTAAACTTAAACCGGGCCGACAACGTCCCAGATGCACCATGGGCCGCTAACAGGCCAAAACTATTATCGGGCAAACTGGTAAACGGGCATTTAACAGGGTGAAATACAAACCTGTCTTAGTATGGGACCAAAAGAACAGTGGCCTGTTAACGGGCCCGATCTGATATGGGCCGTAATTTGGCCCAAAACACGACAGGCTGTGAACGGGCCTGATTTGGTATGGGCCTCAATTTGACCCAAAACATGCCAGGCTATTAACGGGCCAGCCCACTAATGTCTGAAAAAAGATGGCGGGCCTTTAGCTGGGCCGGCCTTTTCACCGGAATGGGCCTCTATTGGGCCGTGCCACGTGTCAACGTATCATAGGCGCCTCCTGTCCAATGAGTGCATGACATCTATCCGAACATTGAGCCAACACGTGTTTCCTCCGGCCAATGAGAATTTTACACGTGGAAAATCCCCATTGGTCCGGGCTTTTAATGAGTTATCGTATCCAAAACCAGACCCGGTAGCTTAACGGCGACCCGTTACGGTCGATGCCACGTGTCGGTCACCCTTGATGAAAGCACTTCTATGACGCGGGATTTATCATCATAGAAGTGGACACTTCCGTGATGATAATTTTGGTAATGTCATGGAACACTTCTACGACATCACATGTATGACTATCTTGATTCTGTCATAAAATCGTCATGGATGTACATGCATGACAGAAAATGTGACCTACTGTGACAAACACGTATCATCACGGAAGTGTCTTTTTTTGTAGTGTGATCAAGTATCGAACGCGTGGCACCTCCGTGATCTGCACACGTTCAGCTCGGTGACGTCCCTCGAACTCTTGATCCAGCTGAGGCCGAAGGAGAGTTCTGTCAGCACGATGGCATGGTGGCGGTGATGATGAAGTTACCGGCACAGGGCTTCGCCTAAGCACTACGATGATATGACCGAGGTGTAAAACTGTGGAGGGGGCACCGCACACGGCTAAGAGATTGTCTATTGTGTCTTTGGGTGCCCCCTCCCCACGTATATAAAGGAGGGAGGGAGGAGGAGGCCGGCCAAGAGGAGGCGCGCCCAAGGGGGGAGTCCTACCCCAAGTAGGATTCGCCCCCCTTTCCTACTTCCACAAGGAGAAGGGGGGAAGGAGAGGGAGGAGAGAAGGAAAGGTGGGACGGCCCCCTAGCCCTAGTCCAATTTGATTTGGGCTAGGGGGAACGCGCCACACCTTGGCCTGCCTCCTCTCTTCCACCAATAGGCCCATGAGGCCCAATAACTTCCTGGGGGCGGGGGGGGGGGGGGTCCGGTAACGCCCGGTACTCCGAAACTTATGTGAAATGACCCGAACCATTCCGGTGTCCGAATATAACCTTCCAATATATGAATCTTTATGTCTCAACCATTTTGAGACTCCTCTTCACGTCCGTGATCTCATCAGGGACTCCAAACAACCTTCGGTCATCAAATCACATAAACTCATAATACAAATCGTCATTGAACGTTAAGCGTGCGGACCCTACGGGCTCGAGAACTATGTAGACATGACCGATACACATCTCTGATCAATAACCAATAGCAGAACCTGGATGCTCATATTGGTTCCTACATATTCTATGAAGATCTTTATCGGTCAAACCGCACAACAATATACGTTGTTCCCTTTGTCATCAGTATGTTACTTGCCCGAGATTCGATCATCAGTATCATCATACCTAGTTCAATCTTGTTACTGGCAAGTCTCTTTACTCGTTCTGTAATGCAACATCCCGCAACTAACTCATTAGTCACATTGCTTGCAAGGCTTATCGTGATGTGAATTACCGAGAGGGCCCAGAGATACCTCTCCGACAATCGAAGGAAAAATCCTAATCTCAATCTATGCCAAGTCAACAAACACCATTGGAGAACCTGTAGAGCATCTTTATAATCATCCAGTTACGTTGTGACGTTTGATAGCACACTAAGTGTTCCTCCGGTATTCGGGAGTTGCATAATCTCATAGTAATAGGAACATGTATAAGTCATGAAGAAAGAAACATCAATAAACTAAACGATCATAGTGCTAAGCTAACGGATGGGTCTTGTCCATCATATCATTCTCTAATGATGTGATCTCGTTCATCAAATGACAACACATGTCTATGGCTAGGAAACTTAACCATCTTTGATTAACGAGCTAGTCTAGTAGAGGCATACTAGGGACACTCTGTTTGTCTATGTATACACACATGTACTAAGTTTCCGGTTAATACAATTCTAGTATGAATAATAAACATTTATCATGATATAAGGAAATATAAATACCAACTTTATTATTGCCTCTAGGGCATATTTCCTTCATGTTTTCCTTAGCTTCAATTAACAGTTCACAATCATTTATCTGCTTCTGGATTAGGTTACAGACGCTCTCAATGTATCTCAATGGCTCACCGGCATTTACCTTGTTGCGAGTATCCCACCATACCCACAGCAGAACCACAACGGATTTTGATTTTTTTTCTGTCTGTGAGAGGACAGCTTGCACTACTTCCCTGGCCATGGTAAGTTGTGCCAGTTCCTGTCAGACATGCTCCAACTGCATTCGCTGCTAAACAGCCCTAACATTTTGCAATGGAGAAAGGTGTGAGCACCATCTTAGTTTAGCCTATGACAAACTGTGCACAAAGGGTCTAAGTCCACTCCATGCATTTGAATACTCCATCGATGGGGCAGGCTATTATAAGACAATCTCCATAGAAAGTGCTGCAAGCTAGAGGAAAAAGCGGTATGCCAGGATAGAAACCAAACAAGTTGTTGTGTGGTTAGCCTGGGCAGACAAAAGGGGCTGTTTGGTTGCTACGCTGACCGATGTGCCTGGGATTATTCCGTGCCTGAGCGTTCTTGAAAAATTGCCTGGCCAGACACACATATTATATTCTAGACTGTGTTTGGTTGCCGTCCTACAACTGTGCCTATGTGCATAGAAGTTGCACGCAGTGTTTGGTGAGAGAAAGGGAAATGTCAAAGCGGGATGAAAATATGAGAGGGCAGCGCTGATTTTGCTTAGGCATGAGGAATGGAATCTTTATTGATCTTAGGCCACCAATTTCATAGGCCTACCACCAATTTCATAGGCCTGACACAAGCACCTTGGCACATACAGTTATCTCAGGCTAAAAACCTTAGGGTGGCAACAAAACAGACAACGTTACTCAGGGCAGCAACTAAACATCAAATCTCTAGCTTCCTAGGCCCATGCCAGGCACCTAAAATTTGTAGGTAGGGATCCCGGGGTGTAAACCAAACTAGCTCTGCGTCCAGACGGACAACAAACGGACAAGCACATGCTCAATTATCGTCCTCCTTGGGACCGTGTGGCGACCAACCACCTGTCAGCCTCCTAGCCGCGTGGGGCCTCATCTTTTTTAATGTGGAAGTCATGGACCTCCTCCAGCCTCCACTTGTGACTGTTCATCCACTGTCGACCTCCTCCAGCCTCCACCTGCGACTGTTCATCCACGGGCTCCTGTTCATCCAGCCTCCACCACTCCTCCACGGGCTACTATTCAACCAGCCCTCTCCACGGGGTCCTGTTCAACCACCCCTCCACGGGCTACTGTTCATCCAGCCCTCTCCATGGGGTCCTGTTCAACCACCCCTCCACGGGCTACTGTTCATCCAGCCCTCCATCGGCTACTGTTCAACCAGCCCTCCATGGGGTACTGTTCATCCAGCCCTCCATGGGGTCCTGTTCATCCAGCCCTCCACGGGGTCCTGTTCATCCACCGGGTCGATCGATTGGGGTACTATTCATCCAGCGGCAACGACCTCTACTACCACGGGTTCCTGTTCATCCAACCCCCCACCGGGAACTGTTCGTCCAAACCCCCCAACAACACTCACTGTTCATCCAAAGGCAGCATCGATCGTCTTCAGTTAGCAGCAGTAGCGAAGGAATCACTCGGGTTCAGTTAACAACAAGGGATCGATCACTCGGGTTCAGTAACATAGCTAGTGCAATCGCTCGGGTTCAGTTAGAGCCCAACACCTCGCTCGGGTTCTGTTAGAGCACAACAACTCGCACACACACGCGTACGTATGAGAGAAATGCACATCGCTCGGCCCTGACCACCCGCCGTAACCGGGAACTCTCTCGATATTTTCCTCGCCCTCGCTTCTACCATGGTTTTTTCCGTCATGGACGGCCCAAAGAATGTCATGCAGCTACGTCTCCAGCCCGCCCAGGATGAAAAGCCCATTTTCTGTCATGATTTTTTATCATAGAAGTAGGACCCCAACACATCTATGATGATACCGGGTTTTGTCATAATTATCGTCATAGAAGTGTCATAAGTATGACAGGAAAAAAATTCGTTCGGCCCAAAATGTCATAGATGTGTATTTTTTTGTAGTGTTGGCACTGTTTATTCTTCTTCTTCTTCCTCTTCATGCTCTGTTTCTCTTTCTCCTCACCAGTTGGTGAAACCAAGTACATGATTGGCCTTCTATTTGAGAGTTGGTTTTGTCAGTGAGGGAGTACAAGTGTACTAGTAAACAATAGCATTATTTTCTCATGGCAGTCGCAAAATAGAGATGAACATAGGCATTAAATCATTCTTACCTAAAGGAAGGTTATGGTGCCAATATGTATGATGAGGATTGGAACACAAATCTCCCTTTGTGCAGTTCCACCGAAATGAAGCAACTGTTCCATTCTGACATTCCAGTTAAATAGCACAAAAGTCACTTCTTTTAAGAAGTGTTTTGTGCAGTGCACCAAAAGTTCACAATAGCAACCAGGTCAAATGGATATCCCTATTTGCACAAATAGCTACAGAGGAAACAACCACAATCTCAAACAATTATAGGCAAAAACATTTGGCTAAACTTGTCATGGCTTCATTTTACCAAGGGCATTAGATTAAGAACAACTAAATATTTGGTATAAGGGCATGGGACAGTGGGTGCACCAGCAGTCCAGAACCATCTACCTAAACCGGGGCATAAAGTGGTGATTCAGAGTTTGTTGCCCCGAGAAACAAACATCCAAGAAACATATCTGGGTTGGTCCCATTTTTGTTCACTCTAGCCACCTACTTCTATGTTTTTTTGAAATGGAGGCGTGCCCCCGGCCTCTGCATCATAATGATGCATGCATCCATCTTATGTGTGGATAGCAGATCTAGTCCTGGTCATACCACTGTGTACAACGTTTCCCCTATATTTCCCTTTTCGACCAAGAGACTGGTTGGATGACAAATTTGTACTACTTTCACCCCCTATCCTTCCTGTTTGTACCAAGTCCGATGTACATACTAAATTCCCCCACCCCCACTTTATTTCTTGTTTGAACCAAGTACAAGATTCGACTCCATGAAGTAGCTTTACCTCTAACAATAGAAGAAAAAAATATGTGCCGTTGGACCATCCGATCGAGAGGGGCTGAGAGGTAGAAAATGATTCACATGCAGCGATGTAGCAAGCTGGGGAAGTAGAGCTAGGGCAGTTTCGAAGGAATATATACCTGAAGGTCATCGGGATGTGGATAGGTGGGCGGCGGGAGGCCGGATCCGCCCACACTAGGGCAACGACGAAGGGTTCGGAGGACCTCCCGCGCGAGCGCTCGGCCAGAGATAACGGTGCGGCCGGCAGTGGGTCTCCTCCCTCATGTCGATGATGGCCTAAATGATGCCCCTCCTCCCCTTCACCGGCGGAGGGGGTTACGTCCGGATCTGTAACTAGCGGTGAGGATAGAAAGACAATGTTTTTTGAAGGGAGAAGACAGTGTTACCACCGCTATCTTGTTTAGATATGGAGAGGATGAGAGTGTGTGAATAGAGTAACTGTAGCAAGCAAGCGCGGAGGCTCCGGCCTATATATACGTAGTGGGGTAGTTTTCCTTTTTCATTCCATCAAAACAATCGTTTAAAATTGTGTACGTGCCAGGTCGCCGTTTTTTTTGAGTTGTTGATTGTTTTTCGAGATAACTACCCGCTTATTCCAAGTGGTGTTATGGTGTGCCAGGTCGCACTTTGTATCGTTCAAGTCTGGTACAAGACCCTCCATTAAATGAACAACCACCCCCTCGTAAAATTTGTGAGCTAGCCCACGGCTAAAATTATCGGAAACGTGGGCTGCCCCAACATGCATTATTATTTAAATTTTCTATGTGGGAGTATCCTCAAAACAAAATGTGAGAGTACAATATTTATTGGGCCCCTTTGTAATTGGTGCTAAATTTTGACCAAAGATTTAACTGACAAAATGTTAGTGCATGTTAACAAAAATTATATCGTTTGATTCGTATTTGAACATAATTTTCAATTATGTAATTTTTTGTGACATGCATGAACATTTGGTTAGTTAAATTTATAGTCAAAATTTGGCAAGGTGCATTAAATCAACACATGCAAGTATCAGAAGGAGTCATGGCATGCATGCATGCGTTGTAATTAATGCATCAATAAACGCAAATTATTGAAATATATGAAGTGTAGTGCTTTGATGTGTCGCGTCAACTCGAACAAGACCGAGAAGTTTGATTACTACAACGCCCTCTCGCCTTAACCGCACCTGCCTTTGGCTGCATGACAGGTGGGCCACCCACCTGTTGGGCCCACCTATCATACACGCAAAGGCCAGAGCAGTAAGTCAAGGAAGCTGCGCCCCTCCCTCGCCCATGAGCGTGGTGGCTGGCAAGACTAGGAGAAGCTTTCATTCGCTACACGCTCTCCCTCCTGCATGCGGTGGATATGCAGCAGTTCAATCAGTGTCAGATGGCCAGAAGCATACTGTAGTACTCCTCCATTATAGTAGTACTCCATCATTGTTCGACTTCCCGAAGAGGCGAAGAGCCAAGCGCAGCCCAGACGCTCGTGTGGAAGTTTCAAGTGTAGAGTAGTCTAGGATAGCGTGTACTGTGCCTGTAAGTTTAAAATTGTTGGGGTTGGCTCCATGCTTTTTTTTATTAAAATAATCTTCTGGCCCTACCTGTCATCCCGGTGATTGTAGTTTGCACGCTCATCTGGCCAAGACAGGAATATATATTTTAATTTGTGGTGGGGTAAATGTTAGAGGTTGCAGCAAATACAGAGTATACAACAAGCTATCCCTCCCACACGCGGTGGACGGACATGCAGTAATGGATTCAATACTGTAGAAGTAGTAACATCATTGTTCATCTTCTCGAAGAGGCAAAGAGCCAAGCGCAACCCGAACGTGGCAGTTGCGAACGCTCGCCACAGTGTGTTTGGTTGCATTCTCATCTCAGCATAGTTGTTCCCTCTTCGTGCATGCTCATCCCAGCACCCCTCTTCATGCATGCTCCTAGTGTATTTGTGTTAAGCTAGTGTGGACTCATGAACCCTTCATAAACCCTACTGAACATCAAAGCATGAAAGCATATCACAAAGCATCTAGGCACGCGTGCCACCAACCAAATCACAGTGAGGTGCTATAGTCGAGACTCACCGGTCACCCCGGTGTGGCCGTCATGACCCATCATATCAAAAAAACCACACCTTTACCAGCAGTGATAAAGCGGCCTTGAACTTGGACTGGACGAAGCAACCATCATTTCACCGGAACGCTTGTTGAAGCCCTTTCTCCCCTTTCTTGAAGAAAACCTCACTCCAGGCTACTCACTTCTGCCATTTTTCTACTGTACCGACGAAAGAAAGGTGGGCGAATTAGTGATGCTACTATATTTTCATTCCAAGAATCTTCTTTTTGTGAAGCACTGACCGATTCTTACAGCCTATTCTTTTCCCTTTTCATTGCGATTGTGGTTTCCTTTCGATTGCTTTTTGTTTGTCAGTTCATTGATGGATCATGGAGCACTAGGCAAAGAGTTCCCGGCGGACAACCCACTGGAGATAGTGCTCTCCAGGAAGCGAGCACCGACCAACGAGTTGACCAGGTTGGCGGGCCAACCCATGGAGACGAAGAACTCCAAGAAACAAGCATTGGCCAAAGAGTTGACGACGTTGGCAGACGAACTCCTCAAAGAAAGTTGGAAGAACAGCAAGGGCCCCACCGTGCCTACCCCAGAAACTCTAATGGCCACCTATGCGAGGCTCAAGGCTGAGTTTGAGGAGATAGTCACCGTTGATAAGCAGTATTCCCCTGGCAAGGTGATGCCCCCCATCGAGGACGAGGAGATGGCCCCCGGAGGGATGGGATCCCCCGGTGAGATGCACAAGGTAAAAAATAATGGCTTACCATAGTTGTGGTTTTTGATTATTTGCAATGTGCTTGCTAATATGTTAGGGTTTTGTAGGTGTCGTGGACGTCCTTGATGATTACGATGTCACAGCCCATCCTGTGGACAACGCCCCAGAGATCGTTTTTGATGTCACGGTCCGTCCTGTTGACATCGCCCCGGAGATCGATTCCGATGCCGCTGACATCGCCCAGAGATCGATTCCGACGTGGCGGTGGACATCACCCCAGAGATTGATCCCCATGCCGCTGTCCATGCTGTGCTCATTGCCCGAGAGATCGATGACAAGAAATAGTTGGTCGCGCTAATCCTTAAGGGTAGTTTGCATTGTGTTTAATTACCAGAACGATGCGTGTTATCAAACCATCTTAAGGCTAGTGCACTGTCTTGTGTGTGCGGTACTTGCTACTTTTGTTTGATAGTGAATCGTGCGAACCCTCTCCGAGTTGTGGAAACAGATGTATTCTCACCAGCTTTTGATGTAATATATGGCATGCTTAGATGTAAGTTTGAACTGTTTATCATATCAGTAGGGCTTGTTTGATGATTCTTGGTGTTAATAGGTTAGATACTGTGCGAGCTATAGTACTTGCAAAACACCCACCAAAGAGAAACGTTGGGGCTGATGAGCTCGTGGTACTCTTATACTGATCCGTCGTTGATCGGCCAATAGCCCAAGCTCCTAAATTTTAGGCTTAGCAATTGATCAGACAATAGTTGACACGGATACACTCATGCCTCATTTGGTTCATAGGGTAGGAAAATTGTAGCAAAAGTATAGAGACGTACAACACAAAATCATAGCAGTACAGAGACGTACTCCCTCCGTTCCAAAATAGATGACTCAACTTTGTACTACTAACTTTGAAATGGAGGGAGTACAAATCCTAGGCGGGCTAGTTTGGCCTAGTGGGTTTCAGTGATATGACGTGGTACAGTGCCATCCAGTCTTTGCGTGTGGTAGCAGTACTGCGGGTACAATAAGTTTTATTGAAGAAGAGGAATTCATCGATGTTATGATGGTTCCTTTGTCCGACCAACTTACAGTGGGAAAGGTTGGTCCTGCACTACGACTGGGGTGGACCAGGATAATTTTGTGCATGGCAGGTCGACCAGGATGGTCGACATCCCACATGTCAGCGAATGAAAGTATTCTTTCCGATATATTGGATGAGCAACGAGTATTCATTGTTTATTTTTTATGAAAGCTATTTTCCCCACTATTACGACGGAGGGTGTGAAACACGGCAGCCCAATGAACTTGGCATGTGCACCACTCCCTCCTTCCTCATGTAATACTACCATAGTGTTGACTATAAGGTTGGCTATAAGGTTACAACTTTTTCTCACTTTCTCTCTATCTATTTCCTCTCAAATGTTTTTACCTTTCTTTTTTAGACATAATTGTTTTTTATGCCTCTTTTTTTAGAATTAGTTTTTTTATACCTAGGAGCACGTGTAGAGACGGGCTCCTGCAGATCCCACTCCTTGACTTTGTCAATGCCTCTCTCTCCTCCACATAAGCGGCCTTAGGGCATGTACAATGGTTCTATTGTAGGGATGCCACATAGGATAAATGATGAGGTGGAGGAAAGAGAAATAATAAGAAAAGGCTTGTCTTCTCTTATTTAAGAGAAGACAAGAGATGATCTCTTAGCACAATATGTTTCACCATGTTTTTAGGAATAACTAGTTATTGAAGATAAGGCTAAGAGATGATCCATTGTACACATGCTTTTTTTCATCTCTAAATTACATGCAAGACTTATGATAAGACTATCTTATCAACCATTGTACATGCCCTTATAGCCCAGAATTTTCCTGGTACTACTTGCTATGAATGCGGGCAGCTGGCGTCTGAGGGGGAGCGCGTGCGGGAAGGTGGTGGGGTGGGGAGGGGGGGTTCTGGTGGGCCAGGGCGGTCAGAAGCGGGCTTGGAAGCGGTCCGGACTCCCGCATGGCCCACCTCACATTATCACCATATATTTCTTGGAGTCCGTGCGTGGCGGGCGGGCGATCTCTTCTCCCTCCCCCGTCTCTCTATTCTCGGCCGACGCTCGTCGAGCGGTTATATTTTGGCTATCGACGGTTTATTCGATTGCAGTCCCACATGTCAGTGAAAATGCAAGATAACGTGTGTCCCCTCTGGTGAGCGGCGTGCGAGCCGGACTATCGGGGGTGCGACGCGTACGAGTCATAAGTGTGTTGCCTTTTCCTTTTGAACTTGCAAAGCGTAACATTTTTGTGCGATCGATCATAGAAATCCAAAACAAAATGACGAGGGCGGTGCTTTCCCGCGCGTTAGGCGGGCTAGTTTGAGTGATATGACGTGCTACAGTGCTGTCCACTTGCTCCATTTTTATGTAAGCAAGAGTCTACACTCTTACGTGGGAGGAGTGCGAAACACGGCGGATCTGATTTTAATTGAGGGATAACTATTCCCTGCGAAATAATGGAGCACTGTTAGCGATTATAGCATGATAGGTAGGGCATATCCAACGCTGGCCCTCAAATTTACACCGGCATCTGTCCGAGGACACTAATGGATGCCATCCAATGCTGCCCGCATACCTTTCGACAACTATATGAACTAACCGGACGAAATTCGTGCAAACAAAGCAAATTTCAAATTAACCGGATGAAATTCATTACATTTCAAAAACTTTTCCTATAAACTGGACGAAATTCATTACATATTTCGCACAAACCATACTAAAACCTACTGTAAACCTAATCTAAACGATCGTCGGCGCCCGACCACCATGTCCGGCCATGAACCCGAGAAAGCCGGCCATTGCCTTTGCCTCCTCCTCATCCGCCTCGATAACCTCCTCCGGAGCACAAGGTTCTGAAGATTTCCGCCTCCACGTTGCCGTCAAGCGGCTAATCGGCCGCCGATGTTTATCCCACCAAGCTTGGCATCGACTGAGTGGAGGAGCGGTGGCCTTCCTGGGACCAGAGCGGCGGTGATCTACCGTTTACTACTCTTCCTCGTTGCCGGCTGCGCCTGGGCACACGCACCGGCTTCGTGGTCGTGGAAACGGAGGGCGACCAGGGGGAGGGGAGCCGGCGATCTCCTTTATCTACTCCTATGATAGTACATCCAAGAGAGCTTTGGAATGCGCCCGGAGCGGAGCCACCGATGTCCTTCGTCTGCTCCTGCGACGATACGTCCAAGAGAGCTTTGGAGCACCAGGAGGCCATGGTTGGAGTGGTGTCGACAGAAAGAAGGGACCGGAGGAGAATGAATGTGGGTCTTTGGCTATGGCTGGGAGCTGGGCCTCAAGTTAATATAGCGGGCGAATGGCAATGAGCCGCGGCAGAAGGATGGATGGCTGGCGCCGGAGTAGGTCCGTCGACAGCCGCGTGTCATTAATGTGGGTGGCGGACGGAAGGATAGCCGTGTCGTTAACACGGAACAGTCGCTTGCACTGGGATGTGCTACGTCTTGAGCTTGCGTTGGTTTTCCTTGAAGAGGAAAGGGTGATCCAGCAAAGTAGCGTAAGTATTTCCCTCAGTTTTTGAGAACCAAGGTATCAATCCAGTAGGAGGCTCCTCAAAAGTCCCACGCAAACAAACAAACAAAGAACTCACAACCAATGCAATAAAGGGGTTGTCAATCCCTTCATGGCCACTTGCGAAAGTGAGATCTGATAGAGATAATATGATACGATAAATATATTTTTGGTATTTTATAATATAGATAAGAAAAGTAAAGATGCAAATAAAAGTAGATTGAAAGCTTATATGATAAAATATAGACCCGAGGGCCATATGTTTTACTAGTGGCTTCTCTCAAGATAGCATAAGTATTACGGTGGGTGAACAAATTACTGTCGAGCAATTGATAGAAAAGCGAATAATTATGAGATTATCTAGGCATGATCATGTATATAGGCATCACATCCGCGACAAGTAGACCAACTCCTGCCTGCATCTACTACTATTACTCCACACATCGACCGCTATCCATCATGCATCTAGAGTATTAAGTTCATAAGAACAGAGTAACGCATTAAGAAAGATGACATGATGTAGAGGGATAAACTCAAGCAATATGATATAAACCCCATCTTTTTATCCTCGATGGCAACAATACAATACGTGCCTTGCAACCCTTTCTGTCACTGGGTAAGGACACCATAAGATTGAACCCAAAGCTAAGCACTTCTCCCATGGCAAGAAAGATCAATCTAGTAGGCCAAACCAAACTGATGATTTGAATAGACTTGCAATGATAACTCAATTATACATAAAAGAATTCAGAGGAGATTCAAATATTTCTCATATATAAACTTGATCATAAACCCACAATTCATCAGATCTCAACAAACACACCGCAAAAAAGAGTTACATCGAATAGATATCCACAAGAGAGGGGGAGAACATGGTATTGAGATCCAAAAAGAGAGAAGAAGCCATCTAGCTAATAACTATGGACCCGAAGGTCTATGGTAAACTACTCACAACTCATCGGAGGGGCTATGGTGTTGATGTAGAAGCCCTCCATGGTTGATTCCCCCTCCAGAAGAGCGTCGGCGAAGGCTCCAAGATGGGATCTCGCGGATAAAGAAGGTTACAGCCGTGGAAATTGTTTTTCGTTGGCTCCCTGGATGTTTTTGGGGGACGTAGGTATATATAGGGGGAAGAAGTACGTCGGTGGCCGCCTCATGTCATGACCGGTTTTCCGGTTATTAATTTCCAGAAAATGGCCGTTGTGCTCACCAGCCCCAGGATTACTGTTAGCTGATGAGGCACCAAATTGATACAGAATCTCCAAGCAAAATACAAAATATGTAGTACAAGACCAATCTGGCCTATGAGTACAACAAGTGATTTCTAGAGGTTGATGGCAGAAGCGGTTTGTGGATCATCAGTGTCTATGGGACTCCATTTCCCAACAGGAACAGCTGACCAGGTTAACTCCTATCTTCATGAGGCTGCTACACCGTTGCTTAGGTTCTGGGGCTGTCGTCGCAACGCTCCTCTCCGTGCAGGAAATCTGGCCAAGACAATAGCCAGAGACAAGCCAGTGAGTACTTTGAATGTACTCGCAAACATTATGAACACGGGTATAATATAAATGATAATTGTGCGCTGAAATATTCTATGATCACATCGTCAGTCATAAAATAAAATCTCTGATGCATGCATGCAGGTTATTTATATGCAACACGAATAAGCAATAATGGAGTGGAAATAAAATGCCGCAGTCGGGCGTCTGTGTGACACCACATAAAGGGCTTATATTGAAGAGTAAATGACATGCGTGCCACAGTCGGACGTCTGAGCGACATCGCAGAAAGGGCTTATATCAAAATAAATAATAAGCAATGCCACAGTCGGACGTCTGAGCGACATCGCATAAAGGGCTTATATCAAAATAAATAACAAGCGTGCCACAGTCGGACGTCTGAGCGACATCGCCGAAAGGGCTTATATCAAAATAAATAATAAGCAATGCCACAGTCGGACGTCTGAGCGACATTGCATAAAGGGCTTATAAAATATATAATCACAATGAATATCCAGGAGGTAGAACCGTCCCAGGGATACTCAATAATTCAAATAATATAATGGGTTAGTCCATAATAAAAAATAACATAATTATCACAAGTCATCAGTCATGATCCACGTTCTGGTTTAGTAGTTTCTCCTCCGAAGACCGACACTAAGACCGACACTTGACCCATCCCAGACTGTAGTCCTTAACCATGGACGTGGCTATTCGAATAGGTTTAATCTCTGCAGAGGGAGTACTCTTTACCCACGAGTAACGGATTCCTTTAGTCCATCGAGACTAATTCCGTCTATGGTCTTTTAATTGAAAACACACCTAACTTGCACACACCAGCTTAACTCACCGGTGTCTGGAATCACCCACGACACCTGTCAAGCAAAACTCTAAGTGGGGATGCTACAACCTCGCGTAGCATGGGATCAAATTTATACCGCGCGCTCTAAGGGGTGCCCCCCTCTCGGTCCCAACCGGAAACACCCATGCCCCCGGGCCAGGTGGCCTGCCTACCGGCTACAACCGGTACCTTCCACCATGGCCTCTCTGTACGGTGTGTGCTTGAAAGGGGTTGACGACTTACTGAACCGTACCCTATCTGTTGTAGGTACAAGTGGTAGTACGAAACAAGTATGGGGGTTACTGGAACAGGACTCGATCTACGATCGACTCAGGAGGTTTATGAATTCCCTGCATGATATGTATCACAAATATATTTCAAACAACACAATCAACACTCATTATACCTTACTATGCCATACCGGACACAACTGTCCCGACGGAGACCGGCGACAAGCTCACGCCTACCCAAGGCAGAGGCTTTCCCGGATTCCTTCCGGCATGCATGCAAGGCACATGAGGATGATTACCATCACAAGTGTGTTCACTTCCAACAGCATGGAAATCATTAATATGCATCCATGCAAATGATCATATCACATGAAATAACAAGTTCTCTGAAATGAGGTGGTGTTATAAATGTGTCAATGAACACACCAAAAATATTATGCCGGGGTTCAGAATGCTTGCCTTCAAGTTGTGGGGAGGCAGGGTGCACTCCAAAACCTTTGAAGGCTTTCTCCTCTCTCCAAAAATCATATTTTAAAATATTTTTGAATCAATATATAGTTTCAAAAACAGTACCAAAAAGTTGTCTGAATTTTTTTGAAATAAATCTTAAAATAAACTAGGAAAAATTTGAGAGAGGTAGGAAAAAGAATCAACTCATTTGGAGTTATAATTAAAGAGATATAGCCAGTCAAAGTTTAGTCAAATTCTGATTTTAAATAAAACCGAAAAAGAAAAAGAAAAACGCTTCGAACCGGTACATGTCGAAGATGTATTTCGGGATTTACGTCTCCACTTAACCCACGTGGACCGGAGCAGGGTCACTGACAGTGGGTCCAAGGGCCCACTGGTCAGGTTTGACCGGTCTCCCCTGCCTCCTTCCTCCTCTGGCCGAACACAGGCGGGGGCTCCGACGACCAACGCCAGCGAGCGGTGGCTCCTCGCGGCCTCTGGAGGGCGGGGATGGATCCACCAGACTGGGGCGGTCCTCCCGGTGGTCGTTGGGTCGGCGGGGATGGAGTGAGCTGCCGGCGGCGAGCTTCGCGATGGAGGAGGCTTCGGGAGCAAAGTGGATTTGGGGCTACGGTGGTTCCCGACCAAAATTGAGCGTGGGGGTGCACTCACAAGAGGGAGGGAGAGCTCCTGGTGGAGAGAGTGGAGAGGGGGAGGTCCTGGTGGCGCCGGAATGGCCGGGGCAGTGGCGGCGGCAGGAGTTGCCGGAGAGGAAGAAGACGACTCCCCTGGTCTTGCTACTGCTATGGGTGGGTTGGTGAGGGAGTGAGAGAGGCTGCGCGAGGCCTGGACGAGCTTGGGGCTTCCTTTTATAGCGCGGCGAGGTCGGTTTTGCGGCGGTGGGGATAAGATCGCCGGCGACCGACGTTCTGTAGCAGCAGGGGGACGTGGCGGGGCTGAAGATGGCGGCAGGAGCTAGCGGACAAGCGGGGCACTGCTCCAGGGCGAGCTGGCGAGCGGGGGTGGCTCGGGCGGCGCCGACACGGCCGGGGCCTGCATGCGGCCGTTAGCTAGCCGCCACGGCCGTCCTGACGGTGGCGCTGTGGGGTGCCAGTGGTGGTCGGGGTGGCGTGGCGGTGCAGGAGGATACGTGGCGTGCTAGCTGCTGTTGGCCAAGGGCCAGAACGGGTGCGGGGCGAGATGCGGCGGCTCGGGCGCACGTGCGTGCCAAACACACGCTCTGGGCACGCCTAGAGCATGCCCGGGACGTGTTCGATGAAATGCCAGTGCATGCTAGAGGTCGCGGGTGAGGCTGGCAAGAAACAGGGCTAGGTTAGGGTTAGTCATAAGGTAAATGGACATGGTGGTTAGGTCAGGTAGCCAAGTTCACAATGCAAACAAACACTCATGCCAATTCTGTCCATGCACTCCAGGTGTTTGACAAAATGCCACAGGCACCTAGGCTTTTCTTGGAGTGGCCAATTCTTCCAGATTGAAGTCTCTTTGGATGCACAAGAGGGTGGTGAGGTTAGTTTGTCAAAAGAAGAAACTTGTTAGTGCAAGTTTTGCAAAACCTCAGTTTTTGACAGAAAGAAGAGGGCATGGCTGCAAGCACTTAGAATCATCCAATGGGTCCACTCTCCTGGACTTAAGGGTTTCGCAAGGTACACTACAAGCAGGAGAAAGAATCAAGGGCCAAAGAGCAAGCAAGAATATGGTTGCTGTACAAACCATCATGTTGGACCAGAATGAAGATGAGGATGATTCACTCAAATCTTTCAAAGAACATCACTGGGTTTTTGCATAAAGTTGAATCATAAGCTACTACCAGCATCCCATAATGTTGGTGGAGGCTAGAAAGAAGTATTTAAATGAGTTGCAGTGCAAAATTGCCCACTGGACCAGAGAAGAAAATTGGGTGTAAAGCTCAAAATATTTCATGAATAAAAGATATTTTTGCATAAAAGTGATTTAAAAACATCACCTGACATCTCCAAATTTTGGTTGGAAATTTAAGTGAATTTATCAAATGGGTGTAGTTCAAATATGGCCATATAACCTTGGGAAAACCATTCTTCAAGAAAATAAAGATCAAGCAAATTAATTATGTAATTACCTCTACTAATAAAAGAAAAGTTTTTCTTGAGAGGTTAAACAAGTCCAATAACATATTTGAAAAGTTTTCACTTTGGGGAAAATTCCATAATAGCAAGGGAGAAAAAGGTTCCAAAAAAATCAAAAAGGAGCCCAGAAAATAAAAGTTTTAATTTCCTGGCAAAATTTTAATTAATAAAACAAGGTCAAAATTTTGGGGTGTCGCACCTCGATTGCTTCTTGACTTGCACTCCAAGTCCTCTGGATCATGTTCGTTCCAAAAATCATGCTCCCGAAGGTTTTATTTCGTTTGGACTCCGTTTGATATTCATTTTCTTCAAAATACTGAAATAGGCAAAAAAAACAGCAATACGGGCCGGGCCTCTGATTAGTAGGTTAGTCCCAAAAATGATATAAATGTGTAAAATAAATCCCATAAACATCCAAAAGGGGTAATATAATAGCATGGAACAATCAAAAATTATAGATACGTTGGAGACGTATCAGGATGTCGTGCGGGTGGCGCTCTCTCGGCCCTCACGCTGCTGCAATGCCGGCGCCAGTGAGAGGTCGCGTCGGGCTTGAATGCAAACGCTGCTTTAGTGACTTAACCGCAGGTGCGTTGGATCACTGACATGTGGGCCCAACGGGCATCTGGCCCGCATGTCAGTGACACACCAACTGCACCTGCATTTAAGTCCGGTGAATGCGGCATTGATGTTCTGGAGAGACGGTGACCGTTTCAGGCGGGAAGCGCGTGCTAGCAATGGAAGGGGTTTCGGTAGGCCAGGGCGATCAGAAGCTGGCGTGGTGGTAAAATGTGAACTCATGGATGACGAGCCTTTGAAGCGTATGCGATACATATTGACAACCAAGCGTCCATGCAACCGCTCTTGTCACCAGCTAGCTAGCCTTTGACGACCACCCTTATACACCACACAACCATGCATAACTTATGAATGATGGATGAATCGATCAGACACACACTCGTGTGCAGTGGCACTATGATCGGTTGCTCATGATAGTACATACTCCGTACCATAGTACCCTCTCTAGCTAGGCTGTTTTATAGATTGTCGTTGTGATGGATGATATACATGAGCAAGGCACCGAGTAACGAGTATGACCATTGGTGTTGAGCCAGGTGAATACATGCTTGGTGTTCGAGGAGGCCTCCAACAAATGTCTAAACAGTAATGTCACGCACGAACGGGGCACGCAAGTGACGGGCTCGGCGTTTGCGTTGCACCATGAGCAGGACTTTGATTGAGAGGGCGACGTGCATGCATCGGTATGGTTTGACATTGTGAGCGTGAGTGTCTGGCTATCTGCACGCGTACATGCTACTTGCCCCTATGGACGGTGTGCGCTAATGTGTGCATCACGTATAATATAAAAAAATCCATTTGTGCATTCAACGCAAAGTGTTTCATTTTCATTTGGCTGATGGATGTGCCTTGCGGCGACGAGTCCATGGTTTGATTCCTAACATGCGCATAATTTTGGTTTTTATTTCTTTCTCCACTGACAGGTAGGCCCGCATAGATAGATAGATAAAGAACACAAGCTGATGAGGTGCATGCAGACTATTTGACTGGTCAACCAGACAAATATGGAGCTATACGTTGAGCCAGTGACCATATAATCACCATATCTCGTATACAATGATCAAAGTGAGCTATCAAGACAAGTTCGATGACCGCCAATGCATTTTACTCAGTAATAAATGACCAGGATTGAAGGGGAATCCAAATTTCCTTCGTCTTCTGTCCTTGAGCTCCTGACAAATCAATGCACTTTACGGTTGTACGACCACTCCACCCTAGAGCTGTCACCAAGCGTCATTAATGCCACCGTGCCGCACACTAATCGGTAAGGAAGCGATGGCATCCCGCCGCACCGAGTTCCTCACCGCCCACGACCGCACACAGAATGGTAGGGAAGCGATGGCATCCCGCCGTGCCGAGTTCATCGCCGCTCGCGACCTCACACCTATGTGGGCGAAATTTGAAGCTGCCAAGGCCGAATGGGTGGTAGAGCAAGAGGCGTCCAAAGCCACACAGAGGGAGCGGAAAAGTCAGAAAGCACTCAAGAAAAGAGAGGCCTACCGCTGCAAGAAAGAAGAGGATGCACACGCTGCTGCGGAGAGGTCGGCGGAGGTCCAAGCACGGTGGGTTGTCACTGACAAAGCCGGGAAGGAGAACGACGGCGTCTGGCCAGCATGTGAGAAGTAGTAGTACTAGTAGTTAGTGTGTGTGTCTATGTCGCCCGTACGTTTGTTTAATTAATTACGAGCATGTACTAGTACTACTAGTTACTAATGTAGTTTTTAGAGCAAATTACCAGTACATTAGCCTAGACTCAATGGAAAAATTCCTATCCTATGCATCAAATGGCATATCTTTCGCTATAGGAATTGAGATGCATGTCATCTCACTTCCTATGATTTTCATATTCCAATAAAATTCCTATCCTATGAACAAAAGGAGGCCTCTGCTAGAGTAACTACTGTAGCTAGCAGTACTGCTGGTACAGTAGTTTTCTTCAAGAAGCGGAATTCAACGAAGTCATGATGGTTCCTTCGTCCGAGCAACTTCACAGTGGGAAAGGTTGGGCCCGTGATTTGACGGCTCATTAGTAATTACTGCGGCACGATGACTGGGGTGACTCTCCCTTGGAGTTCTGCGGGCATGGCAAGTGGACCAGGATGGTCGACGTCCCACATGTCGACGAACGGAAGTATTCTTTCCAATATCGAGGAGCAAGGAAACCGCATGGTATAGTATCACTGTTGATTTATATTTATTTTTTATTTCTGATGAATGCTAGCGTTTCAACTCTTACGACGAAGGAGTGCCAAACACGGCACATGTTGGATGTCTGATGACCCACAAGTATAGGGGATCTATCATAGTCCTTTCGATAAGTAAGAGTGTCGAACCCAACGAGGAGCAGAAGGAAATGATAAGCGGTTTTCAGCAAGGTATTCTCTGCAAGTACTCAAATAAGTGGTAACAGATAGTTTTGTGATAAGGTAAATTGTAACGAACAACAAGTAACAAAAGTAAATAAGGTGCAGCAAGGTGGCCCAATCCTTCTTGTAGCAAAGGACAAGCCAGAACAAACTCTTATAATAGGAAAAGCGCTCCCAAGGACACATGGGAATATCATCAAGCTAGTTTTCATCACGCTCATATGATTCGCGTTCGGTACTTTGATAATTTGATATGTGGGTGGACCGGTGCTTGGGTGCTGTTCTTACTTGAACAAGCATCCCACTTATGATTAACCTCTATTACAAGCATCCGCAACTACAACCAAAGTATTAAGGTAAACCTAACCATAGCATGAAACATATGGATCCAAATCAGCCCCTTACGAAGCAACGCATAAACTAGGGTTTAAGCTTCTGTCACTCTAGCAACCCATCATCTGCTTATTACTTCCCAATGCCTTCCTCTAGGCCCAAATAATGGTGAAGTGTTATGTAGTAGACGTTCACATAACACCACTAGAGGCTAGACAACATACATCTCATTGAAATATCGAACGAATACCAAATTCACATGACTACTAACAGCAAGACTTCTCCCTTGTCCTTAGGAACAAACGTAACTACTCACAAAGCATATTCATGTTCATAATCAGAGGGGTAATAATATGCATAAAGGATCTGAACATATGATCTTCCACCAAGTAAACCAACTAGTATCAACTACAAGGAGTAATCAACACTACTAGCAACCTACTAGCACAAATCCCAGACTTGGAGACAAGAATTGGATACAAGAGATGAACTAGGGTTTGGAGATGAGATGGTGCTGGTGAAGATGTTGATGGAGATTGACCTCTCCCGATGAGAGGAGCGTTGGTGATGATGATGACGATGATTTCCCCCTCCCGGAGGGAAGTGTCCCCGACAGAACAGCTCTGCCGGAGCCCTAGATTGGTTCCGCCAAGGTTCCGCCTCGTGGCGGCGGAGTCTCGTCCCGGAAGGTTGCTTCTGATTTTTTTCTCATCGAAAGAGATCATATAGGAGAAGATGGGCATCGGAGAGCCACCAGGGGCCCCACGAGGTACGGGGGCGCGCCCAGGGGGGAGGGGCGCGCCCCCCACCCTCGTGAGCAGGGTGTGGGCCCCCTGGCCTTCATCTTTGGTGACGATTTTTCTTTATTTATTTTAAGACATTCCGTGGAGTTTCAGGACTTTTGGAGTTGCACAGAATAGGTCTCCAATATTTGCTCCTTTTCCAGCCAGAATTCCAGCTGCCGGCATCCCCCCTCTTCATGGTAAACCTTGTAAAAAAAGAGAGAATAGCCATAAGTTTTGTGACATATCGTGAAATAACAGCCCATAATGCGATAAATATCGATATAAAAGCATGATGCAAAATGGACGTATCAACTCCCCCAAGCTTAGACCTTGCTTGTCCTCAAGCAAAAAGCCGATAACAATAAATATGTCCTCATGTTTAGAAGTAGAGGCGTCAATAAAAAATACGGACATGAAGGCATCATGATTATTTTCATAACAGCAACATATGTTGATTTTGTCATATGATTACTCATGTTCAAGTGATGATCTTTTCACAAAGCCAAAGTATGAATCAGAAACCTTATTGGGCACTAACAAATTATAACCTCAGTCATTGAAGCAATTGCAATTTATCATAACATCGGAAAGAGTCTATGTCAGAGCTTAAAAGCAAGTCCACATACTCAACTATCACTTAGTCCTTCATAATTGCTAGCACTCACGCAATACTTGTGGTTACGGAGTTTTAACCGGACACAGAGAAATATAGGGGCTTGTAGTTTTGCCCCACAACCTTTTACCTCAAGGGTAATGTCAACAATAATAATTCATGCTCCCCCACATCCAATTATATATATATATATATATATATATATATATATATCATGTTCTTTCCAACATGCTGGGCTTGCCAAAGGATAAAACGAAAAAGGAAAGGTGAAGATCACCGCGACTCTTGCATAAGGTAGAGGATAATAATAAAATATAGGCCCTTCGCAGAGGGAAGCAGAGGTTGCCATGCACTTTTATGGTTGGATGCACAAAATCTTAATGCAAAAGAACGTCACTTTATATTGCCCCTTGTATGTGAGCCTTTATTATGCAGTCCGTCGCTTTTATTGCATCCACAACAAGTTCGTACAAAGCTTATTTCTCTGCACTAATAAGTCATGCATATTTAGAGAGCAATTTTTATTGCTTGCACCGATGACAACTTACTTGAAGGATCTTACTCAATCCATAGGTAGATATGGTGGACTCTCATGGCTAAACTGGTTTAAGGGTATTTGGAAGCACAAGTAGTATTTCTACTTGGTGCTGAGAATTTGGCTAGCATGAGGGGGAAAGGCAAGCTCAACATGTTAGAGGAACCATGACAACATACTTTATCTCAGATATAAGAAAACATAACTCATTATGTTGTCTTCCTTGTCCAACATCAACTCTTTAGCATGTCATATTTTAATGAGTGCTCCCAATCATAAAAGATGCCAATGATAATATATCTATATGTGAAACCTCTCTCTCCTTATTACTTCCTATTAATTGCAACGATGACCAAAGCTATATTTGCCAACTCCCAACAACTTTTTAATCATCATACTCTTTCTATGTGAAGTCATTACTCTCAATAAGATCAATATGAACTCTTTGTTTCTTTTTATTCTTTTCTTTATTCACGCAAGATCATGGCAAAGAAATCAAGCCCTTGACTCAACACTAATCTTTATTATAAATATAGCTCGCGGACTCGATCACATAGAGGGATCATAAAGCAAAACTTCAAAACTAGATCATGCCATGACTTTATTCTACTAAATCAAGATACTACTAATAGGATCGAACTAAGAAAAACGGTTAAGATAGGAGTTGTGATGGTGATACGATACCGGGGCACCTCCCCCAAGCTTGGCAGTTGCCAAGGGGAGTGCCCATACCCATGTGATTATGTCTCCTTCTTTGTTGTTGGCGGTGGAGGTGTTGTTGATGATGCAAGCTGTCATCCACCTTCCATGGCATAGGCTCACCCTCATAGAAGGATGATCGAGTCTCCGGAATCCTCAGGTCTGCAACGGAAACAACTCGAAACGAAAACAGAGGATATTTGCGTGATACGGGAGTCAAAACCTTCGGGAGAATATATAATGAATTTTTACCGACCAAAATACGTATCGTGCAAGAAAACGGAGTCCGGAGGACACACGAGGTGCTCACGAGGTAGGGGGCGCGCCTAGGGGGTAGGGCGCGCCCTCCACCCTCGTGGAGGCCTCGTGTCCTCCCCGGACTTCTACTTATTTTTCTATTTTTCTAAATATTCCAAAACGGAGAAATATTGCCTTAGAATTTGTTTTGGAGTCGGTTTACTTACCGTACCACATACCTATTCCTTTTTGGAGTCTGGAACGTTCTGGAAAGTGTCTCTTATGTATTCCTCCGGGGTTACGGTTTCAATGATATTGGTTTCAACATTTATGGGATTACCTGAGATATAGTGTTTGATCCTTTGACCGTTCACCACCTTCGGATTTGTGCCTGCGAAGTTGTTGATTTTTATGGCACCGGAACGATAGACCTCCTCGATAACGTAGCGACCTTCCCATTTAGAGAGAAGTTTTCCTGCAAAAAATCTTAAACGAGAGTTGTATAGCAATACATAATCACCTACATTAAACTCACGCTTTTGTATCCTTTTGTCATGCCATCTTTTAACCTTTTCTTTAAATAACTTGGCATTTTCATAGGCTTGGGTTCTCCATTCATCAAGTGAGCTAATATCAAATAACCTCTTCTCACCGGCAAGTTTGAAATCATAGTTGAGCTCTTTAATAGCCCAATATGCCTTATGTTCTAGTTCAAGAGGTAAGTGACATGTTTTTCCATAAACCATTTTTTACGGAGACATACCCATAGGATTCTTATATGCAGTTCTATAGGCCCATAACGCATCATCAAGTTTCTTGGACCAATTCTTTCTAGACCTATTAACAGTCTTTTGCAAAATTAACTTGAGCTCTCTATTGCTCAATTCTACCTGTCCACTAGACTGCGGGTGATAAGGAGATGCAATCCTATGATTAACATCGTATTTAGCAAGCATTTTACGGAAAGCACCATGAATAAAGTGTGAACCACCATCAGTCATTAAATATCTAGGGACTCCAAACCTCGGAAAAATAACTTCCTTAAGCATTTTAATAGAAGTGTTATGATCAGCGCTACTAGTTGGAATAGCTTCTACCCACTTAGTAACGTAATCAACAGCAACTAAAATATGTGTATATCCATTAGAGGCAGGAAAAAATCCCATATAATCAAAGCCCCAAACTTCAAATGGTTCAATAACAAGTGAATAATTGATAGGCATTTCTTGACGTTTACTAATATTACCAATTCTTTGACATTCATCACAAGATAAAACAAACTTACGGGCATCCTTGAAGAGAGTAGGCCAATAAAAACCAGATTGCAATACCTTATGTGCAGTTCTATCTCCAGCGTGGTGTCCTCCATAAGCTTCGGAGTGAAACTTGCATAGGATCTGTTCCTGTTCATGCTCAGGTACACAACGTCTAATAACACCATCTACCCCTTCTTTATAAAGATGTGGGTCATCCCAAAAGTAATGCCTTAAATCATAAAAGAACTTTTTCTTTTGTTGGTATGTGAAGCTAGGTGGTATAAATTTAGCAACAATATAATTAGCATAATCAGCATACCATGGAGTGCTACGAGAAGTGCTTATGACATTTAATTGTTCATCAGGAAAGCTATCATCAATAGATAGTGGGTCATCAAGAACATTCTCTAACCTAGATAAGTTATCTGCAACGGGGTTCTCAGCTCCTTTTCTATCAACAATATGCAAATCAAATTCTTGCAGCAAGAGAACCCATCTAATAAGTCTAGGTTTAGCATCTTTCTTTTCCATAAGATATTTAATAGTAGCATGATCAGTGCGAATGGTTACTTTAAAATCAACAATATAGGGTCTGAATTTATCACAGGCAAACACAACTGCTAAAAGTTCCTTTTCGGTAGTAGCATAATTTTTTTGAGCATTGTCTAGAGTCTTACTAGCATAATGGATAACATTTAACTTCTTATCAACTCTTTGCCCTAGAACAGCACCTATAGCATAATCACTAGCATCACACATAATTTAAAAGGGTAAATTCCAATCGGGTGGCTGAACAATAGGTGCAGAGACTAATGCTTTCTTAAGTATTTCAAATGCTTCTACACAATCATCATCAAAGACAAATGGTACATCTTTTTGTAATAAATTAGTTAGAGGCTGAGAAATTTTTGAGAAGTCCTGAATGAACCTCCTATAAAATCCGGCGTCACCAAGGAAACTTCTTATACCTTTGATGTCCTTGGGACATGGCATCTTTTCAATAGCATCAACCTTGGCTTTATTGACTTCAATACCTCTTTCAGAAACTTTGTGCCCCAAGACAATACCTTCATTAACCATAAAGTGGTACTTTTCCCAATTCAACACAAGATTAGTTTCTTCACATCTCTACAAAACTCGATCAAGATTGCTCAAGCAATCATCAAAAGAGGATCCATAGACGGAAAAGTCATCCATGAAAACCTCACAAATCTTTTCACAAAAATCAGAGAATATAGCCATCATGCATCTTTGAAAGGTAGCAGGTGCATTACATAAACCAAAAGGCATACGTCTATAAGCAAAAGTACTAAAAGGGCATGTAAAAGTAGTCTTTGATTGATCTTTAGCCGACACAGGTATTTGAGAGAAACCAGAATAACCATCTAGAAAGCAATAATGTGTATGTTTGCATAATCTTTCTAGCATTTGATCAATAAAAGGTAAATGGTAATGATCTTTCTTTGTAGCTTTGTTTAATTTGCGGAAATCAATTACCATCCTATAACCTGTGATAATTCTTTGCGGGATCAATTCATCTTTATCATTAGGGACAACAGTAATACCTCCCTTCTTAGGGACACAATGGACATGACTTACCCACTGACTATCAGCAACGGGATAAATTATACCTACCTCCAGAAGCTTGAGTATTTCTTTTCTTACCACTTCTTTCATTTTAGGATTCAAACGCCATTGAGGATCACGAACTGGTTTGACATCCGCTTCCAAATTTATTTTATGTTGACATAGAGTGGGACTATTGCCCTTAAGATCATCAAGAGTATATCCAATAGCGGCACGGTGCTTCTTCAGAGTTTTCAATAATCTTTCTTGTGGAGAACCAAATATAATGGGGCAAAAGCTATCTTGTGGAGAACCAAGAACAAGAAAATCAGTGGGATATTTGGTTTTCCCACACAAGACTTCAACATCTCTAACAATTCCCATTACAGATATAGTATCTCTATTGGCAAGTTTAATTGTAACATCAATATCTTCTAACTCAACAGGTGCGATATCTTGCATAATTTCTTTATATAAGTCAATGGGTATAACACTAGCACTAGAAGCCATATCACATAAGCCATGATAACAATGATCTCCTATTTTAACAGAAATAACAGGCACACCTACCACGGGTCTATGTTTATCTCTATCACAGGGTTTAGCAATTATAGCAGTTTCACCAGAGAATTCAATGACATGCCCATCAATATTATCGGACAAGATATCTTTAACAATAGCAATATTAGGTTTTACTTTGACTTGCTCAGGAGGTGTATAAGTTCTAGTATTGCGTTTACGAACAACAGTTGAAGCTTTAGCATGATCCTTTACTCTAGCAGGGAAAGGTGGTTTCTCAACATACGAGGTGGGAACAATAGGATCATTATAAGTGATGGTCTTTTCTACTACTTTAATAGGTGCAACTACTTTTACTTCTATGGGAGGATGATATTTAAACCAATTTTCCTTGGGGAGATCAACATAAGTAGCAAAACATTCACAGAAAGAAGCTAGTATCTGAGAGTCAAGTCCATATTTAGTGCTAAACTTACGGAAAATATCGGTATCCATAAAAGATTTAACACAATCAAACTTAGGTGTCATACCTGACTCCTTACCTTCGTCGAGGTCCCAATCTTCAGAGTTGCGTTTAATTCTATCCAATAAATTCCATCTGAATTCAATAGTCTTCATCATAAAAGAGCCAACACAAGAAGTATCAAGCATGGTTTGATTATTATGAGAAAGCCAAGCATAAAAACTTTGCATAATTATTTCTCTTGAGAGCTCATGATTGGGGCATGAATATAACATTGATTTAAGCCTCCCCCAAGCTTGAGCGATGCTTTCTCCTTCGTGAGGCCTAAAATTATATATATAATTGCGATCACGATGAACAAGATGCATAGGGTAATACTTTTGATGAAATTCCAATTTCACTCTTTTATAGTTCCATGATCTCGTATCATCACATAGCCTATACCATGTCAATGCGTCTCCCTCCAAAGATAAAGGGAAAGCCTTCTTCTTAACAACATCATCGGGTATACCTGGAAGCAGCTTAAATAATCCACAAATATCATCCACATAGCGTAGATGCTCGTCAGGATGCTTTGTTCCATCTCCGGTAAAAGTATTAGCCATCAGTTTTTCCATAATACCCGAAGGAAATTCAAAAGGAGTTTCATTTTCAATAGGTTCAGCAGGTTGAGGAGCAACTCTTTGCTCTACTGGACAGGGTGAAGATACCCCGAACAATCCCCTCAGAGATTCACTTTCCATAGTAACAAGTGACAGAAAATTTCAGCACACTATATAAATTTTTCCTTACCAAATTCCACTTACCAAAGGCGCTACACTCCCCGGCAACGGTGCCAGAAAAGTGTCTTGATGACCCACAAGTATAGGGGATCTATCGTAGTCCTTTCGATAAGTAAGAGCGTCGAACCCAACGAGGAGCAGAAGGAAATGATAAGCGGTTTTCAGCAAGGTATTCTCTACAAGTACTGAAATAAGTGGTAACAGATAGTTTTGTGATAAGGTAAATTGTAACGAACAACAAGTTACAAAAGTAAATAAGGTGCAAAAAAGGTGGCCCAATCCTTCTTGTAGCAAAGGACAAGCCGGAACAAACTCTTCTAATAGGAAAAGCGCTCCCGAGGACACATGGGAATATCATCAAGCTAGTTTTCATCACGCTCATATGATTCGCGTTCGGTACTTTGATAATTTGATATGTGGGTGGACCGGTGGTTGGGTGCTGCTCTTACTTGAACAAGCATCCTAAGGGAGTCCTGGATTAGGGGGTGTCCGGATGGCCGGACTATGACCCTTGACCGGACTCCCGGACTATGAAGATACAAGATTGAAGACTTCGTCCTGTGTCCGGATAGGGACTTTCCTTAGCATGGAAGGCAAGCTTGGCGATACGATATGAAGATCTCCTCCCATTGTAACTGACTCTGTGTAACCCTAGCCCTCTCCGGTGTCTATATAAACCGGAGAGGTTTAGTCCGTAGGACGAACAACAATCATACCATAGGCTAGCTTCTAGGGTTTAGCCTCTCTGATCTCGTGGTAGATCAACTCTTGTAACACCCATACCATCAATATCAATCAAGCAGGAGTAGGGTTTTACCTCCACCGAGATGGCCCGAACCTGGGTAAAAACATCGTGTCCCTTGTCTCCTGTTACCATCCGCCTAGACGCACAGTTCGGGACCCCCTACCCGAGATCCGCCGGTTTTAAAAGCGACATTGGTGCTTTCATTGAGAGTTCCTCTGTGTCGTCGCCTTTAGGCCCGATGGCTTCTTCGATCATCAACCACGACACGGTCCAGGGCGAGACCTTTCTCCCTGGACAGATCTTCGTATTCGGCGGCTTTGCACTGCGGGCCAACTCATTTGGCCATCTGGAGCAGATCGAAAGCTACGCCCCTGGCCATCAGGTCAGATTTGGAAGCTTAAACTACACGGCCGACATTCGCGGGGACTTGATCTTCGACGGATTCGAGCCACGGCCGAACGCGCCGCACTGTCTCGATGGGCATGATCTAGCTCTGCTGCCGGACAGTGCCCGGAGTGCCGCTCAGGAGTCCGCTCCGACCGCTAGTTCGGAGCCGACCACGCTAACCAGGGACGGACGGTTGGCCGCTACCCCAGGAGCCGCGATCTCTACGGCGATAGAGCCGAATACCAGCCTAGTCCTTTGCAAGGCCCGTGACTCCAAGGTGCCGGACTCTGCTCCGGACTCCGAATCTTCCGCACCCCTTCCGATCGAACCCGATTGGGCACCGATCATGGAGTTCACCGCCGCGGACGTCTTTCAGCACTCGCCCTTCGGCGATATCCTGAACTCTTTAAAGTCTCTCTCTTTGTCAGAAGAGCCCTGGCCGGACTATGGTCAGCAGGATTGGGATACGGAGGACGAAGAAATTCGAAACCCACCCACCACCCACTTTGTAGCCACTGTCGACGATTTAACCGACATGCTCGACTTTGACTCCGAAGACATCGACGGTATGGATGCTGATGAAGGAGACAACCAAGAACCAGCACCTATAGGGAACTGGAAAGCCACCTCGTCATATAACATATATATGGTGGATACCCCCAAAGCAGGGGATGGCGAAGAACAAACAGAGGATGACCCCTCCAAGAAGCAACCCAAGCACCGACGTCAGCGGCGCCGCTCTAAATCCCGCCAAAGCAAGAACGGCGAATCCGGCACCGAAGATAACAACACGCTGGATAGTGCCGAAGATAACCCCCTCCAGCAGGATTCATTGCAGGAGGACGAAGAGCCAGCCCTCAGGAGAGAGCGGCCGACAGAGAGGTTGAGGATGCCAATTATATGCCTCCCTTCGAAGACGAGGCAAGCCTCGACGACGATGAATTCGTCGTGCCAGAGGATCCCGTCGAACAAGAGCATTTCAAACGCAGGCTTATGGCCACGGCACACAGCCTCAAGAAAAAACAGCAGCAGCTTAGAGCCGACCAAGACTTGCTAGCCGACAGATGGACCGAAGTCCTAGCAGCCGAAGAGTATAAACTCGAGCGCCCCTCCAAGAGCTACCCAAAGCGCAGGCTGCTACCCCAACTTGAGGAGGAAGCAACTAAACCTACATTACCAGCGTATGATGCGCCCGATCGCCCACCCCATGGCCGCGACAGAGAAACCTCGGGCCCTCGACCCAAGCTGCACCCCGGCACCGCTCAAAACATAACAGAGTACGGGGAGATGCAACAGACCTGTGAGATATACTGGAGGACAAGGCAAGGCAAACAAGATCGATCTACGGATCGCGTGGGCGCCTCACATCATGTGATGATAACTGTCACACCGCATATGATAAATATGGCCAGGACGAATACAACAGGCCGAGCTCATCCGAGCTGCGCCGTGATATAGCACAGTACAGGGGCGCCGCACACCCACTATGCTTCACAGACGAAGTAATGGATCATCAAATCCTCGAGGGTTTCAAGCCCGTAAACATTGAATCATATGACGGCACAACTGATCCCGTGGTATGGATCGAGGATTACCTCCTTCATATCCACATGGCCCGCGGTGATGATCTACACGCCATCAAATACCTCCCGCTCAAGCTTAAAGGACCAGCTCGACATTGGCTTAACAGCCTGCCAGCAGAGTCAATTAGTTGCTGGGAGGACCTGGAATCCGCATTCCTCGACAACTTCCAGGGCACTTACGTGCGACCACCAGACGCCGATGACCTAAGCCACATAATCCAGCAGCCAGAGGAATCGGCTAGGCAATTCTGGACACAGTTCCTAACCAAGAAAAATCAAATAGTCGACTGTCCGGACGCCGAGGCCCTTGCCGCCTTCAGGCACAACATCCGAGACGAATGGCTTGCCCGGCACCTAGGATAGGAAAAGCTGAAATCTATGGCAGCCCTCACGACACTCATGACCCGCTTCTGTGCAGGCGAAGACAGCTGGCTAGCTCGTAGCAATAACATAACCAAAAGCCCTGGTAATTCGGATACCAAGGACAACAATGGCAGGTCACGTCGCAACAAACACAAGCGCCGCATTAACGGCGACACTACTGAGGGTACGACAGTCAATGCCGGATTCAGAGGCTCTAAACCCGGTCAGCGAAAGAAGCCATTCAAAAGAAACCCTCCGGGCCCATCCAACTTAGACCGGATCCTCGATCGCTTGTGCCAGATACACGGCACCCCCGAACAACCAGCCAACCACACCAACAGGGACTGTTGGGTGTTCAAGCAGGCAGGCAAGTTAAGTGCCGAAACCAGAGACAAGGGGCTGTGTAGCAACGACGAGGAGGAGCCCCGGCCGCCGAACAACAGAGGACAGAAGGGCTTCCCCCGCAAGTGCGGACGGTGAACATGATATACGCGACCCACATCCCCAAAAGGGAGCGGAAGCGTGCCCTCAAGGACGTCTATGCGTTGGAGCCAGTCGCCCCAAAGTTCAACCCATGGTCCTCTTGCCCGATCACCTTTGATCGACGGGACCACCCCACTAGCATCCGTCACGGCGGATTCGCCGCATTGGTCCTAGACCCAATCATTGATGGATTTCACCTCACTAGAGTCCTCATGGATGGCGGCAGTAGCCTGAACCTGCTTTATCATGATACAGTGCGTAAAATGGGTATAGATCCCTCATGGATTAAACCCACAAAGACAACCTTTAAAGGCGTCATACCAGGTGTAGAAGCCAGCTGTACAGGCTCGGTTACACTCGAGGTGGTCTTCGGTTCCCCGGATAATTTCCGAAGCAAAGAGTTAATCTTCGACATAGTCCCATTCCGCAGTGGCTATCACGCCCTGCTCGGATGAACCGCATTTGCAAAATTCAATGCGGTGCCACACTACGCATACCTCAAGCTCAAAATGCCAGGTCCTCGCGGAGTTATTACGGTAAATGGAAACACTGAACACTCTCTCCGAACGGAGGAGCACACAGCAGCCCTGGCGGCGGAAGTATAGAGCAGCCTCTCAAAGCATCTCCCCAATCCGGGTGTTAAACGTCCGGACAACATCAAGTGCGCCCGAAGCAACATCCAACAAAGCCGGCTGGCACGTTCCGAGCAAGCATAGCAGTGCGGCCCCAACCCCCGCCCTCGCCAGACGGTGATATTGGTACCACGCATACATAATTACGCTTCGAAAATACCATGGGCATAAGGGGAGGGGCACAACTATGGCACGCCCAGAAGGCGGCTCAACCGCACTTAGGGGCTCCCTATTCCGCCGTTTTATTTTCTTTTTGTATACTTTCAGGACCCAACTATTCGGAAGGCCTGTCCGAGAATAAACTCGCCGAACACACGATGCAACAGCCAGGGCGCGAACAAGCTACATCATATGTCCAGGTGGTTTCTGTAACGAGTTAAATACCCGTTTTGCTTAAGTTCATGCAGCTTGCCCCGGGAGGGGGACATGTCAAATAACCCCATCCCTTGCTTATGCACTATTTGTATCGTTCTGCTTTTATAGCAGCTCTTTTTTAATAAACAATACATAGCTCTTATCTATTATTGTATTCATCTTTTTTTACAAATATGTTCAGTCATGACATTATGCAACCATACGCTTTGGTACGACCAATACACCAGGGGCTTAAGCACCCCATAACATGGTGTGAGAAGACCGAACACTCTCACGAGTGCGGCACCCAGAACTTATAGCACTATATGCATCGGCTCCGAATCATGTCTTTGGTCAATAGTTGGGTTTGCCCGGCTCCCATGTTTTGGTACCTTACGTTCCGCAATGTTGGCTAAGGTAGCGCTGGGAGAACTACTGCGATTGTGCCCCAGTTGAGCTGGGTTAACACCTCAGTAGAGAAAGCTAAAACTGACCGTCATGATAGTGCGAGAGACCGGTCGCTGTTCGCGAGGTTTTTTCGAGTCCTTAAAGACTTATGCCGCTTAGAGCGAGGAACCGGACTTATCCGGACTAGGCATGGATAACGCCCCAAACTCGGTCTTCCAAATACTAGGGGCTTCGCCGAAATTTAAAATTATAGAATTCTATGGCTAAGTGAGAGTGATAAAGCATCATAAGTCCGACAGCCTGGTTCGTTGTGCTGAGCGCCTCCCTAGATGGACCCACGAATGGGAACAAGAGCGCTCAGGTTTCTCCCGAACACCCCAGTACTCATGGCATGGGGGTCGAAGCCGACGACTTGCATCTCTCAGATTTGATAAACAGCCGCACAGAAGGTAATATTTGAAATTAATAAGCATTGCTTAATGCATATGAACAAAGTTTTCAGCGTACAGGATAACAGATGCGAGACTACTCAAAAATCACATCTTTAGTGCACTCGTCCGCTATACGGCGAGCACCCTTCAGGATGCCCTGGTAATACATCTCAGGCGTGCGATACTCCTTGCCCGGCGGTGGCGCGTCCGTCAAAAGCTTCTCAGTGTCCAGCTTGCCCCAGTGCACTTTAGCATGGGCAAGAGCCCGACGGGCACCTTCGATACAGACGGAGCGCTTGACAACTTCAATCCACGGACACACGTCCACCAGCCGCCGCACCAGACCGAAGTAGCTCCTAGGCATGGCTTCTCCAGGCCATAGCTGAGCTATGAGGCCCTTCATGGCCTGTTCGGCCACCTTGTGGAGCTCGACCAGCTGCTTCAGCTGGTCGCTCAGGGGCACCGGATGTTCGGCCTCAGCATACTGAGACCAGAACACCTTTTCCGTCGAGCTCCCCTCTTCGGCTCGGTAGTATGCGGCGGCATCAGACACACTACGGGGCAGATTGGCGAACGCTCCTGGAGAGCTCCAAATCCGGGTAAGTGACAGATAATTTACTTTTATATTCTTGCTTTGCATAAAGAATGCCTTACCCGCCGCTATCTTCTTCATCGCCTCGATCTCCTGGAGGGCCTTCTGGGCTTCGGCCTTAGCGGTTTTGGCACTCTCAAGAGCCAAGGCGAGCTCGGACTCTCGAGTCTTCGAGTCGCGCTCCAAACTCTCGTGTTTTTCCACGAGAGCCTGGAGCTCTTGTGTCACACCCTAGCTAGTTCATGCATTAGAGTGTTGCATCATGTTTATTCTTTCATCAGAAACCTGAAATGGGGATGACAGAACCCCCAGCCCCCTCTGAAACCAACTAGGGTTTACTAAAAACTTTTTCAATGAACCTGAAATGCCCTTCTAAAATGCCCATCATTTTTGTCTTGGTTCAGAACCTCTGCCAGAAGTGATGCACATTTTCCTAGGTCATCTTAGGGTCTTTGAATTAAATCATAGATATTTGAATTTGGGCATTTAAAATTATATAAAATATTCAAATGCTCAAATATCTCCAAACTAAAATGTTTCATGTTGGAAATAATCCAACTTTGGACCAGGAGTAGTTTGGTGATTTTAGGAGTTGCCTAAGTATTTTTAATAAATCAACAAAGTTGCAGAAGTATTAAAAAAACAGAAAACAGAAAGAAATAGAAAAACTTACCTGGCGCCCAATACCCGGCCCACCTGCCGGCCCAGCCCAGCGCCGCTCCAGCGAGCTGCTTGCCGGCCAGGCAGGCAGGCAGGTGCCCGACGGCGACCGCAGCGCGCTCCACGCACCTGCTCGCCGCCTCGCCACTCCCCTCGCCCGGTAACGTCGTGGATCGCTCCCCCTCTCTCCCCCGAACCCCCCAGACACCCCCTCTCCTCTCCAGCTCCTCCCCCTCGCGCCCCCAACCATGGCTGATGCTACCGCCGCCGTGCCTACGTCGTAGCCGCGCTCCCCGCCGCCCGTGCGTCCTCTCGTCGTGTCTAGGAGTTCCGCCACCGTCCACTCCATCGAGCAAGCCGAGCCCCGAGCGCTCGCAACGCCCGAGTCCACCGCACCGACCTCGCCCGAACCGCCGTCGCCGGAGATCCCCTTCAACACCGTCGCCGCCTCAGCTCGTCCCCGACCCCGCCGGTGGCCTCTACGGGTGCGCTGTGAGCCTAGCTACCCCTCCTACCCTCTCTCTCTCATTCCCGAGCCGTGTAGCGACCTCCCGGAGCTCAACCGCACCCACCACCGTGGAGCACCGGTCACCCTCCGGCCACTCCACGGTGTCCATCATGCTCACCGCGTCACGTAGCACCTAACTAGCTACTCCCCGCACCTCACTGACCCCCCTAGCGACAAGTTCGACTTCAGCCGAACTCCGTTGGCCGCCAAAGTCGTCGCCGGCGCCAACTCCGGCCACCCCGACCCCAACGGACTCCACCAAGAGCTGCGGCTCGACCTCAGCTCCTCTCTGGTGGCCTCCGCGGCTCGTTTGGTTGCCGGAACGGAAAAAACCACTTCCGCCGCCGCGTCGGGCTCGCCGGCGGCTAAACGCCAGTGCAGCCGACCCGGGTTTGACCACGGGTGGGCCCTAGTTGACTCTCCTGAGTCAATGACAGGTGGGGCCCAGCCCTGTTAATTAAACAGGTTTAGTTTTAATTAAACTTTAACTAAACTAATCACACTGACACGCGGGACCCACTGTCAGGTTTGACCGGACCGTGTCCCGTTGACCTGCTGATATCACACTGACGTCAGGCTGACGCAGTAATTGATTTTCTGGATTTAATCTAATATAGGAAATTCCAGAATATAATTAAACTTCAAAAATTCATAACTTTTATTCTGTAACTCCAAATCAGACAAATTATATATGAAAAATGATCAGAAAAATCCAATCTATCCATCTGTACTATTTTCATGCATGATTAAACAAGTTAACTTGATGTTTAATGCAGAACAAGATATAACACCTTAAAGGGCCATGTATGAGTTTGAAATTTGAATCCTTGGTTCAAATTGGTTCAAACCCTTCTGGTCTTAGTTGCATTAGCCCAACACACTCATATTGCCATGTTCCATGCATGCATCATATTGTCACACATTGTTTGGTGATAGTTGTGTATCGGTGTTCTTGCGGCAGGTTCTGCCTCCGAGGAGTACCGTGATTACCCTAACGAAGAACCGTATCAGTGCATCGAACCATCAGGCAAGCAACCAACCATTTGATCATATCGATACAATCCCATATTCCCGCTCCTGCTCTCTTTTACTGCATTAAGACCGCGCGTTTCAAACTGCTGTGTGCTACGGTAGTTGAACCCATTTCCTCTGCATGACCTGTCATTGCCACAGTAACTAAATGAAACCCACTAGCATGTGTAGGAGTTGATTGAGCCATATGTATGTGTTGTTCCTACCTTGCTTTGCCTGCTATGCTTAGAGTCGTGTCAGGTCTGGTTCATCTGGGTGATGGGCTAGAGTGAAATGATTATGTCAGTAATAAGAGTGGTGTGGTAAACACGATTTGGTAAAGGTATCGATGAGAGGCCATGTAGGAGTACATGGTGGGTTGTTTCATTGAAGCCGACCTTAAGCACTGAGATCTGTATGTGTGATTTAAGATACAGCTACTACCATGCATTGGGCCCTGAAATATGACCCCGCTCGACTTCTTATTCACCCTAGTTCTCTGTCCAGGAGTTGCAAGTAGTTTCTGGTGTTTGTAGCCTACTGGAGGCCGTGGATAGCGCTGACCGTAGGGGTGGGCTGTGATGCAGTAGGTACGTGGCACGGTGTACCGAATACCCGTTAGGTATCTCGGGAACCCTGTTCACATCGTTCGGGGCCGTATGGGAAACCTCGGCCGGACTCCCTACGGATGGAACCTGGATAGGCGATAAACCTGGACTAGAGGCTTAGGTGTTTAGGTAGGTCGTGGTCTACACCCACGTCGGCTTTCGCTTGAAGTCTGCCGAGCACATGTCGTGTGCAGACGCTAAGTGGTGGAAACATGTATGAAGAAGTACACCCCTGCAGGGTTAACATGATCTATTCGAATAGCCGCGTCCGCGGTAAAGGACTACTTGGTTGCCTATACAGTTCATAGACAAGTAAATGGAAACTACTAAAAGCCTCAAGATAAGTGTGAGTGCCGAGGATGGCACTTCCGCAGGAAGACGGAGGTGGATCCTCGATAGTGTATTGAAGTGGTGAGTAGTGGACTCGTGTGCGCAAAACCATTTCAAGTTGGAGTCTCGTAGGATAGCTTAGCCAAGAGTCAAAGCTGGCTTGCTGCAATAACTCCACCAACTCTTCTTGATAATGTGCATGTATGTAGGATCTGATGTAAGTCTTGCTGAGTACCTTTGTACTCATGTTGCTATAATTTACATTTTTACAGAAGACGCTGCGACCCCTTCTGATGGGTTCTTCGTAGACGTTGACATCAATGAGTAGGCTAAGGCCCAGGTGGTGATCCTGAGCTTGTGAAGGACCACGTAGTATAGCTAGGTTTTCCAAGCCTCTTTTATTTTACTAGTTGTCTGTACCCAGACAAGCTACTTCCGCTGCTGGTTTGTATGACTGTATGACTTGAATGCTGGGTCGTGTGACCCGTACTTGTGTGTATGATTATGTATGGCTCTCTGAGCCTTAAATAAGGTACTTGTGTCATAGAGTCATGTTGTGATGCCTTGTTGTATTGCACATATCGAGCATAATGTGTGTATGATTGAAATGCTTGGTATGTGTGGGATCTGACTATCTAGTTGTTTATCCTAAGTAGCCTCTCTTACCGGGAAATGTCTCCTAGTGTTTCCATCGAGCCATGGTAGCTTGCTACTGCTCCGGAACACTTAGGCTGGCCGGCATGTGTCCTTCTTCGTTCCTGTGTCTGTCCCTTCGGGGAAATGTCACGCATTGAGTACCGGAGTCCTGCTAGCCCAGTGCTACAGCCCGGACCCACTTGCTGATGACCGACACGTTCGAAGCTGGGTCATGGATGCCTGTCCCTGTAAGTCTGTGCCACTTTGGGTTTACAACTAGTCATCTCAGCCCGGGCTCCTTATCATATGGATGCTAGTGACACTATCATATACGTGAGCCAAAAGGCGTAAACGGTCCCGGGAAAAGGTAAGGCGACACCCGTGGGGATACCGTGCGTGAGGCCGCAAAGTGATATGAGGTGTTACAAGCTAGATCGATGTGACATCGAGTCGGGGTCCTGACATCTTGCCGCACCTCTGCCACCCGCGCCTCCTGCTTCTCTCGCTCATCGTGCTCCAGGGCCACACTGTTTTCAGCCTTGGAGACCGCCTCCTTCAGAGCCGCCACCTCGGCCGTGGCCCCTGCAACATTTAAGTTGGTCATGTCATTATTTGCAACCAAGTATTTTTATATACATTTACATACGGTATTGCATACCCTCCTTGTCCTCGAGCTGCTTCTTGGCACGGCCGAGCTCGCTCTCAGACCGCTCGAGGCTTCCCTTCAATGCATTGACCTCCGCAGTGAGTGCGACAGAGGTCAGCAACGCAACCTGCATTCCCATATCGACATATTTTTATTAGACTCCTGCGTATATCTTTTTAGATCCTCAGTTCGGCTTTTCTTTTCCGAACGCTGAACCGAGCATCAGGGGCTACTGTCTATGTGGTAACATTTTAAATACATACCTCGAAGCCTGTTAACAGGCTTGTGCAGGCTTCTGTCAGCCCGCTCTTGGCGGACTGAACCTTTTGAATCACCGCACTCATGACAATGCGGTGTTCCTCGTCGATGGAGGCGCTGTTAAGTGCCTCCAGCAAATTGTCCGACGCCTCCGGGTGGACGGAGGTCGCCGGCAGCGTAGGCTCGCCCTTCTTATGAAGGTGCCGCCTGTCGGACTCTGGAACCGTTGGTGGTTCCGGAGCAGTGTCCGGCCCTGGGCCGGACTTAGATCCCTCCGGGGCTTTGCCCCCTTTGGGCATGGAATTCGGGAGGTCACCTTGGGGCGCCTCCAGGACCACCTCCTCCTGGTTCGGTCCCTTTTGGGACTCCGCCTCGGCGTCGTCCGCAGGAAGCGGGGAGGAAGCCGTCGGAAGTGAAACGCTATTCACATCCGACGAATTCAGAGAGCCGCTCGACGAATCGCCGAGCTGAACTCTGGGTGGACTGGACAAATAAGATTCGGCATCAGAAACCATCAAATAATAGAGGGGCGCCACGAACCATTCGGGTAGCCGGACACTTACGATTTGGCCAGGGGCTTGACCCTGGACGGCCATTCCTCCCCGCCGTCGTCGGCATCGGAGGCATAGTCCGGCAGAAGGGTCTTCCCCTTCTTGGCCTCCTCGGCCTCCCCAGTTGGGGCAGCCTTCCTTTTCTTTCCTCCCCCCGTTGGAGGGGGAGAGGCTTCTTCTTCCTCCTCCTCGTCTTCCGAGGCGGAGGGTGCGCCAGGGTCGTCGGGCGACGAATCCGACACCACCAGACGCCGGGAGCTCTTTCGAGTCCCCGTGGCCTTTTTCTTGGCCTTCTTCTCCGGCACCACGTGAGGTGCCGGAACCAGCAGCTTCGTTAAACGAGCGTCCGCAGGGTCTTCGGGCAAAGGAGCCGGACAGCTGATCAGTCCGGCCCTCTCCTGCCAGTCCTGGCAAGGGGTTAGGGGTTTAGATCCCACATAAAATCAAATCTATGGAAAACAGATGCCCCATAATGGGAAAATCAGCTCACCGCGCTGGCTTGGCACTTGGCGCAGAATCCGCGATCCTCAGTGACGGGAGGCGGGACCTCGGAGCTCTTGAAAAGCACCTTCCATGCATCTTCGTGCTTTGTGTCAAAGAGCCGGGACAGAGTCTGGTGCTGGGCCGGGTCGAACTCCCACAAGTTGAAAGCCCGTCGTTGACACGGGAGAATCCGGCGGAAGAGCATGACCTGGACTACGGTGACAAGTTTAACCTTCCTGTTAATCAGGTCTTTGATGCTGGTTTGAAGTGTGGCCACTTCCGCCGAACTACCCCACAACAGGCCCGTCTCTTTCCAAGACGTGAGCCATGTGGGAATGCCAGATTGGAATTCGGGGGCCGCTGCCCATTCAGGGTTACGCGGCTCGGTGATGTAGAACCACCCCGATTGCCACCCTTTGATGGTCTCTACGAAGGCGCCCTCAAGCCATGTGACGTTGGGCATCTTGCCCACCATGGCGCCTCCGCACTCCGCTTGGCGTCCGCCCACGACCTTCGGCTTGACGCTGAAGATCTTCGGCCATAGGCCAAAGTGGGGCTCGATGCGGAGGAAGGCCTCGCACACGACGATAAACGCCGAGATGTTAAGGATGAAGTTCGGGGCCAGATCGTGGAAGTCCAGGCCATAATAGAACATGAGCCCCCGGACGAATGGGTGAAGAGGAAAGCCCAGTCTGCGGAGGAAATGGGGAAGAAATACGACCCTCTCATGGGGCCCGGGGGTGGGGATGAGCTGCCCCTCATCTGGAGTCGACATCGAGAGAACGTGTTTGTTCGAGAGTCACCGAGGAAGACTACTATATATTGATGGTGCATGTAGGCGGGAATTAAACGAAGGGATGGTCTTATTGGTTTCGGGGATATAGGGGAAGAATGAGAGAGGGGGGTAGCTAGAAGGAGATTGTTAAGTGTGAGTGTGTGTTTTACCCATCCAGGCGGAAGTTTTGTGCACACAAGAAGAGAACTATTCGATGTGGTGTTAGGGTTGAGGGTAATTAATTATGTATGGAGACATAGGAGACCTTGAACGTGCATGTGCGAGAGGTATACATGTATACGTGGGATGTGTGTGTGTGTGTCTGCGCGCGAGCATGATCGAGATAAAAGAAAGAAGACATAAGTCATATAGATCAACAATATGGGAGAGATCGGTATGACAATATGCATGCATGTGAGAGTGTAGGGAAGAAGGCTTGATAATTGAGCATGTGTTTTTGTCTTTAAGAGATAGTAGCGTGGGCTGGAGCATGCATCTATGACGAGCAGAGGGAGCGAGACACAATGATTGTGCAAAAGAGATCAACCTATAAATGCATGTATGGAGAGACATGTATAGTGTGGGTGATAGGAAGCAAGAGTGCGTGCGAGAAAGAAATGTTGACGGAGAAACTACAGATAGATACAAAGAAAGAGATGCTAGATAGAGGGACATCGGCTAGTTTGAGTGTTGGAGATGACCGCCGGGTGGTTCAGAGGGTGAAGTTATGTGTGTGTGAGATAAAGATAAAAAGAGGGCACTTGACTGCATGTAGAGAGAAACATATATAGTGTGCGTGATAGGAAGCAAGAGTGAGGGTGAGAAAGAAGGTTGGTGGAGAAACAGATAAATAGAAAGATAAAGATGCTAGCTAGTGTGTGTTGGAGATAGGAGTCGAGTGGATCAGAAGGCTGAGTTATGTGTGTGGGTGTGAGAGAGATAGAGAGAGTGTGCATGTGAGTCACATACAAACAAATATCAGAGAGAAATGAGATCCCGAGAGACGGAGTTTTGTGTCTGCGAGAGAGAAAGATATTTCACAACGAGAGTGATAGCTAGAGAGACATATGAGGGAACGCAAGATATCTCTAGGGAGAGAGAGTGTGTAGGAGCGACATACAAGAGAATGGTGGAGAGATATGAGACCCTGGGAGACAGAGTTTGTGTTTGTGTGTGAGAAAGAGATATTTCAGAGGAAGAGTCGTAGCTTCTCATATCTAAGGAGCGAAAGACATCTCTGTGTGAGAGGGTGTGTGTGAGTGGCACACATTGGAATAGTAGAGAGAAATGAGACCCCGGTAGACGAAGTTTGTGTTTGTGTGAGAGAAAGAGATTTCACATGGAGAATCATAGTTAGAGACACATAGCAGGGAGCAAGATATACATAGAGAGAGATAGAGTGATGAAGGTCGAAGGATAGAGTACCGTCAGTGTGTTGCGAAGATAAAAGATCATTGTCGACATACAGGTAGCACGAGAGATACCCGAGAGACGATGAATGCGTATAGGTCTAGAGAGATACTCCTATATAAGCATGAGTTATAGCTATATGAGACGAATATCTATATTAAAGGGGATTCAAATATTTAAACTAGAGATCATGACACCGATAATATAATAATGCAAATTGGTGTATGAAACATGCATATTCATTTGAATTTGGGGACACGTGTAATGTTATATAGTTTATCAATATTAGTGATCCATAGATTCTTTAATTAGAGACAATGCATGATTTATATGCAATTAATGTCTAAACGGGATTACACTATATGTTGCGTGTGTGAAACACATTATACATGTTTGAGAAGTAAAAAACGCATGAAACACACATTAATTGCAGACAGTTAGCGAGGAATGCATACATTGGATTTCAACATAAAGTGGTTTCAAATATTTGGAAATCCAAATTAAGATGGATACACCCTTATGAATCTAAGATCATGCCATTTGTAAACCATATTTATGTATAAAGGGTGTTGTGCTTTTGAAAGTATATATATATATATATATATATATATATGATGTATATAGAATTTTATTCCAATCGCAAATGGATCCTGCCCAAACAAAAATAGAATACAAACTTGATTCGAATTGAGTTGGAACGATAAATGTGAACTCTTGCTCTACAAAAATTTGAAAGAAGCGGGGAAAGTCGCAGTGACTGCCCGAAACCAAAATCTGCGAGATGGAAATTACTGCCTATCCCTGACACGCAAAGCCTATCGGCTCGATTCTATAGGTTTCAATAGGGGTAGGTTTGTTATTTCACTCAAACGTGACATAGCCGCCTCTCACCCGGATTCATACACGGTGGGCGCCAAAACACAGTGTCTCCTCGGCCGAAATCGAGTTCCTCCCCGATTCATACATGGTGGGCGCGAAAAACAAACTCTCATCAGCAAATATTCGGTGTATGCAAGATTACCGTCCTATCGCCAACCGACTAATATTTCTGTGATGTAGGAAATTTTAAATAGGGGCTAAGTTCGTAAATTTCCTGGCATTTGAGACAAGCGCGCCCTGAAGACATGGTTCCCCTTCCTCTCTCCCCTCATTTCCCCATTCATACTCCATGGGCGCCAAAATACCCTCTCCACCCCAGCCTTCTCCGTCCGCCACCCCATCCACGGCCGTCCTCCTCCGCCATGTCGGAGTTGATACCCCAACGCCGTCGTCCATTACAAGAGATCGACCTCTCTCATCCACGGCATCGGACCGGGATCCTTGCATCCCATCCTCTCACTTCATCCCCGCCGTCGTCCACCTTGTCATGCCCCGCTGCAACCGTCTACCCTCCTAGATCTGCTTCCACACCGCCGACAGCCATCGCTACCGCAGCACCGTCAAATTCTCAGCAGATGCATACATGGTGCTGCACCAGAGGCGGTACTCTTTCAGATCTTCTCAACTTATTTATCGCAGCAAGAAAATAGATCGCCACTGCTTTACTCTGATTTATTGTCCATCACTTACTTGCTAATTGAAAGCAAACATTGGTTGCGAAGTTGCCTTTGTCCGATTTGCACCTTCAGATCCGCCATGGCATGCTCAACACTATACTCGCAATGCTTATGGTTTTCCCATTTTATATTCCACACTAGTTAAATGACAGTAGACTAAATTTCAAAATTGGGTCAGTCGACTTTTTAGAGCTCGCCGGAGTTTTCCGGTGCGAAGGAAGGGGCTCGGGTGGGGACGGTGGTTGTGGGGGCGGTGGTGGGGCCTCGCCGAACAAAGCAAACTCGATGCCGGCGGGGGCGGGGGTGGGGGTGGGGGTGGTGGAGGAACACAGGCGGTGGGGCCGGTGGTTCGGCCGGCGGCCCATGCGGTGTTCTGTATGGGAAGAATCACAGACGAGGAAGAAGAAGGGTTAGGAGACGTAGTATCTTCATCCAACCGCCTGAAATGGTCGACTGACCCAAATGACAAAAGTCACACGACTTGCATGCACACATGCAAAATATGCTTCCACTTCTGTTGTTTAACAGGTTCCTCTTCTGTTCTTCTTTAGTAAGCACAGTATGTTCCTTGTCAGGAAGGGGAGTAGGGATATCTACAGTCGACACTTCTATTGGGCCGGTTCTGCTAAATGATTTCACACTTCGAGTTGGTCTGCCATAATACCCCGGAAATGGTGGGAGCCGCGCGGTCTTTGATACTAAACTGATAGTAATAGTTGTGTGCCTTCAGATGAATAGAGCTGGCATGTAGGTGATCGATAGGCTGCATATTAGTAGCGGCAAAACCCTATGTTTTCCAGCAAGTTCCGCTTTCCGGATTTATTTATGATGGTTATGGTGTACCCCTATTATCTACACTACGATTTGCCTACTGGCTCTGCGCTCTCGTTATCATGGTTTGGCAATAAACTTTCTATACGGTATATTACGAACCTATCGTCTGCCAACTGTCCTTACATCTGGCCCCCCCCCAACAGGGAGCTTATTTTTTGTGTAGTTTTGCCAGATTATATTAATCTACTCACCATATTATAGCACACATGGGCTCTCTCATCAGAATCCAGTGATAGCACACAAGGGTTTACAGGGAGCCTCTATTATATTACAATATCCTATGCATTACAAAGATAATCTCACTACTATTTGTGTTTTCATGCTTTACAGGTATTGTACGTAATCACAATGAATATAAGAATGCGCACATCAGAAGAATATTGCGGAATAGTTCAGTGGGTAACAAACTTGGCATCAAGGGATTGAGGTCCATTGTGGATGCAATGAAACCCACATGCTCCCGACCTATAGATTCGTATTCACAATATGATCCTAATGACTATTCTGAGCTCAAGGAGTCAAAGGCAGATGGCCTATCCTGTTCACCCTATAAGGTGCCTGTTCTAATTTGGCAAGGTTTTATTGGTTGCACATATCTTGCATAAGGTGTCTTGCATTTCTTTTGTTTCGTTGCATCACCATCTGCTTAGTTTACTCATGATATATGTGAAGATGCCATGCCCATCCATTATCAACACCTATTCCATTTGTCATCATACCATGTTTTTCCATTCAAATGATGTTCTTGTGTTTCAGACATCCAAAAGGAAGAGGGTAACTGCAGAACCTGAAGGAGTACAAGCAAAGTCCTTGAAAAAGGTGGTGCTATCGAAGAAATCACATAGCACCCGACGTATATTGGCGATCAAACCAGCGCTGCAAAACCTAGGATATCACAATTGTGCTGGTCGCTGCTTTGCTCTTGTGAGTACCAGTTGTCCTATCGTTGTCCTTTCATTCATACCCGGTGGATTACGTGACATCATTGTGCATTATAGCTTGCTTATCCACTGTTCGCTCCAAATTATCAGATCTATATTAATGCTTAAATTAATGTAGAATAAACCCAATGCCTATGAAGAAATTTAATTCTGCATTGTTCTTGTAAGTATCTGTGGTCCTTCATCACTGAACTTATATTTGTCAGCTAGTTCTTCATGTACACTTTGCAGCTTATTTTCCCTTGTCCTCCATTTTTCTACACATCAGATCTACATTTACTCTTGCCAAAATATTGAATAAAACCAATGTTACTAAAGGAGTTTAGCTACGCATTGCTCTTGTCAGTGCCTTCTGCCTGTATGTTGTATTTACATTTGTACTCTGCATCTTAAGTTAAATAATCACCATTTGTTCCTATATTTTCACATCTATATTTACTCTTAACAAAATGTAGAATAAAGGCAATACACTTGAAGAAGAGTGTGCAGTAAACTTCTTGCCCCCCCATCAATATAGACAAGGCCTTTATAGAGCCCGTGTTCACTACTAATGTAAGTTTGTCCTCCTCGAGCCTTCAAACTTTGTTGTTTATATTTGGATAGCTATTAGTGCAAATGTTGTTTATTTTTGTTGTCTACATCAAATTGCTTGTTCAAAGTTTATAAAGTAGAAGTACATAAACATAAGTTTGTCCTTCTCAATTTGATCTTTAGTTGTACAATCTAGTTCCTTATTCGTACCATGTAAATTAAACTAATCATAGTAAGTTATCTTCTTTAACACTCTGTGTATGCTTGTGTTATTGATCTGTAATCAAGTGGTGTGGTGAGACTACGAACAACAACACAATGTCATATCCTGCTATGTCTCAACTATGAACAATGCCATATTATATTAATGTTATTTAAATCGTGTCTCTTTATTTACCAATCTGAAATGGTATAAATTGACAGTGCACTCACCATTCATGCTTATACGTTGTTTAGAACTACATCTATCTTGTGTTCTTGATCTGTAATCCAGTGGTCTGGTGAAGCTGGCCGCTCCTGCACAATGCCATTTCCTGCCATCTTAACTATGAACAATTCCTATTATGTTATGCTATTTTAAACCGTGTCTCTTTATTTCTGACAAGGAAATGAGATGAATTGACAGTGCTGATGCTTATACGTGCAAAACCTATTATCTACCTACTTGTTTCTCTTTCAGGGTGACAACACTACTGCTAGGAAGAACTGACACGATGATAGTGAGACGAACCCATTGTTTGTCCCTCTAACACATATTCCAGAGGAGAAGGCAACACATATTGAGGGTAGGGATACAACCACGAAGTCACATCTTTATGTAGTGTCAATCTTACTCAGTGACACAAGCTCGATGAAGTCGCTGCCTGAATCTGTTCGACTTCTTCAGTTTGAAATTCAAGCAAAAATACATGCTTCTGCTCAAATACGACTGGAACTCCACTCTCTATGCAAGATTAACTGTAAGTACATGACGTTTATTGATGCTATGCAGCTTAAGTTAGTGGATATGAGCGCCAAAGAAGCGCAGTCTCATCAGGTTGCTAAGCTCCTTGTAATGCAGCTCCTGGGGTGGGCTAACCTTTTGTGAACTGTGTTGAAGTGGTGTCGGTTCTGTCTATTATTTTGTCTGCCTGTTAACTTCCACTAGTGGCAACCTGCCCGGTTTATGTAATCTGCTATCTGGTTGCCCTTTATTATCATTGACGGTGAACTTTGATGCCGAGGGGATGTAATCTGCTGTAATTTCTTTGTTGTATAGTCTAGGTTTATTCTTGGTCGGTATGTTGTAATTTAGGCCGGAAGGTTCAGTGGATCTCAATGTTGTCGGTCTTCAGGCCGGCCCGTTACTCATATGGGCCAAAACCTGGGCCTATAATCATCTTGGGCCATTAGAAGGTCTAAACCTATAGTTGTTTCCCGCCTTTAACAGGCCGAGTAAAGTTCTGTCCAGCTGGGCCAGAGAATACTATGGGCTTTTAACAGGCTAAAACCTAGATTGGGCTAGCGTTGAGGCGAAAAATTCACGGGCCAATACAGGCCGAAACTGCCTAAGGCCCATGTTTGGCCCAAATAGGATGAGCACTTAACAGGCCAAAATATATCTCGGGCCTGTTTGGCCCAATAAAATTATGGGCTTTAAGCAGGCTGCTATCTACGCGGGCCATAGGCCTAAAAGTGTCACAGACCATTATTAGATGGGCTGTAAGCAGGCCAGATTCGATGCAGGCTGTAATTAGGCCCAACTGTTACACGGGGCATTAACAGGCTGATAGGCCAGTTGGGCTGAAATTTATCCACGAAGACTACAGGCCGTTAAGAGGCCTAAAATTACTTCGGACAAGAAATAGCCCAGTTTCTGCATGGGCCGTTATATGGCCTAAACTTAAACCGGGCCGACAACGTCCCAGATGCACCATGGGCCGCTAATAGGCCAAAACGATTATCGGGCAAACTGGTAAACGGGCATTTAACAGGGTGAAATACAAACCCGTCTTAGTATGGGACCAAAAGAACAGTGGCCTGTTAACGGGCCCGATCTGATATGGGCCGTAATTTGGCCCAAAACACGACAGGCTGTGAACGGGCCTGATTTGGTATGGGCCTCAATTTGACCCAAAACATGCCAGGCTATTAACGGGCCAGCCCACTAATGTCTGAAAAAAGATGGTGGGCCTTTAGCTGGGCTGGCCTTTTCACCGGAATGGGCCTCTATTAGGCCGTGCCACGTGTCAATGTATCATAGGCGCCTCCTGTCCAATGAGTGCATGACATCTATCCGAACGTTGAGCCAACACGTGTTTCCTCCGGCCAATGAGAATTTTACACGTGGAAAATCCCCATTGGTCCGGGCTTTTAACGAGTTATCATATCCAAAACCAGACCCGATAGCTTAACAGCGACCCGTTACGGTCGATGCCACGTGTTGGTCACCCTTGATGAAAGCACTTCTATGACGCGGGATTTATCATCATAGAAGTGGACACTTCCGTGATGATAATTTTGGTAATGTCATGGAACACTTCTACGACATCACATGTATGACTATCTTGATTCTGTCATAAAATCGTCATGGATGTACATGCATGACAAAAAATGTGACCTACTGTGACAAATATGTATCATCACGGAAGTGTCTTTTTTTGTAGTGCGATCAAGTACCGAACGCGTGGCACCTCCGTGATCTGCACACGTTCAGCTCGGTGATGTCCCTCGAACTCTTGATCCAGATGAGGCCGAAGGAGAGTTCCGTCAGCACGACGGCGTGGTGACGGTGATGATGAAGTTACCGGCGCAGGGCTTCGCCTAAGCACTACGATGATATGACCGAGGTGTAAAACTGTGGAGGGGGCACCGCACACGGCTAAGAGATTGTCTGTTGTGTCTTTGGGTGCCCCCTCCCCACGTATATAAAGGAGGGAGGGAGGAGGAGGCCGGCCAAGAGGAGGCGCGCCCAAGGGGGCGAGTCCTACCCCAAGTAGGATTCGCCCCCCTTTCCTACTTCCACAAGGAGAAGGGGGGAAGGAGAGGGAGGAGAGAAGGAAAGGTGGGACGACCCCCTAGCCCTAGTCCAATTCGATTTGGGCTAGGGGCACGTGCCACACCTTGGCCTGCCTCCTCTCTTCCACCAATAGGACCATGAGGCCCAATAACTTCCTGGGGGCGGGGGGGGGGGTCCGGTAACCCCCGGTACTCCGAAACTTATCTGAAACGACCCGAACCATTCCGGTGTCCGAATATAACCTTCCAATATATGAATCTTTATGTCTCAACCATTTCGAGACTCCTCTTCACGTCCGTGATCTCATCCGGGACTCCAAACAACCTTCGATAATCAAATCACATAAACTCATAATACAAATCGTCATTGAACGTTAAGCGTGCGGACCCTACGGGCTCGAGAACTATGTAGACATGACTGATACACATCTCTGATCAATAACCAATAGCAGAACCTGGATGCTCATATTGGTTCCTACATATTCTACGAAGATCTTTATCGGTCAAACCGCACAACAACATACGTTGTTCCCTTTGTCATCGGTATGTTACTTGCCCGAGATTCGATCATCAGTATCATCATACCTAGTTCAATCTTGTTACTGGCAAGTCTCTTTACTCGTTCTGTAATGCAACATCCCGCAACTAACTCATTAGTCACATTGCTTGCAAGGCTTATCGTGATGTGAATTATCGAGAGGGCCCAGAGATACCTCTCCGACAATCGGAGTGAAAAATCCTAATCTCAATCTATGCCAAGTCAACAAACACCATTGGAGACACCTGTAGAGCATCTTTATAATCATCCAGTTACGTTGTGATGTTTGATAGCACACTAAGTGTTCCTCCGGTATTCGGGAGTTGCATAATCTCATAGTAATAGGAACATGTATAAGTCATGAAGGAAGAAACATCAATAAACTAAACGATCATAGTGCTAAGCTAACAGATGGGTCTTGTCCATCATATCATTCTCTAATGATGTGATCCCGTTCATCAAACGACAACACATGTCTGTGGCTAGGAAACTTAACCATCTTTGATTAACGAGCTAGTCTAGTAGAGGCATACTAGGGACACTCTGTTTGTCTATGTATACACACATGTACTAAGTTTCCGGTTAATATAATTCTAGTATGAATAATAAACATTTATCATGATATAAGGAAATATAAATAACAACTTTATTATTGCCTCTAGGGCATATTTCCTTCATGTTTTCCTTAGCTTCAATTAACAGTTCACAATCATTTATCTGCTTCTGGATTAGGTTACAAACGCTCTCAATGTATCTCAACGGCTCACCGGCATTTACCTTGTTGCAAATATCCCACCATACCCACAGCAGAACCACAACGGATTTTGATTTTTTTCTGTCTGTGAGAGGACAGCTTGCACTACTTCCCTGGCCATGGTAAGTTGTGCCAGTTCCTGTCAGGCATGCTCCAACTGCATTCGCTGCTAAACAGCCCTAACATTTTGCAATGGAGAAAGGTGTGAGCACCATCTTAGTTCAGCCTATGACAAACTGTGCACAAAGGGTTTAAGTCCACTCCATGCCTTTGAATACTCCATCGATGGGGCAGGCTATTGTAAGACAGTCTCCATAGAAAGTGCTGCAAGCTAGAGGAAAAAGCGGTATGCCAGGATAGAAACCAAACAAGTTGTTGTGTGGTTAGCCTGGGCAGACAAAAGGGGCTGTTTGGTTGCTACGCTGACCGATGTGCCTGGGATTATTCCCTGCCTGAGCATTCTTGAAAAATTGCCTGGCCAGACACACATATTATATTCTATATTGTGTTTGGTTGCTGTCCTACAACTGTGCCTATGTGCATAGAAGTTGCACGCAGTGTTTGGTGAGAGAAAGGGAAATGTCAAAGCGGGATGAAAATATGAGAGGGCAGCGCTGATTTTTCTCAGGCATGAGGAATGGAATCTTTATTGATCTTAGGCCACCAATTTCATAGGCCTACCACCAATTTCATAGGCCTGACACAAGCACCTTGGCACATACAGTTATCTCAGGCTAAAAACCTTAGGGTGGCAACAAAACAGACAATGTTACTCAGGGCAGCAACTAAACATCAAATCTCTAGCTTCCTAGGCCCATGCCAGGCACCTAAAATTTGTCGGTAGGGATCCCGGGGTGTAAACCAAACTAGCTCTGCATCCAGACGGACAACAAACGGACAAGCACATGCTCGTTTATCGTCCTCCTTGGGACCGTGTGGCGACCAACCACCTGTCATCCTCCTAGCCGTGTGGGGCCTCATCTTTTTTAATGTGGAAGTCATGGACCGGCCAGTCCACACTTCCACTCCCGGCGACACCTGCCTCCTTAAAACCCGATCGACACGGCCAAACCCTAGTCGTCGACCACCGAAGCTCCACCTCATCTCCTTCACCTTGTCCTCACCGTCGGCCATGGGGTGGCATTGGTTCGATGGTTGCAAGGGGAAGCACGGGCACGAGGTCGGGTCCTCCTCTAGCCGCCGCAGCCGCTCCACCCCTGTTCACCATCGCCTCGCCGGCGGCCCACCCTTGCAACCGGCCATACATGAAGGCCAATATCTGCAAGCTGTACTGGGAGACAGGGACGCCCCTACCATGGAACGACGTCCACCTCCCCATCTATTGGCATTTGTTGCGAGGCCGCGTGCCCATCTCGCCAGTCCAGTTGACAGCCGAGCCCGTCGCGATGAGATCCAGCGCCGCCGCGCTGTCCAGTCCCCCGACTTCACTGATGATGCCAGGTATGCTATTGACTTGCCTCTGTGACACACCTGGTTTTGCGATGAGCGCGACCTACGACAGCAGTCTACTTCGCTGGACATGGTCCGAGCGTGCCACGGGCGAGCCAGTCACACAGTCATGCGCGGAACCACGGGCTCACCGCGAATCTTTCGCCGTCGCCATCCCCGCCACCATCACCTCCCATTACCGCCAACGAGGAGGAGGAGCTCGTACGCTAGGTTCTGGAGGAGTCCGTCCACAACCACGACGAGGCCCAGTGGCAAGGGCTCGAGGTGATGATGGCCCTCTCCGCTGCGGACGACATCGCCATCCCCTGCGTATACATAACATTACGAGCATATACAAACTCTTAAACAACATAAAAACACAATATACACAACCATATGTTTGAATCTTAGCGCAGATCGGCGACCCACAACATGTGTGCCCCTGCACTTGCTTGCCCTAAAATCTCTCCCCCTACAACACCTTGGTTTATTGATATGTATTGGCTGGGGGAGGGGGGGCAAACCCTATTTGGCACTGAAGGAGCCGGTTAAAGGCAATTTTGCCAACCAGCGCACACCCCGATCAGAGATGGGCCGCCCTATTTACCATTTTTCTAAAAAATGTGTGCGGTCGGCTGGTCGAATTTGAGACCTCTCATTCACAGACTAGTGCAGCAAGTTATTATTTTTTTCCCTTTTATTCGGTTTTGGGAAGCTTTTACAAGCTTCCCTACCTGGTTTTTCTGGTTCGCTGTACGTTCTACAAAACTATTTTTATGTGGCTTTTCTTTTTTCTTTCTTCTGACTTCTTCTGTTTTCTTATCTTATATTTTTTTTGTTTTCATGAATGCACGAACTTTTTTCAAATTTGTGAAACTTTATTTGAAAACCGACGAACTATTCCTTCAATTGATGAACTTTTTAATAACAATCGATGAAATTTTCTAAAATATCATGAAATTATTTTATGAAATTATTTTATAAAATTATTGAACTTTTTTTCAAACCTATGAACCTTTTTACGAAATCCATGAATATTTTACAAAAATCAATGATTTTTTTAGAATCCATGAACTTTTTGAAATCATGACTTTTTAAGAAAATCAAAGAACTTTTTCTAATTTTGTGAACATTTTTTGGAAGTTGATGAACTTTCTTTCAAAATTGATGAACTTATTTTAAATCTATGATTTTTTAAAAATCGTTGAAATGCTTATAATATATGTTTTTTCATTTAAAATAAAATTTTAGATTCTTTTTTACCATCAACAAGTCAAAGGTTTATTGGTAAGGGGTCAACTGGTCAACTCTTAAATCCCTCGATCGCAATGATTGTTGATGTGCCAGCCCACGGAGCTCGCTCATGAGCGCCACTATGGTAGCCGGTGTTTTTGGAATTTGCTATTTGACGGACGTTGCGTCAAGCTGTCGAGATTTCGCACAGGCTTCACGAGCGAGACAAAAGGTTGGGTTTGGGAACCCGTTAATGGTTGCTGCGATCCAGGTTTTGGGAACCTGTTATAGCCTGCTTTTTTTATCAAAAAAAGAGTCAGCCTTTTCTGGTTTTGGGAACCTTCTAGGAGGTTCCTAAGCCGGGTTTTTTTTCTTGTTCTGTTTTTTTTGTTTTCCTTTTTTCTTTTCTATCCTTTTTCCTTTTTCTATTTATTTTACTTCTATATCTATTTAATTTTTTCTTTCCTTTCATTTTAAATTTTATTGTGCTTTGTTCAAATTTCTTTCATTTAAAAAAAGATGTTGTGTTTTGATATTTCGATCATAAATCCGAAAACTCTCCTTGATTATGAAAAAGTATTTGTACTTTTAAAAAAGTTCAGAATTTCAAAAGGAGTTTCCATTATAAAAATAACATAAAAATAATCTTGCCTCAAAAATTGTTCGCAAATGTCCAATTATATTTAGATAAAGGTAAAATAAAAAAACCAATTTTCAAAAGATGATCGTGTTTTCAAATTTTGTTCGGTATGTTTTTCTTCAAAATGTTCAAAACTTTTTCAAAATTTTGTTCGGAATTTCAAAATATGTTCCAGTTAAAAAATATCAATAAATTTTAGAAAATGTTCAAATTTCCATTTTTGCATGAGTTTTAAAATTTGTTCAAAATTGAAAATTATGTTCGCATATTTATAAAAAATTAAAAAATTATTCAGAAGGTAATTTAGAAATTATTCATAACTTCAAAAAATGTGATTTTCAAAAGTTGTTTACACATTTTAAAAAATGTTCATATTTCCATTTTTTAGGAGTTTCATAAAAATGTTCCGGTTTCAAAAATTGTGCAGAAATTTCAAAAAAATGTTCCTGTTTCCATTTTTAGGAGTTTCATAAAATGTTTTGGTTTCAAAAAATTCAAAAAATGTTTTTATTTTCAAATTTCTTTAGGAGCTTCAAAAAAGGTTGGGTTTTCCAAATTTATTTTTTGAATTTCAAGAAATGCTCTCGTTTCAGAAAAGTGTTCCTGATTTTTAGAAAAAAAAATCCGCATTGAATGATTTCGTGCTGCCTTACAAAGATTGCGTTCAAAATTCTAGATTTTGTTTTTCAAATCCGCGCTGGGACTTGATTCTCAGGAGTTTGTGTTGTTTTAAAATCACTAAAGCACGATAGCTCAGCTGGTTATAACGCTTACTCTTTGAGGAAGAGATCTCGTGTTCGATTTGAGTGGGCACGTCTTGAACACGGGCACATATGAACCCACTTTTCAAAAATGTACTTTAAACATGTTTTGTAATGTCAAAAAATTCAAAACAAATTATCTGCATACATTTTCGCAAAAAGATATCCGTGGCACAAAGTTTTGTGAATATTTTTTATTTTGTCTCTGCAAAATAACAAATTTTAGTGCTTCTAAATAGCGTTCCGTGACACAATGGTTTTTTGTTTTTGCACATGCCACAAAAAAGTTATTTTTCCGTGAAACTTTCTGCACTTACATAGAATATGGAGATGTCAGTGCGCACCTTTGGTTAGAATTTTTTGGCATTTCGAAATGTGTTTCGAAGTGGGTTCATCCATGCACTTTCCTGTTCAATTCCCACCTCTTACAGACTTTCTGATGTATTTTTACATCGCCACGGCGCCTAAATGGGCCGGCCCAGCCGGAGCTCTGTGTGTGTGTTGTGACAACAATTTGCCACAGAGCGCATCATAGGACCTCCCGGGGCTTATCGCGGTAATTAGGACTCTTATAATTTTGGCAAAGGTAAATCACGCGTTGAACCCACCACCAAATCCTCACGTAAGATGTTCACTCATGTCTGAAAAAAACACTAAGTTGTTCACTCGAAAAGGGAAAAAACGTGAGAAGACAGTGGCTCAAAAAGGATGGTTTTGGATAGATTACAAATATTTAAACTGTTGAAAAGGATCAAAAATGTTTAAAATGTCTATGCAGTTAAAGAAATGTTGAAAAAGAAATTCTTTTTTTCAATAATGTTCAATTTTCTTTCCATAAAATTTACATGAAAACTATAAACATGTCCATCAATTTAAAAATATGTTCATGGGATTTAAGGAAATTGTTTTTGTTTTTTTTAAATACTATTTTTGTCCTTCTCAATTTGATCTTTAGTTTGTCCTTCTCAATTTGATCTTTAGTTGTACAATCTAGTTCCTTATTCGTACCATGTAAATTAAACTAATCATAGTAAGTTATCTTCTTTAGCACTCTGTGTATGCTTGTGTTCTTGATCTGTAATCAAGTGGTGTGGTGAGACTACCAACAACAGCACAATGTCATATCCTGCTATGTCTCAACTATGAACAATGCCATATTATATTTATTTAAATCGTGTCTCTTTATTTACCAATCTGAAATGGTATAAATTGATAGTGCACTCACCATTCATGCTTATACGTTGTTTAGAACTACATCTATCTTGTGTTCTTGATCTGTAATCCAGTGGTCTGGTGAAGCTGGCCGCTCCTGCACAATGCCATTTCCTGCCATCTTAACTATGAACAATTCCTATTATGTTATGCTATTTTAAACCGTGTCTCTTTATTTCTGACAAAGAAATGAGATGAATTGACAGTGCTGATGCTTATACGTGCAAAACCTATTATCTACCTACTTGTTTCTCTTTTAGGGTGACAACACTACTGCTAGGAAGAACTGACACGATGATAGTGAGACGAACCCATTGTTTGTCCCTCTAACACATATTCCAGAGGAGAAGGCAACACATATTGAGGGTAGGGATACAACCACGAAGTCACATCTTGATGTAGTGTCAAACTTACTCAGTGACACAAGCTCGATGAAGTCGCCGCCTGAATCTGTTCGACTTCCTCAGTTTGAAATTCAAGCAAAAATACATGCTTCTGCTCAAATACGACTGGAACTCCACTCTCTATGCAAGATTAACTGTAAGTACATGACGTTTATTGATGCTATGCAGCTTAAGTTGGTGGATATGAGCGCCAAAGAAGCGCAGTCTCATCAGGTTGCTAAGCTCCTTGTAATGCAGCTCCTGGGGTGGGCTAACCTTTCGTGAACTGTGTTGAAGTGGTGTCAGTTCTGTCTATTATTTTGTCTGCCTGTTAACTTCCACTAGTGGCAACCTGCCCGGTTTATGTAATCTGCTATCTGGTTGCCCTTTATTATCATTGACGGTGAACTTTGATGCCGAGGGGATGTAATCTGCTGTAATTTCTTTGTTGTATAGTCTAGGTTTATTCTTGGTCGGTATGTTGTAATTTAGGCCGGAAGGTTCAGTGGATCTCAGTGTTGTCAGTCTTCAGGCCGGCCCGTTACTCATATGGGCCAAAACCTGGGCCTATAATCATCTTGGGCCATTAGAAGGTCTAAACCTATAGTTGTTTCCCGCCTTTAACAGGCCGAGTAAAGTTCTGTCCAGCTGGGCCAGAGAATACTATGGGCTTTTAACAGGCTAAAACCTAGATTGGGCTCGCACTGAGCCGAAAAATTCACGGGCCAATACAGGCCGAAACTGCCTAAGGCCCATGTTTGGCCCAAATAGGATGAGCACTTAACAGGCCAAAATATATCTCGGGCTGTTTGGCCCAATAAAATTATGGGCTTTAAGCAGGCTGCTATCTACGCGGGCCATAGGCCTAAAAGTGTCACATACCATTATTAGATGGGCTGTAAGTAGGCCATATTCGACGCAGGCTGTAATTAGGCCCAAGTGTTACACGGGGCATTAACAGGCTGATAGGCCAGTTGGGCTGAAATTTATCCACGAAGACTACAGGCCGTTAAGAGGCCTAAAATTACTTCGGACAAGAAATAGCCCAGTTTCTGCATGGGCCGTTATATGGCCTAAACTTAAACCGGGCCGACAACGTCCCAGATGCACCATGGGCCGCTAACAGGCCAAAACTATTATCGGGCAAACTGGTAAACGGGCATTTAACAGGGTGAAATACAAACCTGTCTTAGTATGGGACCAAAAGAATAGTGGCCTGTTAACGGGCCCGATCTGATATGGGCCGTAATTTGGCCCAAAACACGACAGGCTGTGAACGGGCCATGATTTGGTATGGGCCTCAATTTGACCCAAAACATGCCAGGCTATTAACGGGCCAGCCCACTAATGTCTGAAAAAAGATGGTGGGCCTTTAGCTGGGCTGGCCTTTTCACCGGAATGGGCCTCTATTGGGCCGTGCCACGTGTCAACGTATCATAGGCGCCTCCTGTCCAATGAGTGCATGACATCTATCCGAATGTTGAGCCAACACGTGTTTCCTCCGGCCAATGAGAATTTTACACGTGGAAAATCCCCATTGGTCCGGGCTTTTAACGAATTATTGTATCCAAAACCAGACCCGGTAGCTTAACGGCGACCCGTTACGGTCGATGCCACGTGTCGGTCACCCTTGATGAAAGCACTTCTATGACAAGGGATTTATCGTCATAGAAGTGGACACTTCCGTGATGATAATTTTGGTAATGTCATGGAACACTTCTACGACATCACATGTATGACTATCTTGATTCTGTCATAAAATCGTCATGGATGTACATGCATGACAGAAATGTGACCTAAGGTGACAAACACGTATCATCACGGAAGTGTCTTTTTTTGTAGTGCGATCAAGTACCGAACGCGTGGCACCTCCGTGATCTGCACACGTTCAACTCGGTGATGTCCCTCGAACTCTTGATCCAGCTGAGGCCGAAGGAGAGTTCCGTCAGCATGACGGCGTGGTGACGGTGATGATGAAGTTACCGGCGCAGGGCTTCGCCTAAGCACTACAATGATATGACCGAGGTGTAAAACTGTGGAGGGGGCACCGCACACGGCTAAGAGATTGTCTGTTGTGTCTTTGGGTGCCCCCTCCCCACGTATATAAAGGAGGGAGGGAGGAGGAGGCCGGCCAAGAGGAGGCGCGCCCAAGGGGGGGAGTCCTACCCCAAGTAGGATTCGCCCCCCTTTCCTACTTCCACAAGGAGAAGGGGGGAAGCAGAGGGAGGAGAGAAGGAAAGGTGGGACGGCCCCCTAGCCCTAGTCCAATTCGATTTGGGCTAGGGGCACGCGCCACACCTTGGCCTGCCTCCTCTCTTCCACCAATAGGCCCATGAGGCCCAATAACTTCCTGGGGGCGGGGGGGGGGGGGTCCGGTAACCCCCGGTACTCCCAAACTTATCTGAAATGACCCGAACCATTCCGGTGTCTGAATATAACCTTCCAATATATGAATCTTTATGTCTCAACCATTTCGAGACTCCTCTTCACGTCCGTGATCTCATCCGGGACTCCAAACAACCTTCAGTCATCAAATCACATAAACTCATAATACAAATCGTCATTGAACGTTAAGCGTGCGGACCCTACGGGCTCGAGAACTATGTAGACATGACCGATACGCATCTCTGATCAATAACCAATAGCAGAACCTGGATGCTCATATTGGTTCCTACATATTCTATGAAGATCTTTATCGGTCAAACCGCACAACAACATACGTTGTTCCCTTTGTCATCGGTATGTTACTTGCCCGAGATTCGATCATCAGTATCATCATACCTAGTTCAATCTTGTTACTGGCAAGTCTCTTTACTCGTTCTGTAACGCAACATCCCGCAACTAACTCATTAGTCACATTGCTTGCAAGGCTTATCGTGATGTTAATTACCAAGAGGGCCCAGAGATACCTCTCCGACAATCGGAGTGAAAAATCCTAATCTCAATCTATGCCAAGTCAACAAACACCATTGGAGACACCTGTAGAGCATCTGTATAATCATCCAGTTACGTTGTGATGTTTGATAGCACACTAAGTGTTCCTCCGGTATTCGGGAGTTGCATAATCTCATAGTAATAGGAACATGTATAAGTCATGAAGAAAGAAACATCAATAAACTAAACGATCATAGTGCTAAGCTAACGGATGGGTCTTGTCCATCATATCATTCTCTAATGATGTGATCCCGTTCATCAAATGACAACACATGTCTATGGCTAGGAAACTTAACCATCTTTGATTAACGAGCTAGTCTAGTAGAGGCATACTAGGGACACTCTGTTTGTCTGTGTATACACACATGTACTAAGTTTCTGGTTAATACAATTCTAGTATGAATAATAAACATTTATCATGATATAAGGAAATATAAATAACAACTTTATTATTGCCTCTAGAGCATATTTCCTTCATGTTTTCCTTAGCTTCAATTAACAGTTCACAATCATTTATCTGCTTCTGGATTAGGTTACAGACGCTCTCAATGTATCTCAACGGCTCACCGGCATTTACCTTGTTGCGAGTATCCCACCATACCCACAGCAGAACCACAACGGATTTTGATTTTTTTTCTGTCTGTGAGAGGACAGCTTGCACTACTTCCCTGGCCATGGTAAGTTGTGCCAGTTCCTGTCAGACATGCTCCAACTGCATTCGCTGCTAAACAGCCCTAACATTTTGCAATGGAGAAAGGTGTGAGCACCATCTTAGTTCAGCCTATGACAAACTGTGCACAAAGGGTCTAAGTCCACTCCATGCCTTTGAATACTCCATCGATGGGGCAGGCTATTATAAGACAGTCTCCATAGAAAGTGCTGCAAGCTAGAGGAAAAAGCGGTATGCCAGGATAAAAACCAAACAAGTTGTTGTGTGGTTAGCCTGGGCAGACAAAAGGGGCTGTTTGGTTGCTACACTGACCGATGTGCCTGGGATTATTCCCTGCCTGAGCGTTCTTGAAAAATTGCCTGGCCAGACACACATATTATATTCTAGACTGTGTTTGGTTGCCGTCCTACAACTGTGCCTATGTGCATTGAAGTTGCACGCAGTGTTTGGTGAGAGAAAGGGAAATGTCAAAGCGGGATGAAAATATGAGAGGGCAGCGCTGATTTTGCTCAGGCATGAGGAATGGAATCTTTATTGATCTTAGGCCACCAATTTCATAGGCCTACCACCAATTTCATAGGCCTGACACAAGCACCTTGGCACATATAGTTATCTCAGGCTAAAAACCATAGGGTGGCAACAAAACAAACAACGTTACTCAGGGCAGCAACTAAACATCAAATCTCTAGCTTCCTAGGCCCATGCCAGGCACCTAAAATTTGTAGGTAGGGATCCCGGGGTGTAAACCAGACTAGCTCTGCGCCCAGACGGACAACAAACGGACAAGCACATGCTCGTTTATCGTCCTCCTTGGGACCGTGTGGCGACCAACCACCTGTCAGCCTCCTAGCCGCGTGGGGCCTCATCTTTTTTAATGTGGAAGTCATGGACCGGCCAGTCCACACTTCCACACTTTCAGTTAGCAGCAGTAGCGAAGGAATCACTCGGGTTTAGTTAACAACAAGGGATCGATCACTCGGGTTCAGTAACATAGCTAGTGCAATCGTTTGGGTTCAGTTAGAGCCCAACGCCTCGCTCGGGTTCTGTTAGAGCACAACACCTCGCACACACGCGCGTACGTATGAGAGAAACGCACATCGCTCGGCCCCGACCACCCGCCATAACCGGGAACTCTCCCGATATTTTCCTCGCCCTCGCTTCTACCATGGTTTTTTCCGTCATGGACGGCCCAAAGAATGTCATGCAGCTACGTCTTCGGCCCGCCTAGGATGAAAAGCCTATTTTCTGTCATGATTTTTTATCATAGAAGTAGGACCCCACCACATCTATGATGATACCGGGTTTTGTCATAATTATCGTCATAGAAGTGTCATAAGTATGACAGGAAAAAAATTCATTCGACCCAAAATGTCACAGATGTGTATTTTTTTGTAGTGTTGGCACTGTTTATTCTTCTTCTTCTTCCTCTTCATGCTCTATTTCTCTTTCTCCTCACCAGTTGGTGAAACCAAGTACATGATTGGCCTTCTATTTGAGAGTTGGTTTTGTCAGTGAGGGAGTACAAGTGTATTAGTAAACAATAGCATTATTTTCTCATGGCAGTCGCAAAATAGAGATGAACACAGGCATTAAATCATTCTTACCTAAAGGAAGGTTATGGTGCCAATATGTATGATGAGGATTGGAACACAGATCTCCCTTTGTGCAGTTCCACCGAAATGAACCAACTGTTCCATTCTGACATTCCAGTTAAATAGCACAAAAGTCATTTCTTTTAAGAAGTGTTTTGTGCAGTGCACCGAAAGGTCACAATAGCAACCAAGTCAAATGGATATCCCTATTTGCACAAATAGCTACGGAGGAAACAACCACAGTCTCAAACAATTACAGGCAAAAACATTTGGCTAAACTTTTCATGGCTTCATTTTACCAAGGGCATTAGATTAAGAACAACTAAATATTTGGTATAAGGGCATGGGACAGTGGGTGCACCAGCAGTCCAGAACCATCTACCTAAACCGGGGCATAAAGTGGTGATTCAGAGTTTGTTGCCCCGAGAAACAAACATCCAAGAAACATATCTGGGTTGGTCCCATTTTTGTTCACTCTAGCCACCTACTTCTATGTTTTTTTGAAATGGAGGCGTGCCCCCGGCCTCTGCATCATAATGATGCATGCATCCATCTTATGTGTGGATATCAGATCTAGTCCTGGTCATACCACTGTGTACAACGTTTCCCCTATATTTCCCTTTTCGACCAAGAGACCGGTTGGATGACAAATTTGTACTACTTTCACCCCTATCCTTCCTGTTTGTACCAAGTCCGATGTACATACTAAATTCCCCCACCCCCACTTTATTTCTTGTTTGAACCAAGTACAAGATTCGACTCCATGAAGTAGCTTTACCTCTAACAATAGAAGAAAAAAATATGTGCCGTTGGACCATCCGATCGAGAGGGGTTGAGAGGTAGAAAATGATTCACATGCAGCAATGTAGCAAGCTGGGGAAGTAGAGCTAGGGCAGTTTCGAAGGAATATATACCTGAAGGTCATCGGGATGTGGATAGGTGGGCGGCAGGAGGCCGGATCCGCCCACACTAGGGCAACGACGAAGGGTTCGGACGACCTCCCGCGCCAGGGCTCGGCTAGAGATAACGGTGCGCCCGGCAGTGGGTCTCCTCCCTCATGTCGATGATGGCCTAAACGATGCCCCTCCTCCCCTTCACCGGCGGAGGGGGATACGTCCGGATCTGTAACTAGCGGTGAGGATAGAAAGACAATGTTTTTGAAGGGAGAAGACATTTTTACCACCGCTATCTTGTTTAGATATGGAGAGGATGAGAGTGTGTGAATAGAGTAACCGTAGCAAGCAAGCGCGGAGGCTCCGGCCTATATATACGTAGTGGGGTAGTTTTCCTTTTTCATTCCATCAAAACAATCATTTAAAATTGTGTACGTGCCAGGTCGCCATTTTTTTGAGTTGTTGATTGTTTTTCGAGATAACTACCCGCTTATTCCAAGTGGTGTTATGGTGTGCCAGGTCGCACTTTGTATCGTTCAAGTCTGGTACAAGACCCTCCATTAAATGAACAACCACCCCCTCGTAAAATTTGTGAGCTAGCCCACGGCTAAAATTATCGGAAACGTGGGCTGCCCCAACATGCATTATTATTTAAATTTTCTATGTGGGAGTATCCTCAAAACAAAATGTGAGAGTACAATATTTATTGGGCCCCTTTGCAATTGGTGCTAAATTTTGACCAAAGATTTAACTGACAAAATGTTAGTGCATGTTAACAAAAATTATATCGTTTGATTCGTATTTGAACATAATTTTCAATTATGTAATTTTTTGTGACATGCATGAACATTTGGTTAGTTAAATTTATAGTCAAAATTTGGCAAGGTGCATTAAATCAACACATGCAAGTATCAGAAGGAGTCATGGCATGCATGCATGCATTGTAATTAATGCATCAATAAACGCAAATTATTGAAATATATCGAGTGTAGTGCTTTGATGTGTCGCGTCAACTCGAACAAGACCGAGAAGTTTGATTACTACAACGCCCTCTCGCCTTAACCGCACCTGCCTTTGGCTGCATGACAGGTGGGCCACCCACCTGTTGGGCCCACCTGTCATACACGCAAAGGCCGGAGCAGTAAGTCAAGGAAGCTGCGCCCCTCCCTCGCCCATGAGCATGATGGCTAGCAAGAGTAGGAGAAGCTTTCATTCGCTACACGCTCTCCCTCCTGCATGCGGTGGATATGCAGCAGTTCCATCAGTGTCAGATGGCCAGAAGCATACTGTAGTACTCCTCCATTATAGTAGTACTCCATCATTGTTCGACTTCCCGAAGAGGCGAAGAGCCAAGCGTAGCCCAGACGCTCGTGTGGAAGTTTCATGTGTAGAGTAGTCTAGGATAGCGTGTATTGTGCCTGTAAGCTTAAAATCGTTGGGGTCGGCTCCATGCTTTTTTATTAAAATAATCTTCTGGCCCTACCTGTCATCCCGGTGATTGTAGTTTCCACGCTCATCTGGCCAAGACAGGAATATATATTTTAATTTGTGGTGGGGTAAATGTTAGAGGTTGCAGCAAATACAGAGTATACAACAAGCTATCCCTCCCGCACGCGGTGGACGAACATGCAGTAATGGATTCAATACTGTAGAAGTAGTAACATCATTGTTCATCTTCTCGAAGAGGCGAAGAGCCAAGCACAACCCGAACGTGGCAGTTGCGAACGCTCGCCACAGTGTGTTTGGTTGCATTCTCATCTCAGCATAGTTGTTCCCTCTTCGTGCATGCTCATCCCAGCACCCCTCTTCATGCATGCTCCTAGTGTATTTGTGTTAAGCTAGTGTGGACTCATGAACCCTTCATAAACCCTACTGAACATCAAAGCATGAAAGCATATCACAAAGCATCTGGGCCCGTGTGCCACCAACCAAATCACAGTGAGGTGCTATAGTCGAGACTCACCGGTCACCCCGGTGCGGCCGTCATGACCCATCATATCAAAAAACCCATACCTTTACCAGCAGTGATAAAGTGGCCTCGAACTTGGACTGGACGAAGCAACCATCATTTCACTGGAACGCTCGTTGAAGCCCTTTCTCCCCTTTCTTGAAGAAAACCTCACTCCAGGATACTCACTTCTGCCATTTTTCTACTGTACCGACGAAGGAAAGGTGGGCGAATCAGTGATGCTACTATATTTTCATTCCAAGAATCTTCTTTTTGTGAAGCACTGACCGATTCTTACAGCCTATTCTTTTCCCTTTTCATTGCGATTGTGGTTTCCTTTCGATTGCTTTTTGTTTGTCAGTTCATTGATGGATCATGGAGCACTAGGCAAAGAGTTCCCGGCGGACAACCCACTGGAGATAGCGCTCTCCAGGAAGCGAGCACCGACAAACGAGTTGACCAGGTTGGCAGGCCAACCCATGGAGACGAAGAACTCCAAGAAACAAGCATTGGCCAAAGAGTTGACGACGTTGGCGGACGAACTCCTCAAAGAAAGTTGGAAGAACAGCAAGGGCCCCACCGTGCCTACCCCAGAAACTCTAATGGCCACCTATGCGAGGCTCGAGGCTGAGTTTGAGGAGATAGTCACCGTTGGGAAGCAGTATTCCCCTGGCAAGGTGATGCCCCCCATCGAGGACGAGGAGATGGCCCCCGGAGGGATGGGATCCCCCGGTGAGATGCACAAGGTAAAAAATAATGGCTTACCATAGTTGTGGTTTTTGATTATTTGCAATGTGCTTGCTAATATGTTAGGGTTGTGTAGGTGTCGTGGACGTCCTTGATGATTATGATGTCACAGCCCATCCTGTGGACAACACCCCAGAGATCGTTTCTGATGTCACGGTCTGTCCTGTTGACATCGCCCCGGAGATCGATTCCGATGCCGCTGACATCGCCCAGAGATCGATTCCGATATGGCGGTGGACATCACCCCAGAGATCGATCCCCATGCCGCTGTCCGTGCTGTGCTCATTGCCCGAGAGATCGATGACAAGAAATAGTTGGTCGCGCTAATCCTTAAGGGTAGTTTGCATTGTGTTTAATTACTAGAACGATGCGTTTTATCAAACCATCTTAAGGCTAGTGCACTGTCTTGTGTGGGCGGTACTTGCTACTTTTGTTTGATAGTGAATCGTGCGAACCCTCTCCGAGTTGTGGAAACATATGTATTCTCACCAGCTTTTGATGTAATATATGGCATGCTTAGATGTAAGTTTGAATTGTTTATCATATCAGTAGGGCTTGCTTGATGATTCTTGGTGTTAATAGGCTAGATACTGTGCGAGCTATAGTACTTGCAAAACACTCACCAAAGAGAAATGTTGGGGCTGATGAGCTCGTGGTACTCTTATACTGATCCGTCGTTGATTGGACAATAGCCCAAGCTCCTAAATTTTAGGCTTAGCAATTGATCAGACAATAGTTGACACGGATACACTCATGCCTCATTTGGTTCATAGGGTAGGAAAATTGTAGCAAAAGTATAGAGACGTACAACACAAAATCATAGCAGTACAGAGACGTACTCCCTCCGTTCCAAAATAGATGACTCAACTTTGTACTACTAACTTTGAAATGGAGGGAGTACAAATCCTAGGCGGGCTAGTTTGGCCTAGTGGGTTTCAGTGATATGACGTGGTACAGTGCCGTCCAGTCTTTGCGTGTGGTAGCAGTACTGCGGGTACAATAAGTTTTATTGAAGAAGCGGAATTCAATGAAGTTATGATGGTTCCTTTGTCCGACCAACTTACAGTGGGAAAGGTTGGGCCTGCACTACGACTGGGGTGGACCAGGATAATTTTGTGCATGGCAGGTGGACCAGATTGGTCGACATCCCACATGTCAGCGAATGAAAGTATTCTTTCTGATATATTGGATGAGCAACGAGTATTCATTGTTTATTTTTTTTATGAAAGCTATTGTCCCCACTATTACGACGGAGGGTGTGAAACACGGCAGCCCAATGAACTTGGCATGTGCACCCCTCCCTCCTTCCTCATGTAATACTACCATAGTGTTGACTATAAGGTTGGCTATAAGGTTACAACTTTTTCTCACTTTCTCTCTATCTATTTCCTCTCAAATGTTTTTACCTTTCTTTTTTAGACATAATTGTTTTTATGCCTCTTTTTTTAGAATTAGTTTTTTTATACCTAGGAGCACGTGTAGAGACGGGCTCCTGCAGATCCCACTCCTTGACTTTGTCAATGCCTCTCTCTCCTCCACATAAGCGGCCTTAGGGCATGTATAATGGTTCTATTGTAGGGATGCCACATAGGATAAATGATGAGGTGGAGGACAGAGAAATAATAAGAAAAGGCTTGTCTTCTCTTATTTAAGAGAAGACAAGAGATGATCTCTTAGCACAATATGTTTCACCATGTTTTTAGGAATAACTAGTTATTGAAGATAAGGCTAAGAGATGATCCATTGTACACATGTTTTTTTTTCATCTCTAAATTACATGCAAGACTTATGATAAGACTATCTTATCAACCATTGTACATGCCCTTATAGCCCAGAATTTTCCTGGTACTACTTGCTATGAATGCGGGCAGCTGGCGTTTGAGGGGGAGCGCGCGCGGGAAGGTGGTGGGGTGGGGAGGGGGGTTCTGGTGGGCCAGGGCGGTCAGAAGCGGGCTTGGAAGCGGTCCGGACTCCCGCATGGCCCACCTTACATTATCACCATATATTTCTTGGAGTCCGTGCGTGGCGGGCGGGCGATCTCTTCTCCCTCCCCTGTCTCTCTATTCTCGGCCGACGCTCGTCGAGCGGTTATATTTTGGCTATCGACGGTTTATTCGATTGCAGTCCCACATGTCAGTGAAAATGCAAGATAACGTGTGTCCCCTCTGGTGAGCGGCGTGCGAGCCGGACTATCGGGGGTGCGACGTGTACGAGTCGTAAGTGTGCTGCCTTTTCCTTTTGAACTTGCAAAGCATAACATTTTTTGCGATCGATCATAGAAATCCAAAACAAAATGACGAGGGCGGTGCTTTCCCGCGCGTTAGGCGAGCTAGTTTGAGTGATATGACGTGCTACAGTGCTGTCCACTTGCTCCATTTTTATGTAAGCAAGAGTCTACACTCTTACGTGGGAGGAGTGCGAAACACGGCGGATCTGATTTTAATTGAGGGATAACTGTTCCCTGCGAAATAATGGAGCACTGTTAGCAATTATAGCATGATAGGTAGGGCATATCCAACGCTGGCCCTCAAATTTACACCGGCATCTGTCCGAGGACACTAATGGATGCCATCCAATGCTGCCCGCATACCTTTCGACAACTATATGAACTAACCGGACGAAATTTGTGCAAACAAAGCAAATTTCGAATTAACCAGATGAAATTCATTACATTTCAAAAACTTTTCCTATAAACTGGACGAAATTCATTACATATTTCGCACAAACCATACTAAAACCTACTGTAAACCTAATCTAAACGATCGGCGGCACCCGACCACCATGTTCGGCCATGAACCCGAGAAAGCCGGCCATTGCCTTTGCTTCCTCCTCATCCGCCTCGATAACCTCCTCCGGAGCACAAGGTTCTGAAGATTTCCGCCTCCACGTTGCCGTCAAGCGGCTAATCGGCCGCCGATGTTTATCCCACCAAGCTTGGCGTCGACTGAGTGGAGGAGCGGTGGCCTTCCTGGGACCAGAGCGGCGGTGATCTACTGTGTACTACTCTTCCTCGTTGCCGGCTGCGCCTGGGCACGCGCACCGGCTTCGTGGTCGTGGCAACGGAGGGCGACCAGGGGGAGGGGAGCCGGCGATCTCCTTTATCTACTCCTATGATAGTACATCCAAGAGAGCTTTGGAATGCGCCCGGAGCGGAGCCACCGATGTCCTTCGTCTGCTCCTGCGACGATACGTCCAAGAGAGCTTTGGAGCGCCAGGAGGCCATGGTTGGAGTGGTGTCGACAGAAAGAAGGGACCGGAGGAGAATGAGTGTGGGTCTTTGGCTATGGCTGGGAGCTGGGCCTCAAGTTAATATAGCGGGCGAATGGCAATGAGCCACGGCAGAAGGATGGATGGCTGGCGCCGGAGTAGGTCCGTCGGCAGCCGCGTGTCATTAATGTGGGTAGCGGACGGAAGGATAAGTGTGTCATTAACACGGAACAGTCGCTTGCACTGGGATGTGCTACGTCTTGAGCTTGCGTTGGTTTTCCTTGAAGAGGAAAGGGTGATGCAGCAAAGTAGCGTAAGTATTTCCCTCAGTTTTTGAGAACCAAGGTATCAATCCAGTAGGAGGCTCCTCAAAAGTCCCACGCACCTACACAAACAAACAAAGAACTCACAACCAATGCAATAAAGGGGTTGTCAATCCCTTCATGGCCACTTGCGAAAGTGAGATCTGATAGAGATAATATGATAAGATAAATATATTTTGGTATTTTATAATATAGATAAGAAAAGTAAAGATGCAAATAAAAGTAGATTGAAAGCTTATATGATAAAATATAGACCCGAGGGCCATATGTTTCACTAGTGGCTTCTCTCAAGATAGCATAAGTATTACGGTGGGTGAACAAATTACTGTCGAGCAATTGATAGAAAAGCGAATAATTATGAGATTATCTAGGCATGATCATGTATATAGGCATCACATCCGCGACAAGTAGACCGACTCCTGCCTGCATCTACTACTATTACTCCACACATCGACCGCTATCCAGCATGCATCTAGAGTATTAAGTTCATAAGAACAGAGTAACGCATTAAGAAAGATGACACGATGTAGAGGGATAAACTCAAGCAATATGATATAAACCCCATCTTTTTATCCTCGATGGCAACAATACAATACGTGCCTTGCAACCCTTTCTGTCACTGGGTAAGGACACCACAAGATTGAACCCAAAGCTAAGCACTTCTCCCATGGCAAGAAAGATCAATCTAGTAGGCCAAACCAAACCGATGATTCAAATAGACTTGCAATGATAACTCAATTATACATAAAAGAATTTAGAGGAGATTCAAATATTTCTCATAGATAAACTTGATCATAAACCCACAATTCATCAGATCTCAACAAACACACCGCAAAAAAGAGTTACATCGAATAGATATCCATAAGAGAGGGGGAGAACATGGTATTGAGATCCAAAAAGAGAGAAGAAGCCATCTAGCTAATAACTATGGACCCGAAGGTCTATGGTAAACTACTCACAACTCATCGGAGGGGCTATGGTGTTGATGTAGAAGCCCTCTATGGTTGATTCCCCCTCCAAAAGAGCGTCGACGAAGGCTCCAAGATGGGATCTCGCGGATAAAGAAGGTTACAGCGGTGGAAATTGTTTTTCGTTGGCTCCCTGGATGTTTTCGGGGTACGTAGGTATATATAGGGGGAAGAAGTACGTCGGTGGCCGCCTTGTGTCACGACCGGTTTTCCGGTTATTAATTTCCAGAAAATGGCCGTTGTGCTCACCAGCCCCAGGATTACTGTTAGCTGATGAGGCACCAAATTGATACAGAATCTCCAAGCAAAATACAAAATATGTAGTACAAGACCAATCTGGCCTATGAGTACAACAAGTGATTTCTAGAGGTTGATGGCAGAAGCGGTTTGTGGATCATCAGTGTCTATGGGACTCCATTTCCCAACAGGAACAGCTGACCAGGTTAACTCCTATCTTCACGAGGCTGCTACACCGTTGCTTAGGTTCTGGGGCTGTCGTCGCAACGCTCCTCTCCGTGCAGGAAATCTGGCCAAGACAATAGCCAGAGACAAGCCAGTGAGTACTTTGAATGTACTCGCAAACATTATGAACACGGGTATAATATAAATGATAATCGTGCGCTGAAATATTCTATGATCACATCGTCAGTCATAAAATAAAATCTCTGATGCATGCATGCAGGTTATTTATATGCAACACGAATAAGCAATAATGGAGTGGAAATAAAATGCCGCAGTCGGGCGTCTGTGCGACACCACATAAAGGGCTTATATTGAAGAGTAAATGACATGCGTGCCACAGTCGGACGTCTGAGCGACATCGCAGAAAGGGCTTATATCAAAATAAATAATAAGCAATGCCACAGTCGGACGTCTGAGCGACATCGCATAAAGGGCTTATATCAAAATAAATAACAAGCGTTCCACAGTCGGACGTCTGAGCGACATCGCAGAAAGGGCTTATATCAAAATAAATAATAAGCAATGCCACAGTCGAACGTCTGAGCGACATCGCATAAAGGGCTTATAAAATATATAATCACAATGAATATCCAGGAGGTAGAACCGTCCCAGGGTGTCACATCCCTAGCTTCTGGTAATGCACTAGGCTAGACCTCTTGCTGCATCATGTTTAAATTCAAATGAAATTTGAATTGAGGAATTTTCAAAGCCTCAAAAACCTCTAAAAATAACCAACAATTAAATCTTCTCAAATGTGTCCAAGAAAATGTTCCTGATATCCTCTGGAAATATTGGCAAGAGGTAAAATCCAAACCAATATTTTTGGTGTCTCAGAAACATTTAATTTGGGCATTTGAATTAAATCAATAATTATTTGAATTGGATTTATATCTACTATTAAATAAATATAGGTCCAATAATTCTGAAATATTTTGTGGAGCATTGTTTTAATTCTTTTAGCTCCTAAAAATATTGTCAGAAGCAAAATAAATTGAATTGGTTTCAAAACCAAATTCAAAACAAACCTGCAAAATAGAAAACTGAAATAAAATAAAAAGAACAGAGCTTACCTGGGCCACTTACCGCAGCCTACCTGGCCCAGCCCCCCCTCCAGCCGGCCCAGCCCACCTCCCTCCTTGTCCTCTTCTTCCTCTGCCAGTAGGCAGAGGCGAGGCATGGCGCGCGCCCGAAGAGCGCCGGCCACCTCCTGCTTCGCCGTGGCAGCCTCCCCGACTCCCTCGCGACGCCACGGAGCTGCCCTCGCCCCCTGCACCTCCCCCCTCTCCCCCTGGACCCCATTCCCTCTTCTGTTTCCCTCTCGCGCACACCACCGAGCGGAGCTCGCCGCCATCGTCGCCGTACCCATGACCACGGCCACCCCCTCCCCTCTCCGACGTGCTCCCGAGCTCCTGCACCTCGTCGCCAACCCCCTCACCGAGCCACGTGACCGGAAGGGCCCCGAGCAGCCGCCATCGTCATCATCTCCGAGCTTCGGCCCCGGCGCCGTTCTCCGTCGAATTCGGCCACTCCGGCGCGCCCCCGAGCTCGCTGACCCTCCCTGCATGATCCCCGTGAGTCCCTGCTCCGTTTTCCCCTAACCCCAAGTTCGATTTCGAGCTCTAGCCGCCCCCTCTACTGGAGCCGAGACGCTCCGCCGCACGGACTCGTCGCCGGCGAAGCCCCGGTGACCAAATGGCCCCGCGCGTGCGTCCGTTGCACTCGCAACGACCCGTGGAGCAACGCTAGCGTGGCAGCTAGCTTGTTTGCAAGCCGCAGCACTAACCCCGCACCCACCCGAGCTCCGGCCGCCGCCTCGGGCTCCACTCCGGCGGACTCCGTCCACCCCCGCACCTCCCATTGGCCCCCTTAGGTGCGCACGGGCACGGGCTACCTTCTGGTACCCTTCGCGCGTCCAGCCGTCGCCCGTAGCGCAACCCCGGTGAACTTCCGCCGCGTTCCGGGTCGCCGCCGGCCGAACTCCGGTGGCCAGTGACGAGGCTGGCTTAATTAGCCACTAATCACCGCTTTGTGACACTGACAGCTGGGCCCCATGCCCTTAATTAACCACGGCTTAAACTTCTGTTAGTTTAGATTAATCACAGTGGCCCCACACGTCAGCTTTGACCATGCTGACGTGGCCTTTGACCCGGCCCCACCTGCCATTGATACTAAACAGCCCTGGGTCACTGACCAGTGGACCCCACTGGTCAGGTTTGACCTGGAGGCGCCCTGTTGACCTGCTGACGTCAAGGTGATGACATGCTGACGCCATAATTCATTTTCTGGAATTATTTTAATTCTAAATAATCAGAAAATTCCAGAAAATTGTAAAAACTTCTAAAAATCATAGAAATTCAACCGTAACTCCAAATTAAATAATTTATATATGAAAAATTATCAGAAAAATTCAAGGAATCCATCTGTACCATTTTCATGCATGCTAGAACAACTTATAGCTGCTGTTTAGCACAAATCAAATAAAGGGCATTTAAATAACCATATATGGAGTTTGAATTTGAATCTTGTATTCAAACCAACTTCATTTAATCTGTTGCTAGTTGCATTAGCCCAAAACACATTCATATTGCCATGTCATGAGCATGCATCATATTGTGCATTGCATTGATTGTATTTCTTCTTTGTTGCCGGTATCTGTTCCCTCCCAGTAGAGGATGTTCCGACGTTGTGATCGTTGACACTGATGAAGACTCAATGTTATCTTCAGAAGTGCTAGGCAAGCAAAACCCCCTTGTCCATTCCGATACAATCCTACTCTCTCGCTCCTGCTCTCTTTTACTGCATTAGGACAACAATGACATATTTGTTACTTGCTGCGGTAGCCGAACCCCTTTATCCTCTGCATGACCTGTCATTCCACAGTAATTAGATGAAACCCACTAGCATGAGTAGGAGTTGTTTGAGCCCTGATGTGCCTACTTATTCATGCTTGTTTGTCATGCCTGCTACTGCTTAGAGTTGAGTCAGGTCTGATTCATCGGGATGAATCAGAGGTGTGTGAACATGTCCTACTGTGTGTGAGCTAAGTGTGTGAACACGATTTGGTAAAGGTAGCGGTGAGAGGCCATGTAGGAGTACATGGTGGGTTGTCTCATTGCAGCCGTCCTCAGGAACTGAGTTCTGTGTTTGTGATCCATGATTCAGCTACTACCACGCATTGGGCCCGAAACCAATGGACCCTCTCGGCTTCTTAATCACCCTTGTCCTCTGTCCAGGAGTTGCAAGTAGTTTCTGGTGTTTGTAGTATGCTGGAGGCCGTGCGCAGCGCTGACCGTAGGGGTGGGCTGTGATGCGGTAGGCACGTGGCACGGTGTACCGGGCGCCCGTTTGGTGTCTCGGGAACCCTGTTCACATCGTTTGGGGCTGTGAGCGAAACTCCGGCCGGATCTCCTCATGGATGGAACCCGAATAGGCGATAAACCTGGACTAGAGACTTGAGTGTTTAGGTAGGCCGTGGCCGACACCCACGTTGGGCTTCCGCTTGAAGGTTGCCGAGTACATGTCGTGTAAACGGCGGTAAGTGGTGAGAGCGTGTGTGAAGAAGTACACCCCTGCAGGGTTAACCTAATCTATTCGAATAGCCGTGTCCACGGAAAAGGACCTCTGGGTTGCTTATATCAGTTCATAGACAAGTGAAAGTGGATACTCTAAAATACGCAAGATAAGCGTGAGTGCTATGGATGGCGTTCTCGTAGGGAGACGGGAGCGGATCCATAGTGGGGTATTGGTTGGTGAATATGTGGACTCGTGTGCGCCACCTCAAAGAGTTACATTGCAGTCGTAGTTTAGGATAGCCACCGAGTCAGAGCTGGCTTGCTGCAGTTAAACCCCACCACCCCTTTGTTGATAATGATGCATATGTAGATAGATCTGATGTAAGTCTTGCTGGGTACATTTGTACTCACGTTTGCCTATTTTATGTTTTGCAGAGAGACTTCAGTCTCACTAGTATTTCCGCGTGGTCTTCGACGTTTAGCTTGTTACCTCAGCTACGATCTTGTGCCTCGGCAGGATTTGGTAGATAGTCAGGCTTCTCAGCCTTTTTCATTTATAGATGTCTGTACTCAGACATGATAGCTTCCGCTTGTGCTTGATTTGTATGCTCTGAATGTTGGGTCATGAGACCCATGTTTGTAATATCTCGCTCCTCAGAGCCTATTGAATAGATTACTTGAGTCATAGAGTCATGTTGTGATGCCATGTTGTATTTGCACATATCGAGCATATTGTGTGTATGTTATTGAAATGCTTGGTATGTGTGGGATCTGACCATCTAGTTGTTTATCTTTAGTAGCCTCTCTTACGGGGAAATGTCTCCTAGTGTTTCCACCGAGCCATGGTAGCTTGCTACTGCTCCGGAACACTTAGGCTGGCCGGCATGTGTCCTTCTTCGTTCCTGTGTCTGTCCCTTCGGGGAAATGTCACGCGGTGAATACCGGAGTCCTGTTAGCCCGCTACAGCCCGGTTCACCGGAGTCCTGCTAGCCCAGTGCTACAGCCTGGATTCACTCGCTGATGACCGACACGTTCGATGCTGGGTCATGGATGCCTGTCCCTGTAAGTCTGTGCCGCTTTGGGTTTACGACTAGCCATGTCAGCCCGGGCTCCTTATCATATGGATGCTAGCGACACTGTCATATACGTGTGCCAAAAGGCGCAAACGGTCCCGGGCAAAGGTAAGGCGACACCCGTGGGAATACCGTGCGTGAGGCCGCAAAGTGATATGAGGTGTTACATGCTAGATCGATGTGGCATTGAGTCGGGGTCCTGACAGTGTTGGTATCAGAGCTTGACTGCCTGTAGGATTACCAAGCCAAACTGGTCGAAGTTGAGTCTAGAAATTCTTTAGTTATATAAGGGAATTGATTGTGGGATGGAACGTAAGGCTCTTTTTATTCCTTATACCTTATGCCCTTCTGATCTGAGTCATCTTCTCTTCTACGGGGATTAAGAACTAGGCTATCTCTTCTTTCTATTAGGATCACGTGTTACTAATCAGTAGACTTATAAGTTTGTTGGATTTAAGCCTCAGTTCAGTTTCTACCTCTGTATGTTAATTGTTGATCTCGAAACCTTGATATTGTGCTTCTGAGTGGTTATGCCACCATTTTTGTGAATGTCTCAAATCTTTTCTGAGCATTTACAGCCGTTGTGCTGTCCGAGTCATCCCAGGTTTCTAAGTAGTCTGATGCATTTGCAAATTCTTTCTTCCCGTTTCAATGTTCCCATGGGCCATATTAACCACACTAATCAGTAAGTTGAGGTACTCCGTTACCTTGACATATATGTTGGAGATATTATTATGACCCTAGGTGTCTTAGGGGATCATCTAGTAATTTAGCCATGATTTGTGTTCCCAGTGTGATGATTCTGGCCATCATTCTCGAAAGCATCCTGTGATGCTACTTAGTAGTAGGTATTCTACTCCTTGAGCTTTGAACCCGAGATTCACTCTACTTACTTCATGTTGATAGTGTTTGCTAGTTCCTTCAGGATATTAGTAATTTTGCGATAGTCCTCGAGGTCCGTGGTATTTCCTTCTTCCAAATACTATGAACCGCTTATGGCAGATGTTTATTGGATCAAAAGATCACAATTAGAGTACTCTTGAGGAGTTCTCCATTCATAAATCGTGACTCTGCCAGTTCTACCTTTCTGCATGGGTTATCCGGAAGAAACATGTTGAACTTGGTTCGACATACTAATCTATGCATCCACAACTCAGAAAATTATATGATCCTTTGAGTTGATCTCTTTAGTTGCATTCTGACCCTCGTCTATCAATTGATAGTCAAGAGTATGCGTGCGTTCGTTTATCGATGCCTAATACTCTTGTGGTCCGTCAAGCCATTCTATCGCAGAATGACTAGGAGAAACAAACTCCAGTACCTCTTCCATATCCAGGATTGGGTCAAAGAAGTTGTGCCCCGCAGATCAAATTGCTAATCCAGCCTTTGATCCTGTTCTACCCTGAAGTATTACCATCTTTATATCGGGATTGTTATAGGAATTGCACACCATCCTATGAACTCTTGGTACAGTGATACTTCTTGCCATCATTGTTCATTCCTCGGTTCCGTGTTGTTGCAGCCGGAGTGCCGACAAGTGAATCATGATGTGTGAACTCAATACTCCTAGCAACCCCATTGCTTGGTAGTTAATGGACAATAATCTTATTCTTAGTATGTTGGTTATTGAATCACCATTCTAAGATTGATCGTGCTACCTAGTCTTTATTTCCTGGTGCACTCTTTGATTGATGAGTTAGGATTTTGTCAAGTCCTCGCTCATTTGATCATATCATCTTGCTCTGAAAAGCAAGATTGTTCTCGAGCTTAGTAACATATCGGTGGTTCGTGATTTTCCGAATATCTTCTCGAAAGTATCACCAGGTTGTCGCCTGACTGTTATGTTAAGCTCGTGATCAAGTTGGTTTATCCTGTAAACCACCCTTTCTCCAAGAATCCGTGTTGGATACCCCTGAGCTAGTTGGTTAAGCTATGCATCAACTTGGAGAGTTGGAAGATAGAAGCTTGCCCGATTTAGTTCATCCAAAGGGATATTCTTGTGTAGTGTGTGTTGAAGAAAGATGATATCTTCATCGATTGGTCCTTGTGATCAGTTGCTGGACCTATTGTCTTATCAATCCTTTGACTTGAGTGTGGGCTATCGTCAAATCAAATCAGTACCAACGATGCTCGTAATGTTGTCTTATTTCGTGGTTGATCCCTCGAGCATACACCATTATATCTTTTAGGTCTGACCAATGCTATCACTTGTTCACTTAACTATGGAATTCCTTTTAAAAGGAAACCCAGATGAATTGTTGTTGTGCCCATTGACAACATCCTTGTCTTCTCCATAATTTTGCTGAACATTAAGCTAGTGTTGGAAACTTTTGAAAGCATTTGTTCATGCTAGCTCATGAAGCATATGTTTGGATGAAGGTAGTGACTTCCTTTAATTCATGTGCATCTGATGCAAGTTGCCGCCGTGGATTCGAGAAAGTCAATGTTGCTTTCTTTGGAATCATTCCAAATCAGTCATGCACACGTGCGAAGAATGCTGTGGTTTGAAGACTTGCAACCTTCAATCTATATGTATCCCTAGCACACCAAGCCACTGATTGATTTGTTCAAGGAGAAGGAGTTCCTCCATAAGAGCTAATCCGGACTTATGAAAGAACTTCGATATCCTCGCTGATGGTTCCCAACCTGAACTCGGTAGTGTTTTATTATAAGACTACTTTGTGGTCATGCTTGTCTTGGACAACGTGTTCACATGTTTGTAGCAGAACCAGCTCATGTTTTGGAGCTTGCTATCGTAGTTCATCTTCCGAGAATCTCGCAACGTCATCTCGTCGATTTGTGTTGCAAACTTTCGTTTTTCTTCCTAGACTCGATGAGTCTGGAATATCCTGACACCAACCAGATCTGAATCTCAGGCAGATATGATGGTTTGGAACATTTCCCAAGAACTATAATATTGGTCTCGCGATAACCGATAAAGTGGATGTCATGGCCAACACACCCAGCCGGAAGACCTGTTATTATAATATCTTGATTGATGAAGTTGGCCACCTTCCCATAAGGACTTCGTAGGATTTACTCTCTAGTTGTGCCTTATGATTTGTTGTGTTCCCGAAGTCCGACCTTTACTTGATGTTCTAGTTATCAAACCGTATCTATGAATGGGATACACTAGCACATCAAGGAGAACATTAGAAGCGGAGTGCTAAATGTCTCTCGGTCGATCATCCAGATTTTGTTCCTTGGCTTCGCTAAGGTGTAATCTGAGAAGGTGTTATCTTCCTTTGCATCTGCATCCTCCATCACCATTCATCATGGTAGTAAGTTGTGTTACCGGACCCTTGACACGGATGTTGGTAAAACCTTGATGAATATGGAAATGCTCAAGTTCTTGAGAGCACGCACAAGCGCTACGTGTTATCATCGGCACTAGCTGGGATTGCCCCAGATTTCCTCGGTTATGCTATAACCACTCCAACAGTGAATTCACTCTCTATTGTTGGGTTCTTCCCCAGTTACCAGAATCGTTCCCAGCATTTGCATTTTGTTCCCAGCTTGCACCACCAATGTCCCTTCCATTTCCGGTGATAAGTAAATTCATCCATTGCGTTGTCTTCAACAAGGTAATCCACATCATCCAAGTCCGAGTATGCCATTCTACTGACCCCCTCCAAACGATCGCTCGAGAATTGCCTTAGGCTGGTTTAAAGAGTTTCAATGATCTTTGAATCAAAAGTAATTCTTTTTGCCACTTAAGGGGATATCTCTACGAGTCACCTTCCCTAAGGTGTATCGTTATGGTATCATGGCAACTCAACTCCTCGCTACGTTGACAATCGTTTACCACCTTCTTAAGCGTGAAATTGTGGTCTACCTAGTGAACCTTCGTCATCTGCTTCACTCCATTCCTATGGATGTGTATCTCGTGTCTCAACTCGAGAGATGGTTCTATGTCTCATTCCGTGAGTTAATCCTGAGTTGTTCGACCTTCGAGAAGATCGACCCTTCTAGAGTCTCCTTCCCTCCAGGCCATGTTGGCAGGATTTCTCAGAGCAAGACGACAAGGCAAAGATGGTGTTCAAATCAACATTCATTTGAAGTGCAACCTGGATCGTGAAGATTGTACTAGTTTCCGCTTCCCCTTCATCCTACCCTACGCTTGAATCTCGAGACGAGATTCTTGTTTAGTGGGGGTGAGTTGTCACATCCCTAGCTTCTGGTAATGCACTAGGCTAGACCTCTTGCTGCATCATGTTTAAATTCAAATGAAATTTGAATTGAGGAATTTTCAAAGCCTCAGAAACCTCTAAAAATAACCAACAATTAAATCTTCTCAAATGTGTCCAAGAAAATGTTCCTGATATCCTCTGGAAATATTGGCAAGAGGTAAAATCCAAACCAATATTTTTGGTGTCTCAGAAACATTTAATTTGGGCATTTGAATTAAATCAATAATTATTTGAATTGGATTTATATCTACTATTAAATAAATATAGGTCCAATAATTCTGAAATATTTTGTGGAGCATTGTTTTAATTCTTTTAGCTCCTAAAAATATTGTTAGAAGCAAAATAAATTGAATTGGTTTCAAAACCAAATTCAAAACAAACCTGCAAAATAGAAAACTGAAATAAAATAAAAAGAACAGAGCTTACCTGGGCCACTTACCGTAGCCTACCTGGCCCAGCCCCCCCTCCAGCCGGCCCAGCCCACCTCCCTCCTTGTCCTCTTCTTCCTCTGCCAGTAGGCAGAGGCGAGGCGTGGCGCGCGCCCGAAGAGCGCCGGCCACCTCCTGCTTCGCCGTGGCAGCCTCCCCGACTCCCTCGCGACGCCACGGAGCCGTCCTCGCCCCCTGCACCTCCCCTCTCTCCCCCTGGACCCCATTCCCTCTTCTGTTTCCCTCTCGCGCACACCACCGAGCGGAGCTCGCCGCCATCGTCGCCGTACCCATGACCACGGCCACCCCCTCCCCTCTCCGACGTGCTCCCGAGCTCCTGCACCTCGTCGCCAACCCCCTCACCGAGCCACGTGACCGGAAGGGCCCCGAGCAGCCGCCATCGTCATCATCTCCGAGCTTCGGCCCCGGCGCCGTTCTCCGTCGAATTCGGCCACTCCGGCGCGCCCCCGAGCTCGCTGACCCTCCCTGCACGATCCCCGTGAGTCCCTGCTCCGTTTCCCCCTAACCCCAAGTTCGATTTCGAGCTCTAGCCGCCCCCTCTACCGGAGCCGAGACGCTCCGCCGCACGGACTCGTCGCCGGCGAAGCCCCGGTGACCAAATGGCCCCGCGCGTGCGTCCGTTGCACTCGCAACGACCCGTGGAGCAACGCTAGCGTGGCAGCTAGCTTGTTTGCAAGCCGCAGCACTAACCCCGCACCCACCCGAGCTCCGGCCGCCGCCTCGGGCTCCACTCCGGCGGACTCCGTCCACCCCCGCACCTCCCGTTGGCCCCCTTAGGTGCGCACGGGCACGGGCTACCTTCTGGTGCCCTTCGCGCGTCCAGCCGTCGCCCGTAGCGCAACCCCGGTGAACTTCCGCCGCGTTCTGGGTCGCCGCCGGCCGAACTCCGGTGGCCAGTGACGAGGCTGGCTTAATTAGCCACTAATCACCGCTTTGTGACACTGACAGCTGGGCCCCATGCCCTTAATTAACCACGGCTTAAACTTCTGTTAGTTTAGATTAATCACAGTGGCCCCACACGTTAGCTTTGACCATGCTGACGTGGCCTTTGACCCGGCCCCACCTGCCATTGACACTAAACAGCCCTGGGTCACTGACCAGTGGACCCCACTGGTCAGGTTTGACCTGGAGGCGCCCTGTTGACCTGCTGACGTCAAGGTGATGACATGCTGACGCCATAATTCATTTTCTGGAATTATTTTAATTCTAAATAATCAGAAAATTCCAGAAAATTGTAAAAACTTCTAAAAATCATAGAAATTCAACCGTAACTCCAAATTAAATAATTTATATATGAAAAATTATCAGAAAAATTCAAGGAATCCATCTGTACCATTTTCATGCATGCTAGAACAACTTATAGCTGCTGTTTAGCACAAATCAAATAAAGGGCATTTAAATAACCATATATGGAGTTTGAATTTGAATCTTGTATTCAAACCAACTTCATTTAATCTGTTGCTAGTTGCATTAGCCCAAAACACATTCATATTGCCATGTCATGAGCATGCATCATATTGTGCATTGCATTGATTGTATTTCTTCTTTGTTGCCGGTATCTGTTCCCTCCCAGTAGAGGATGTTCCGACGTTGTGATCGTTGACACTGATGAAGACTCAATGTTATCTTCAGAAGTGCTAGGCAAGCAAAACCCCCTTGTCCATTCCGATACAATCCTACTCTCTCGCTCCTGCTCTCTTTTACTGCATTAGGACAACAACGACATATTTGTTACTTGCTGCGGTAGCTGAACCCCTTTATCCTCTGCATGACCTGTCATTCCACAGTAATTAGATGAAACCCACTAGCATGAGTAGGAGTTGTTTGAGCCCTGATGTGCCTACTCATTCATGCTTGTTTGTCATGCCTGCTACTGCTTAGAGTTGAGTCAGGTCTGATTCATCGGGGATGAATCAGAGGTGTGTGAACATGTCCTACTGTGTGTGAGCTAAGTGTGTGAACACGATTTGGTAAAGGTAGCGGTGAGAGGCCATGTAGGAGTACATGGTGGGTTGTCTCATTGCAGCCGTCCTCAGGAACTGAGTTCTGTGTTTGTGATCCATGATTCAGCTACTACCACGCATTGGGCCCGAAACCAATGGACCCTCTCGGCTTCTTAATCACCCTTGTCCTCTGTCCAGGAGTTGCAAGTAGTTTCTGGTGTTTGTAGTATGCTGGAGGCTGTGTGCAGCGCTGACCGTAGGGGTGGGCTGTGATGCGGTAGGCACGTGGCACGGTGTACCGGGCGCCCGTTTGGTGTCTCGGGAACCCTGTTCACATCGTTTGGGGCTGTGAGCGAAACTCCGGCCGGATCTCCTCATGGATGGAACCCGAATAGGCGATAAACCTGGACTAGAGACTTGAGTGTTTAGGTAGGCCGTGGCCGACACCCACGTTGGGCTTCCGCTTGAAGGTTGCCGAGTACATGTCGTGTAAACGGCGGTAAGTGGTGAGAGCGTGTGTGAAGAAGTACACCCCTGCAGGGTTAACCTAATCTATTCGAATAGCCGTGTCCACGGAAAAGGACCTCTGGGTTGCTTATATCAGTTCATAGACAAGTGAAAGTGGATACTCTAAAATACGCAAGATAAGCGTGAGTGCTATGGATGGCGTTCTCGTAGGGAGACGGGAGCGGATCCATAGTGGGGTATTGGTTGGTGAATATGTGGACTCGTGTGCGCCACCTCAAAGAGTTACATTGCAGTCGTAGTTTAGGATAGCCACCGAGTCAGAGCTGGCTTGCTGCAGTTAAACCCCACCACCCCTTTGTTGATAATGATGCATATGTAGATAGATCTGATGTAAGTCTTGCTGGGTACATTTGTACTCACGTTTGCCTATTTTATGTTTTGCAGAGAGACTTCAGTCTCACTAGTATTTCCGCGTGGTCTTCGACGTTTAGCTTGTTACCTCAGCTACGATCTTGTGCCTCGGCAGGATTTGGTAGATAGTCAGGCTTCTCAGCCTTTTTCATTTATAGATGTCTGTACTCAGACATGATAGCTTCCGCTTGTGCTTGATTTGTATGCTCTGAATGTTGGGTCATGAGACCCATGTTTGTAATATCTCGCTCCTCGGAGCCTATTGAATAGATTACTTGAGTCATAGAGTCATGTTGTGATGCCATGTTGTATTTGCACATATCGAGCATATTGTGTGTATGTTATTGAAATGCTTGGTATGTGTGGGATCTGACCATCTAGTTGTTTATCTTTAGTAGCCTCTCTTACGGGGAAATGTCTCCTAGTGTTTCCACCGAGCCATGGTAGCTTGCTACTGCTCCGGAACACTTAGGCTGGCCGGCATGTGTCCTTCTTCGTTCCTGTGTCTGTCCCTTCGGGGAAATGTCACGCGGTGAATACCGGAGTCCTGTTAGCCCGCTACAGCCCGGTTCACCGGAGTCCTGCTAGCCAGTGCTACAGCCTGGATTCACTCGCTGATGACCGACACGTTCGATGCTGGGTCATGGATGCCTATCCCTATAAGTCTGTGCCGCTTTGGGTTTACGACTAGCCATGTCAGCCCGGGCTCCTTATCATATGGATGCTAGCGACACTGTCATATACGTGTGCCAAAAGGCGCAAACGGTCCCGGGCAAAGGTAAGGCGACACCCGTGGGAATACCGTGCGTGAGGCCGCAAAGTGATATGAGGTGTTACATGCTAGATCGATGTGGCATTGAGTCGGGGTCCTGACACAGGGATACTCAATAATTCAAATAATATAATGGGTTAGTCCATAATAAAAAATAACATAATTATCACAAGTCATCAGTCATGATCCACGTTCTGGTTTAGTAGTTTCTCCTCCAAGACCGACACTAAGACTGACACTTGAGCCATCCCAGACTATAGTCCTTAACCATGGACGCGGCTATTCGAATAGTTTTAATCTCTACAGAGGGAGTACTCTTTACCCACGAGTAACGGATTCCTTTAGTCCATCCGGACTAATTCCGTCTATGGTCTTTTAATTGAAAACACACCTAACTTGCACACACCAGCTTAACTCACCGGTGTCTGGAATCACCCACGACACCTGTCAAGCAAAACTCTAAGTGGGGAGGCTACAACCTCGCGTAGCATGGGATCAAATTTATACCACGCGCTCTAAGGGGTGCCCCCCTCTCGGTCCCAACCGGAAACACCCATGCCCCCGAACCAGGTGGCCTGCCTACCGGCTACAACCAGTACCTTCCACCATGGCCTCTCTGTACGTTGTGTGCTTGAAAGGGGTTGACGACTTATTGAACCGTACCCTACCTGTTGTAGGGACAAGTGGTAGTACGAAACAAGTATGGGGGTTACTGGAACAAGACTCGATCTACGATCGACTCAGGAGGTTTATGAATTCCATGCATGATATGTATCACAAATATATTTCAAACAACACAATCAACACTCATTATACCTTACTATGCCATACCGGACACAACCGTCCCGACGGAGACCGGCAACAAGCTCACGCCTACCCAAGGCAGAGGCTTTCCCGGATTCCTTCCGGCATGCATGCAAGGCACATGAGGATGATTACCATCACAAGTGTGTTCATTTCCAACAGCATGGAAATCATTAATATGCATCCATGCAAATGATCATATCACATGAAATAACAAGTTCTCTGAAATGAGGTGGTGTTATAAATGTGTCAACGAACACACCAAAAATATTATGCCGGGGTTCAGAATGCTTGCCTTCAAGTTGTGGGGAGGCAGGGTGCACTCCAAAACCTTTGAAGGCTTTCTCCTCTCTCCAAAAATCCTATTTTAAAATATTTTTGAATCAATATATAGTTTCAAAAATAGTACCAAAAAGTTGTCTGAATTTTTTTGAAATAAATCTTAAAATAAACTAGGAAAAATTTGAGAGAGGTAGGAAAAAGAATCAACTCATTTGGAGTTATAATTGAAGAGATATAGCCAGTCAAAGTTTAGTCAAATTCTGATTTTAAATAAAACAGAAAAAGAAAAAGAAAAACGCTTCGAACCGGTACACGTCGAAGACGTATTTCGGGATTTACGTCTCCACTTAACCCACATGGACCGGAGCGGGGTCACTGACAGTGGGTCCAAGGGCCCACTGGTCAGGTTTGACCGGTCTCCCCTGCCTCCTTCCTCCTCTGGCCGAACAGAGGCGGGGGCTCCGGCGACCAACACCGGCGAGCGGCGGCTCCTCGCGGCCTCTGGAGGGCGGGGATGGATCCGCCAGACTGGGGCGGTCCTCCCAGTGGTCGTTGGGTCGGCGGGGACGGAGTGAGCTGCCGGCGGCGAGCTTCACGATGGAGGAGGCTTCGGGAGCAAAGTGGGTTTGGGGCTACGGTGGTTCCCGACCAAAATTGAGCGTGGGGGTGCACTCACAAGAGGGAGGGAGAGCTCTTGGTGGAGAGAGTGGAGAGGGGGAGGTCCTGGTGGCGCCGGAATGGCCGGGGCAGTGGCGGCGGTAGGAGTTGCCGGAGAGGAAGAAGACGACTCCCCTGGTCTTGCTACTGCTATGGGTGGGTTGGTGAGGGAGTGAGAGAGGCTGCGCGAGGCCTGGACGAGCTTGGGGCTTCCTTTTATAGCGCGACGAGGTCGGTTTTGCGGCGGTGGGGATAAGATCGCCGGCGACCGACGTTCTGTAGCAGCAGGGGGATGTGGCGGGGCTGAAGATGGCGGCAGGAGCTAGCGGACGAGCGGGGCACTGCTCCAGGGCGAGCTGGTGAGCGGGGGTGGCTCGGGCGGCGCCGACACGGCCGGGGCCATCATGCGGCCGTCAGCTGGCCGCCACGGCCGTCCTGACGGTGGCGCTGTGGGGTGCCAGTGGTGGTCGGGGTGGCGTGGCGGTGCAGGAGGATACGTGGCGTGCTAGCTGCTATTAGCCAAGGGCCAGAACGGGTGCGGGGCGAGATGCGGCGGCTCGGGCGCACGTGCGTTCCAAACGCACGCTCTGGGCACGCCCAGAGCACGCCCGGGACGTGTTCAACGAAATGCCAGTGCATGCTAGAGGTCGCGGGTGAGGCTGGCAAGAAATAGGGCTAGGTTAGGGTTAGTCATAAGGTAAATGGACATGGTGGTTAGGTCAGGTGGCCAAGTTCACAATGCAAACAAACACTCATGCCAATTCTGTCCATGCACTCGAGGTGTTTGACAAAATGCCACATGCACCTAGGCTTTTCTTGGAGTGGCCAATTCTTCCGGATTGAAGTCTCTTTGGATGCACAAGAGGGTGGTGAGGTTAGTTTGTCAAAAGAAGAAACTTGTTAGTGCAAGTTTTGCAAAACCTCAGTTTTTGACAGAAAGAAGAGGGCATGGCTGCAAGCACTTAGAATCATCCAATGGGTCCACTCTCTTGGACTTAAGGGTTTGGCAAGGTACACTACAAGCAGGAGAAAGAATCAAGGGCCAAAGAGCAAGCAAGAATCTGGTTGCTGTACAAACCATCATGTTGGACCAGAATGAAGATGAGGATGATTCACTCAAATCTTTCAAAGAACATCACTGGGTTTTTGCATAAAGTTGAATCATAAGCTACGACCAGCATCCCATAATGTTGGTGGAGGCTAGAAAGAAGTATTTAAATGAGTTGCAGTGCAAAATTGCCCACTGGACCAGAGAAGAAAATTGGGTGTAAAGCTCAAAATATTTCATGAATAAAAGATATTTTTGCATAAAAGTGATTTAAAAACATCACCTGACATCTCCAAATTTTGGTTGGAAATTTAAGTGAATTTATCAAATGGTTGTAGTTCAAATATGGCCATATAACCTTGGGAAAACCATTCTTCAAGAAAATAAAGATCAAGCAAATTAATTATGTAATTAGCTCTACTAATAAAAGAAAAGTTTTTCTTGAGAGGTTAAACAAGTCCAATAACATATTTGAAAAGTTTTCACTTTGGGGAAAACTCCATAATAGCAAGGGAGAAAAAGGTTCCAAAAAAATCAAAAAGGAGCCCAAAAAATAAAAGTTTTAATTTCCTGGCAAATTTTTAATTAATAAAACAAGGTCAAAATTTTGGGGTGTCACACCTTGATTGCTTCTTGACTTGCACTCCAAGTCCTCTGGATCACGTTCGTTCCAAAAATCATGCTCCCGAAGGTTTTATTCCGTTTGGACTCCGTTTGATATTCCTTTTCTTCAAAATACTGAAATAGGCAAAAAAAACCAGCAATACGGGCCGGGCCTCTGGTTAGTAGGTTAGTCCCAAAAATGATATATATGTGTAAAATAAAGCCCATAAACATCTAAAAGGGGTAATATAATAGCATGGAACAATCAAAAATTATAGATACGTTGGAGACGTATCAGGATGCCGTGCGGGTGGCGCTCTCTCGGCCCTCACGCTGCTGCAATGCCGGCGCCAGTGAGAGGTCGCGTCGGGCTTGAATGCAAACGCTGCTTCAGTGACTTAACCGCAGGTGCGTTGGATCACTGACATGTGGGCCCAACGGGCATCTGGCCCGCATGTCAGTGACACACCAACTGCACCTGCATTTAAGTCCGGTGAATGCGGCATTGACGTTCTGGAGAGACGGTGACCGTTTCAGGCGGGAAGCGCGTGCTAGCAATGGAAGGGGTTTCGGTAGGCCAGGGCGATCAGACGCTGGCGTGGTGGTAAAATGTGAACTCATGGATGACGAGCCTTTGAAGCGTATGCGACACATATTGACAACCAAGCGTCCATGCAACCGCTCTTGTCACTAGCTAGCTAGCCTTTGACGACCACCCTTATACACCACACAACCATGCATAACTTATGAATAATGGATGAATCGATCAGACACACACTCGTGTGCAGTGGCACTATGATCGGTTGCTCATGATAGTACATACTCCGTACCATAGTACCCTCTCTAGCTAGGCTGTTTTATAGATTGTCGTTGTGATGGATGATATACATGAGCAAGGCACCGAGTAACGAGTATGGCCATTGGTGTTGAGCCAGGTGAATACATGCTCGGTGTTCGAGGAGGCCTCCAACAAATGTCTAAACAGTAATGTCACGCACGGACGGGGCACGCAAGTGACGGGCTCGGCGTTTGTGTTGCACCATGAGCAGGACTTTGATTGAGAGGGCGACGTGCATGCATCGGTATGGTTTGACATTGTGAGCGTGAGTGTCTGGCTATCTGCACGCGTACATGCTACTTGCCCCTATGGACGGTGTGCGCTAATGTGTGCATCACGTATAATATAAAAAAATCCATTTGTGCATTCAACGCAAAGTATTTCATTTTCATTTGGCTGATGGATGTGCGTTGCGGCGACGAGTCCATGGTTTGATTCCTCACATGCGCATAATTTTGGTTTTTATTTCTTTCTCCACTGACAGGTAGGCCCGCATAGATAGATAGATAAAGAACACAAGCTGATGGGGCGCATGCAGACTATTTGACTGGTCAACCAGACAAATATGGAGCTATACGTTGAGCCAGTGACCGTATAATCACCATATCTCGTATATAATGATCAAAGTGAGCTATCAAGACAAGTTTGATGACCGCCAATGCATTTTACTCAGTAATAAATGACCAGGATTGAAGGGGAATCCAAATTTCCTTCGTCTTCTGTCCTTGAGCTCCTGACAAATCAATGCACTTTACGGTTGTCCGGCCACTCCACCCTAGAGCTGTCACCCAGCGTCGTTAATGCCACCGCGCCGCACACTAATCGGTAAGGAAGCGATGGCATCCCGCCGCGCCGAGTTCCTCACCGCCCACGACCGCACACAGAATGGTAGGGAAGCGATGGCATCCCGCCGTGCCGAGTTCATCGCCGCTCGCGACCTCACACCTATGTGGGCGGAATTTGAAGCTGCCAAGGCCGAATGGGTGGTAGAGCAAGAGGCGGCCAAAGCCACACAGAGGGAGCGGAAAAGTCAGAAAGCACTAAGAAAAGAGAGGCCTACCGCTGCAAGAAAGAAGAGGATGCACGCGCTGCTGCGGAGAGGTCGGCGGAGGTCCAAGCACGGTGGGTTGTCACTGACAAAGCCGGGAAGGAGAACGACGGCGTCTGGCCAGCATGTGAGAAGTAGTAGTACTAGTAGTTAGTGTGTGTGTCTGTGTCGCCCGTACGTTTGTTTAATTAATTACGAGCATGTACTAGTACTACTAGTTACTAATGTAGTTTTTAGAGCAAATTACCAGTACATTAGCCTAGACTCAATGGAAAAATTCCTATCCTATGCATCAAATGGCATATCTTTCTCTATAGGAATTAAGATGCATGTCATCTCACTTCCTATGATTTTCATATTCCTATAAAATTCCTATCCTATGAACAAAAGGAGGCCTCTGCTGGAGTAACTACTATAGCTAGCAGTACTGCTAGTACAGTAGTTTTCTTCAAGAAGCGGAATTCAACGAAGTCATGATGGTTCCTTCGTCCGAGCAACTTCACAGTGGGAAAGGTTGGGCCTGTGATTTGACGGCTCATTAGTAATTACTGCGGCACGACGACTGGGGTGACTCTCTCTTGGAGTTCCGCGGGCATGGCAAGTGGACCAGGATGGTCGACGTCCCACATGTCGACGAACAGAAGTATTCTTTCCAATATCGAGGAGCAAGGAAACCGCATGGTATAGTATCACTGTTGATTTATATTTATTTTTTATTTCTGATGAATGCTAGCGTTTCAACTCTTACGACGAAGGAGTGCCAAACACGGCACATGTTGGATGTCTGATGACCCACAAGTATAGGGGATCTATAGTAGTCCTTTCGATAAGTAAGAGTGTCGAACCCAACGAGGAGCAGAAGGAAATGATAAGCGGTTTTCAGCAAGCTATTCTCTGCAAGTACTGAAATAAGTGGTAACAGATAGTTTTGTGATAAGGTAAATTGTAACGAAGAACAAGTAACAAAAGTAAATAAGGTGCAGCAAGGTGTCCCAATCCTTCTTGTAGCAAAGGACAAGCCGGAACAAACTCTTATAATAGGAAAAGCGCTCTCGAGGACACATGGGAATATCATCAAGCTAGTTTTCATCACGCTCATATGATTCGCGTTCGGTACTTTGATAATTTGATATGTGGGTGGACCAGTGCTTGGGTGCTGTTCTTACTTGAACAAGCATCCCACTTATGATTAACCTCTATTGCAAGCATCCGCAACTACAACAAAAGTATTAAGGTAAACCTAACCATAGCATGAAACATATGGATCCAAATCAGCCCCTTACGAAGCAACGCATAAACTAGGGTTTAAGCTTCTGTCACTCTAGCAACCCATTATCTACTTATTACTTCCCAATGCCTTCCTCTAGGCCCAAATAATGGTGAAGTGTTATGTAGTCGACGTTCACATAACACCACTAGAGGCTAGACAACATACATCTCATCAAAATATCGAACGAATACCAAATTCACATGACTACTAATAGCAAGACTTCTCCCTTGTCCTCAGGAACAAACGTAACTACTCACAAAGCATATTCATGTTCATAATCAGAGGGGTAATAATATGCATAAAGGATCTGAACATATGATCTTCCACCAAGTAAACCAACTAGTATCAACTACAAGGAGTAATCAACACTACTAGCAACCTACTAGCACAAATCCCAGACTTGGAGACAAGAATTGGATACAAGAGATGAACTAGGGTTTGGAGATGAGATGGTGCTGGTGAAGATGTTGATGGAGATTGCCCTCTCCCGATGAGAGGAGCGTTGGTGATGATGATGACGATGATTTCCCCCTCCCGGAGGGAAGTGTCCCCGGCAGAACAGCTCTGCCGGAGCCCTAGATTGGTTCCGCCAAGGTTTCGCGTCGTGGCGGCGGAGTCTCGTCCCGAAAGCTTGCTTCTGATTTTTTTTTCATCGAAAGAGCTCATATAGGAGAAGATGGGCATCGGAGAGCCACCAAGGGGCCCACGAGGTAGGGGGCGCGCCCAGGGGGGAGGGGCACGCCCCCCACCCTCGTGAGTAGGGTGTGGGCCCCCTGGCCTTCATCTTTGGCGAAGATTTTTCTTTATTTATTTTAAGACATTCCGTGGAGTTTCAGGACTTTTGGAGTTGCACAGAATAGGTCTCCAATATTTGCTCCTTTTCCAGCCAGAATTCCAGCTGCCGGCATCCCCCGTCTTCATGGTAAACCTTGTAAAAAAAGAGAGAATAGCCATAAGTTTTGTGACATATCGTGAAATAACAGCCCATAATGCGATAAATATCGATATAAAAGCATGATGCAAAATGGACGTATCAAATCCCCCAAGCTTAGACCTCGCTTGTCCTCAAGCAAAAAGTCGATAACAATAAATATGTCCTCATGTTTAGAAGTAGAGGCGTCGATAAAAAAAATACGGACATGAAGGCATCATGATTATTTTCATAACAGCAACATATATTGATTTTGTCATATGATTACTCATGTTCAAGTGATGATCTTTTCACAAAGCCAAAGTATGAATCAGAAACCTTATTGGGCACTAACAAATTATAACCTCAGTCATTGAAGCAATTGCAATTTATCATAACATCAGAAAGAGTCTATGTCAGAGCTTAAAAGCAAGTCCACATACTCAACTATCACATAGTCCTTCATAATTGCTAGCACTCACGCAATACTTGTGGTTACGGAGTTTTAACCGGACACAGAGAAATATAGGGGCTTGTAGTTTTGCCCCACAACCTTTTACCTCAAGGGTAATGTCAACAATAATAATTCATGCTCCCCCACATCCAATAATATATATATATATATATATATATATCATGTTCTGCAAAGGATAAAACGAAAAAGGAAAGGTGAAGATCACCGCGACTCTTGCATAAGGTAGAGGATAATAATAAAAGATAGGCCCTTCGCAGAGGGAAGCAGATGTTGCCATGCACTTTTATGGTTGGATGCACAAAATCTTAATGCAAAAGAACGTCACTTTATATTGCCCCTTGTATGTGAACCTTTATTATGCAGTCCGTCGCTTTTATTGCGTCCACAACAAGTTCGTACAAAGCTTATTTCTCTGCACTAATAAGTCATGCATATTTAGAGAGCAATTTTTATTGCTTGCACCGATGACAACTTACTTGAAGGATCTTACTCAATCCATAGGTAGATATGGTGGACTCTCATGGCTAAACTGGTTTAAGGGTATTTGGAAGCACAAGTAGTATCTCTACTTGGTGCTGAGAATTTGGCTAGCATGAGGGGGAAAGGCAAGCTCAACATGTTAGAGGAACCATGACAACATACTTTATCTCAGATATAAGAAAACATAACTCATTATGTTGTCTTCCTTGTCCAACATCAACTCTTTAGCATGTCATATTTTAATGAGTGCTCCCAATCATAAAAGATGTCAATGATAATATATCTATATGTGAAACCTCTCTCTCCTTATTACTTCCTATTAATTGCAACGATGACCAAAGCTATATTTGCCAACTCCCAACAACTTTTTAATCATCATACTCTTTCTATGTGAAGTCATTACTCTCAATAAGATCAATATGAACTCTTTGTTTCTTTTTATTCTTTTCTTTATTCACCCAAGATCATGGCAAAGTAATCAAGCCCTTGACTCAACACTAATCTTTATTATAAATATAGCTCGCGGACTCGATCACATAGAGGGATCGTAAAGCAAAACTTCAAAACTAGATCATGCCATGACTTTATTCTACTAAATCAAGATACTACTAATAGGATCGAACTAAGAAAAACAGTTAAGATAGGAGTGGTGATGGTGATACGATACCGGGGCACCTCCCCAAGCTTGGCAGTTGCAAAGGGGAGTGCCCATACCCATGTGATTATGTCTCCTTCTTTGTTGTTGGCGGTGGAGGTGTTGTTGATGATGCAAGCTTGTCGTCCACCTTCCATGGCATAGGCTCACCCTCATAGAAGGATGATCGAGTCTCCGGAATCCTCAGGTCTGCAATGGAAACAGCTCGAAACGAAAACAGAGGATATTTGCGTGATACGGGAGTCAAAACCTTCGGGAGAATATATAATGAATTTTTACCGACCAAAATACATATCATGCAAGAAAACGGAGTCCGGAGGGCACACGAGGTGCTCACGAGGTAGGGGGCGCGCCCAGGGGGGTAGGGCGCGCCCTCCACCCTCGTGGAGGCCTCGTGTCCTCACCGGACTACTACTTATTTTTCTATTTTTCTAAATATTCCAAAACGGAGAAATATTGCCTTAGAATTTGTTTTGGAGTCGGTTTACTTACCGTACCACATACCTATTCCTTTTTGGAGTCTGGAACGTTCTGGAAAGTGTCTCTTATGTATTCCTCCGGGGTTATGGTTTCAATGATATTGGTTTCAACATTTATGGGATTACCTGAGATATAGTGTTTGATCCTTTGACCGTTCACCACCTTCGGATTTGTGCCTGCGAAGTTGTTGATTTTTATGGCACCGGAATGATAGACCTCCTCGATAACGTAGGGACCTTCCCATTTAGAGAGAAGTTTTCTTGCAAAAAATCTTAAACGAGAGTTGTATAGCAATACATAATCACCTACATTAAACTCACGCTTTTGTATCCTTTTGTCATGCCATCTTTTAACTTTTCTTTAAATAACTTGGCATTTTCATAGGCTTGGGTTCTCCATTCATCAAGTGAGCTAATATCAAATAACCTCTTCTCACCGGCAAGTTTGAAATCATAGTTGAGCTCTTTAATAGCCCAATATGCCTTATGTTCTAGTTCAAGAGGTAAGTGACATGCTTTTCCATAAACCATTTTATACGGAGATATACCCATAGGATTCTTATATGCAGTTCTATAGGCCCATAACGCATCATCAAGTTTCTTGGACCAATTCTTTCTAGACCAATTAATAGTCTTTTGCAAAATTAACTTGAGCTCTCTATTGCTCAATTCTACCTGTCCACTAGACTGCGGGTGATAAGGAGATGCAATTCTATGATTAACATCGTATTTAGCAAGCATTTTACGGAAAGCACCATGAATAAAGTGTGAACCACCATCAGTCATTAAATATCTAGGGACTCCAAACCTCAGAAAAATAACTTCCTTAAGCATTTTAATAGAAGTGTTATGATCAACGCTACTAGTTGGAATAGCTTCTACCCACTTAGTAACATAATCAACAGCAACTAAAATATGTGTATATCCATTAGAGGCAGGAAAAGGTCCCATATAATCAAAGCCCCAAACTTTAAATGGTTCAATAACAAGTGAATAATTGATAGGCATTTCTTGACATTTACTAATATTACCAATTCTTTGACATTCATCACAAGATAAAACAAACTTACGGGCATCCTTGAAGAGAGTAGGCCAATAAAAACCAGATTGCAATACCTTATGTGCAGTTCTATCTCCAGCGTGGTGTCCTCCATAAGCTTCGGAGTGAAACTTGCATAGGATCTGTTCCTGTTCATGCTCAGGTACACAACGTCTAATAACACCATCTACCCCTTCTTTATAAAGATGTGGGTCATCCCAAAAGTAATGCCTTAAATCATAAAAGAACTTTTTCTTTTGTTGGTATGTGAAGCTAGGTGGTATAAATTTAGCAACAATATAATTAGCATAATCAGCATACCATGGAGTGCTACGAGAAGTGCTTATGACATTTAATTGTTCATCAGGAAAGCTATCATCAATAGGTAGTGGGTCATCAAGAACATTCTCTAACCTAGATAAGTTATCTGCAACGGGGTTCTCAGCTCCTTTTCTATCAACAATATGCAAATCAAATTCTTGCAGCAAGAGAACCCATCTAATAAGTCTAGGTTTAGCACATTTCTTTTCCATAAGATATTTAATAGCAGCATGATCAGTGCGAATGGTTACTTTAGAATCAACAATATAGGGTCTGAATTTATCACAGGCAAACACAACTGCTAAAAGTTCCTTTTCGGTAGTAGCATAATTTTTTTGAGCATTGTCTAGAGTCTTACTAGCATAATGGATAACATTTAACTTCTTATCAACTCTTTGCCCTAGAACAGCACCTATAGCATAATCACTAGCATCACACATAATTTCAAAGGGTAAATTCCAATCAGGTGGCTGAACAATAGGTGCAGAGACTAATGCTTTCTTAAGTATTTCAAATGCTTCTACACAATCATCATCAAAGACAAATGGTACATCTTTTTGTAATAAATTAGTCAGAGGCCGAGAAATTTTTGAGAAGTCCTTAATGAACCTCCTATAAAATCCGGCGTGACCAAGGAAACTTCTTATACCTTTGATGTCCTTGGGACATGGCATCTTTTCAATAGCATCAACCTTGGCTTTATTGACTTCAATACCTCTTTCAGAAACTTTGTGCCCCAAGACAATACCTTCATTAACCATAAAGTGGCACTTTTCCCAATTCAAGACAAGATTAGTTTCTTCACATCTCTGCAAAACTCGATCAAGATTGCTCAAGCAATCATCAAAAGAGGATCCATAGACGGAAAAGTCATCCATGAAAACCTCACAAATCTTTTCACAAAAATCAGAGAATATAGCCATCATGCATCTTTGAAAGGTAGCAGGTGCATTACATAAACCAAAAGGCATACGTCTATAAGCAAAAGTACCAAAAGGGCATGTAAAAGTAGTCTTTGATTGATCTTTAGCCGACACAGGTATTTGAGAGAAACCAGAATAACCATCTAGAAAGCAATAATGTGTATGTTTGCATAATCTTTCTAGCATTTGATCAATAAAAGGTAAGGGGTAATGATCTTTCTTAGTAGCTTTATTTAATTTGCGGAAATCAATTACCATCCTATAACCTGTGATAATTCTTTGCGGGATCAATTCATCTTTATCATTAGGGACAACAGTAATACCTCCCTTCTTAGGGACACAATGGACATGACTTACCCACTGACTATCAGCAACGGGATAAATTATACCTGCCTCCAGAAGCTTGAGTATTTCTTTTCTTACCACTTCTTTCATTTTAGGATTCAAACGCCGTTGAGGATCACGAACTGGTTTGACATCCGCTTCCAAATTTATTTTATGTTGACATAGAGTGGGACTAATGCCCTTAAGATCATCAAGAGTATATCCAATAGCGGCACGGTGCTTCTTCAGAGTTTTCAATAATCTTTCTTCTTCCTGCTCTGAAAGGTTAGCACTAATAATAACAGGATATATTTTCTTTTCATCAAGATAAGCATACTTAAGATTATCAGGCAACGGTTTAAGCTCAAACACGGGATCACCCTTGGGTGGAGGAGGATCCCCTAGGATTTCAACAGGCAAATTGTGTTTCAGAATAGGTTCTTGTTTAAAGAATACTTCATCTATTTCCCTTCTTTCATTCATGAACATCTCATTTTCATGGTCTAGCAAATAATGTTTTAAAGGATCACTAGGAGGTAAAACAATAGAAGCAAGACCAATAATTTCATCCTTACTAGGCAATTCTTCCTCACGATGTTGTTTACTAAATTTGGAGAAATTAAACTCATGAACCATATCATCCAAGCCAATAGTAACAACATTCTTTTCACAGTCTATCTTAGCATTAATAGTATTCAAGAAGGGTCTACCAAATATAATGGGGCAAAAGCTATCTTGTGGAGAACCAAGAACAAGAAAATCAGCGGGATATTTGGTTTTCCCACACAAGACTTCAACATCTCTAACAATTCCCATTACAAATATAGTATCTCTATTGGCAAGTTTAATTGTAACATCAATATCTTCTAACTCACTAGGTGCGATATCTTGCATAATTTCCTTATATAAGTCAATGGGTATAACACTAGCACTAGAACCCATATCACATAAGCCATGATAACAATGATCTCCTATTTTAACAGAAATAACAGGCACACCTACCACGGGTCTATGTTTATCTCTATCACAGGGTTTAGCAATTATAGCAGTTTCACCAGAGAATTCAATGACATGCCCATCAATATTATCGGACAAGATATCTTTAACAATAGCAATATTAGGTTCTACTTTGACTTGCTCAGGAGGTGTATAAGTTCTAGTATTGCGTTTACGAACAACAGTTGAAGCTTTAGCATGATCCTTTACTCTAGCAGGGAAAGGTGGTTTCTCAACATAAGAGGTGGGAACAATAGGATCATTATAAGTGATGGTCTTTTCTTCTACTTTAATAGGTGCAGCTACTTTTACTTCTATGGGAGGATGATATTTAAACCACTTTTCCTTGGGGAGATCAACATAAGTAGCAAAACATTCACAGAAAGAAGCTAGTATCTCAGAGTCAAGTCCATATTTAGTGCTAAACTTACGGAAAATATCGGTATCAATAAATGACTTAACACAATCAAACTTAGGTGTCATACCTGACTCCTTACCTTCGTCGAGGTCCCAATCTTCAGAGTTGCGTTTAATTCTATCCAATAAATTCCATCTGAATTCAATAGTCTTCATCATAAAAGAGCCAGCATAAGAAGTATCGAGCATGGTTTGATTATTATGAGAAAGCCAAGCATAAAAACTTTGCATAATTATTTCTCTTGAGAGATCATGATTGGGGCATGAATATAACATTGATTTAAGCCTCCCCCAAGCTTGAGCGATGCTTTCTCCTTCACGAGGCCAAAAATTATATATATAATTGCGATCATGATGAACAAGATGCATAGGGTAATACTTTTGATGAAATTCCAATTTCACTCTTTTATAGTTCCATGATCTCGTATCATCACATAGCCTATACCATGTCAATGCGTCTCCCTCCAAAGATAAAGGGAAAGCCTTCTTCTTAACAACATCATCGGGTATACCTGGAAGCTTAAATAATCCACAAATATCATCCACATAGCGTAGATGCTCGTCAGGATTCTTTGTTCCGTCTCTTGTAAAAGTATTAGCCAGCAGTTTTTCCATAATACCCGAAGGAAATTCAAAAGGAGTTTCATTTTCAATAGGTTCAGCAGGTTGAGGAGCAACTCTTTGCTCTACTAGACAGGGTGAAGATACCCCGAACAAGCCCCTCAGAGATTCACTTTCCATAGTAACAAGTGACAGAAAATTTCAGCACACTATATAAATTTTTCCTTACCAAATTCCACTTACCAAAGGCGCTACACTCCCCGGCAACGGCGCCAGAAAAGAGTCTTGATGACCCACAAGTATAGGGGATCTATCGTAGTCCTTTCGATAAGTAAGAGTGTCGAACCCAACGAGGAGCAGAAGGAAATGATAAGCGGTTTTCAGCAAGGTATTCTCTGCAAGTACTGAAATAAGTGGTAACAGATATTTTTGTGATAAGATAAATTGTAACGAACACCAAGTTACAAAAGTAAATAAGGTGCAGCAAGGTGGCCCAATCCTTTTTGTAGCAAAGGACAAGCCGGAACAAACTCTTCTAATAGGAAAAGCACTCCCGAGGACACATGGGAATATCATCAAGCTAGTTTTCATCACGCTCATATGATTCGCGTTCGGTACTTTGATAATTTGATATGTGGGTGGACCGGTGGTTGGGTGCTGTTCTTACTTGAACAAGCATCCTAAGGGAGTCCTGGATTAGGGGGTGTCCGGATGGCCGGACTATGACCCTTGACCGGACTCCTGGACTATGAAGATACAAGATTGAAGACTTCGTCCCGTGTCCGGATAGGGACTTTCCTTGGCGTGGAAGGCAAGCTTGGCGATACGATATGAAGATCTCCTCCCATTGTAACTGACTCTGTGTAACCCTAGCCCTCTCCGGTGTCTATATAAACCAGAGAGGTTTAGTCCGTAGGACGAACAACAATCATGCCATAGGCTAGCTTCTAGGGTTTAGCCTCTCTGATCTCGTGGTAGATCAACTCTTGTAACACCCATACCATCAATATCAATCAAGCAGGAGTAGGGTTTTACCTCCACCGAGAGGGCCCGAACCTGGGTAAAAACATCGTGTCCCTTGTCTCCTGTTACCATCCGCCTAGACGCACAGTTCGGGACCCCCTACCCGAGATCCGCCGGTTTTGACATCGACATTGGTGCTTTCATTGAGAGTTCCTCTGTGTCGTCGCCTTTAGGCCCGATGGCTTCTTCGATCATCAACCATGACGCGGTCCAGGGCGAGACCTTTCTCCCCGAACAGATCTTCGTATTCGGCGGCTTTGCACTGCGGGCCAACTCATTTGGCCATCTGGAGCAGATCGAAAGCTACGCCCCTGGCCATCAGGTCAGATTTGGAAGCTTAAACTACACGGCCGACATTCGCGGGGACTTGATCTTCGACGGATTTGAGCCATGACCGAGCGTGCCACACTGTCTCGATGGGCATGATCTAGCTCTGCCGCCGGACAGTGCCCGGAGTGCCGCTCAGGAGTCCGCTCCGACCGCTAGTTCGGAGCCGACCACGCTAACCAGGGACGAACGGTTGGCCGCCACCCCAGGAGCCGCGATCTCTACGGCGATAGAGCCGAATACCAGCCTAGTCCTTTGCAAGGCCCATGACTCTAAGGTGCCGGACTCCGCTCCGGACTCCGAATCTTCCGCACCCCTTCCAATCGAACCCGATTGGGCTCCGATCATGGAGTTCACCGTCGCGGACGTCTTTCAGCACTCGCCCTTCGGCGATATCCTGAACTCTTTAAAGTCTCTCTCTTTGTTAGAAGAGCCCTGGCCGGACTATGGTCAGCAGGGTTGGGATACGGAAGACGAAGAAATTCGAAACCCACCCACCACCCACTTTGTAGCCACTGTCGACGATTTAACCGACATGCTCGACTTTGACTCCGAAGACATCGACGGTATGGACGCTGATGAAGGAGACGACCAAGAACCAGCACCTATAGGGAACTGGAAAGCCACCTCGTCATATAACATATATATGGTGGATACTCCCAAAGCAGGGGATGGCGAAGAACAAACGGAGGATGACCCCTCCAAGAAGCAACCCAAGCACCGACGTCAGCGGCGCCGCTCTAAATCCCGCCAAAGCAAGAACGGCGAATCCGGCACCGAAGATAACAACACGCTGGATAGTGCCGAAGATAACCCCCTCCAGCAGGATTCAATGCAGGAGGACGAAGGAGCCAGCCCTTAGGAGAGAGCGGCCGACAGAGAGGTTGAGGATGAGAATTATATGCCTCCCTCCGAAGACGAGGCAAGCCTCGACGACGACGAATTCGTCGTGCCAGAGGATCCCGTCGAACAAGAGCATTTCTAACGCAGGCTTATGGCCACGGCACGCAGCCTCAAGAAAAAACAGCAGCAGCTTAGAGCCGACCAAGACTTGCTAGCCGACAGATGGACCGAAGTCCTAGCAGCCGAAGAGTATAAACTCGAGCGCCCCTCCAAGAGCTACCCAAAGCGCAGGCTGCTACCCCAACTTGAGGAGGAAGCAACTAAACCTACATTACCAGCATATGATGCGCCCGATCGCCCACCCCATGGCCGCGACAGAGAAACCTTCGGGCCCTCGACCCAAGCCGCACCCCGGCACCACTCAAAACATAACAGAGTACGGGGAGACGCAACAGACCTGTGAGATATACTGGAGGACAAGGCAAGGCAAACAAGATGGATCTACGGATCGTGTGGGTGCCTCACATCATGTGATGATAACCGTCACACCGCATATGATAAATATGGCCAGGACGAATACAACAGGCCGAGCTCATCCGAGCTGCGCCATGATATAGCACAGTACAGGGGCGCCGCACACCCACTATGCTTCACAGACGAAGTAATGGATCATCAAATCCCCGAGGGTTTCAAGCCCGTAAACATTGAATCATATGACGGCACAACTGATCCCGCGGTATGGACCGAGGATTACCTCCTTCATATCCACATGGCCCGCGGTGATGATCTACATGCCATCAAATACCTCCCGCTCAAGCTTAAAGGACCATCTCGACATTGGCTTAACAGCCTGCCAGCAGAGTCAATTAGTTGCTGGGAGGACCTGGAATCCGCATTCCTCGACAACTTCCAGGGCACTTACATGCGACCACCAGACGCCGATGACCTAAGCCACATAATCCAGCAGCCAGAGGAATCGGCCAGGCAATTCTGGACACAGTTCCTAACCAAGAAAAATCAAATAGTCGACTGTCGGGACACCGAGGCCCTTGCCGCCTTCAGGCACAACATCCGAGACGAATGGCTTGCCCGGCACCTAGGATCGGAAAAGCCGAAATCTATGGCAGCCCTCACGACACTCATGACCCGCTTCTGTGCAGGCGAAGACAGCTGGCTAGCTCGTAGTATTAACATAACCAAAAGCCCTGGTAATTCGGATACCAAGGACAACAATGGCAGGTCACGTCGCAACAAACACAAGCGCCGCATTAACGGCGACACTACTGAGGATATGGCAGTCAATCCCGGATTTAGAGGCTCTAAACCCGGTCAGCGGAAGAAGTCATTCAAAAGAAACCCTCCGGGCCCATCCAACTTAGACCGGATCCTCGATCGCTTGTGCCAGATAAACGGCACCCCCGAACAACCAGCCAACCACACCAACAGGGACTGTTGGGTGTTCAAGCAGGCAGGCAAGTTAAGTGCCGAAACCAGAGACAAGGGGCTGCGTAGCGACGACGAGGAGGAGCCCAGGCCGCCGAACAACAGAGGACAGAAGGGCTTCCCCCCGCAAGTGCGGACGGTGAACATGATATACACGACCCACATCCCCAAAAGGGAGCGGAAGCGTGCCCTCAAGGATGTCTATGCGTTGGAGCCAGTTGCCCCAAAGTTCAACCCATGGTCCTCTTGCCCGATCAACTTTGATCGACGGGACCACCCCACTAGCATCCGTCACGGTGGATTCACCGCATTGGTCCTAGACCCAACCATTGACAGATTTCACCTCACTAGAATCCTCATGGATGGCGGCAGCAGCCTGAACCTGCTTTATCATGATACAGTGCGTAAAATGGGTATAGATCCCTCACGGATTAAACCCACAAAGACAACCTTTAAAGGCGTCATACCAGGTGTAGAAGCCAGCTGTACAGGCTCGGTTACACTCGAGGTGGTCTTCGGATCCCCGGATAATTTCTGAAGCAAAGAGTTAATCTTCGACATAGTCCCATTCCACAGTGGCTATCACGCCCTACTCGGACGAACCGCATTTGCAAAATTCAATGCGGTGCCGCACTACGCATACCTCAAGCTGAAAATGCCAGGTCCTCACGGAGTTATTACGGTAAATGGAAACACTGAACGCTCTCTCCAAACGGAGGAGCACACAGTGGCCCTGGCGGCGAAAGTACAGAGCAGCCTCTCAAAGCATCTCCCCAATCCGTGTGTTAAACGTTCGAACAACATCAAGCGCGCCCGAAGCAACATCCAACAAATCCGGCTGGCACGTTCCGAGCAAGCATAGTAGTGCGGCCCCAACCCCCGCCCTCGCCAGAAGGTGATATTGGTACCATGGGTACATAATTATGCTTTGAAAATACCATGGGCATAAGGGGAGGGGCACAACTATGGCACGCCCAGAAGGCGGCTCAACCGCACTTAGGGGCTCCCTATTCCGCCGTTTTCTTTTCTTTTTGTATACTTTCAGGACCCAACTATTCGGAAGGCCTGTCCGGCAATAAACTCGCCGAACACACGATGCAACAGCCAGGGCGCGAACAAGCTGCATCATATGTCCAGGTGGTTTCTATAACGAGTTAAATACCCGTTTTGCTTAAGTTCATGCAGCTTGCCCCGGGAGGGGGACATGTCAAATAACCCCATCCCTTGCTTATCGCACTATTTGTATCGTTCTGCTTTTATAGCAGCTCTTTTTTAATAAACAATACATAGCTCTTATCTATTATTTTATTCATCTTTTTTACAAATATGTTCAGTCATGACATTATGCAACTGTACGCTTTGGTACGACCAATACACCAGGGGCTTAAGCACCCCATAACATGGTGTGAGAAGACCGAACACTCTCACGAGTGCGGCACCCAGAACTTATAGCACTATATGCATCGGCTCCGAATCATGTCTTTGGTCAATAGTTGGGTTTGCCCGGCTCCCATGTTTTGGTACCTTACGTTCCGCAATGTTGGCTAAGGTAGCCCTGGGAGAACTACTCGATTGTGCCCCAGTTGATCTGGGTTAACACCTCAGTAGAGAAAGCTAAAACTGACCGGCATGATAGTGCGAGAGACCGGTCGCTGTTCGCGAGGTTTTTTCGAGTCCTTAAAGACTTATGCCGCTTAGAGCGAGGAACGGAACTTATCCGGCCTAGGCATGGATAACGCCCCGAACTCGGTCTTCCGAATACTAGGGGCTTCGCCGAAATTTAAAATTATAGAATTCTATGGCTAAGTGAGAGTGATAAAGCATCATAAGTCCGACAGCCTGGTTCGTTGTGCTGAGCGCCTCCCTAGATGGACCCACGAATGGGAACAAGAGCGCTCAGGTTTCTCCCGAACACCCCAGCACTCATGGCATGGGGGTCGAAGCCGACGACTTGCATCTCTTAGATTTGATAAACAGCTGCATAGAAGGTAATATTTTAAATTAATAAGCATTGCTTAATGCATATGAACAAAGTTTTCAGCGTACAGGATAACAGATGCGAGACTACTCAAAAATCACATCTTTAGTGCACTCTTCCGCTATACGGCGAGCACCCTTCATGATGCCCTGGTAGTACATCTCAGGCGTGCGATACTCCTTGCCCGGCGGTGGCACGTCCGTCAAAAGTTTCTCAGCGTCCAGCTTGCCCCAGTGCACTTTAGCACGGGCAAGAGCCCGACGGGCACCTTCGATACAGACGGAGCGCTTGACAACTTCAATCCACGGACACGCGTCCACCAGCCGCCGCACCAGACCGAAGTAGCTCCCAGGCATGGCTTCTCCAGGCCATAACTGAGCTATGAGGCCCTTCATGGCCTGTTCGGCCACCTTGTGGAGTTCGACCAGCTACTTCAGCTGGTCGCTCAGGGGCACCGGATGTTCGGCCTCAGCATACTAAGACCAGAACACCTTTTCCGTCGAGCTCCCCTCTTCGGCTCGGTAGTATGCGGCGGCATCAGACACACTACGGGGCAGATCGGCAAACGCTCTTGGAGAGCTCCGAATCTGGGTAAGTGACAGATAATTTACTTTTATATTCTTGCTTTGCATAAAGAATGCCTTACCCGCCGCTATCTTCTTCATCGCCTCGATCTCCTGGAGGGCCTTCTGGGCTTCGGCCTTAGCGGTTTTGGCACTCTCAAGAGCCAAGGCGAGCTCGGACTCTCGAGTCTTAGAGTCGCGCTCCAAACTCTCATGTTTTTCCATGAGAGCCTGGAGCTCTTGCCGCACCTCTGCCACCCGCGCCTCCTGCTTCTCTCGCTCATCATGCTCCAGGGCCGCACTGTTTTCAGCCTTGGAGACCGCCTCCTTCAGGGCCGCCACCTCGGTCGTGGCCCCTGCAACATTTAAGTTGGTCATGTCATTATTTGCAACCAAGTATTTTTATATACATTTACATACGGTATTACATACCCTCCTTGTCCTCGAGCTGCTTCTTGGCACGGCCGAGCTCGCTCTCGGACCGCTCGAGGCTTCCCTTCAATGCATTGACCTCCTGCGTATATCTTTTTAGATCCTCAGTTCGGCTTTTCTTTTCCGAACGCTGAACCGAGCATCAGGGGCTACTGTCTATGCGGTAACATTTTAAATACATACCTCGAAGCCTGTTAACAGGATTGTGCAGGCTTCTGTCAGCCCGCTCTTGGCGGACTGAACCTTTTGAACCACCGCACTCATGACAGTGCGGTGTTCCTTGTCGATGGAGGCGCCGTTAAGCGCCTCCAGCAAATTGTCCAGCGCCTCCGGGTGGACGGAGGTCGCCGGCGGCGTAGGCTCGCCCTTCTTATGAAGGCGCCGCCTATCGGACTCTAGAACCGTTGGTGGTTCCGGAGCAGTGTCCGGCCCTGGGCCGGACTTAGATCCCTCCGGGGCTTTGCCCCCTTTGTGCATGGAATCCGGGAGGTCGCCTTGGGGCGCCTCCAGGACCACCTCCTCCTGGTTCGGTCCCTTTTGGGACTCCGCCTCGGTGTCGTCCGCAGGAAGCGGGGAGGAAGCCGTCGGAAGTGAAACGCTATTCACATCCGACGAATTCAGAGAGCCGCTCGACGAATCACTGAGCTGAACTCTGGGTGGACTGCACAAATAAGATTCGGCATCAGAAACCATCAAATAATAGAGGGGCGCCACGAACCATTCGGGTAGCCGGACACTTACGATTTGGCCAGGGGCTTGACCCTGGATGGCCATTCCTCCCTGCCGTCGTCGGCATCGGACGCATAGTCCGGCAGAAGGGTCTTCCCCTTCTTGGCCTCCTCGGCCTCCCCAGTTGGGGCAGCCTTCCTTTTCTTTCCTCCCCCCGTTGGAGGGGGAGAGGCTTCTTCTTCTTCCTCCTCCTCGTCTTCCGAGGCGGAGGGTGCGCCAGGGTCGTCGGGCAACGAATCCAACACCACCAGACGCCGGGAGATCTTTCGAGTCCCCGTGGCCTTTTTCTTGGCCTTCTTCTCCGGCACCACGTGAGGTGTCGGAACCAGCAGCTTCGTTAAACGAGCATCCGCTGGGTCTTCGGGCAAAGGAGCCGGACAGCTGGTCAGTCCGGCCCTCTCCTGCCAATCCTGGCAAGGGGATAGGGGTTTAGATCCCACATAAAATCAAATCTATGGAAAACAGATGCCCCATAATGGGAAAATCAGCTCACCGCGCTGGCTTGGCACTTGGCCCAGAATCCGCGATCCTCGGTGACGGGAGGCGGGACCTCGGAGCTCTTGAAAAGCACCTTCCATGCATCTTCGTGCTTTGTGTCAAAGAGCCGGGACAGAGTCTGGTGCTGGGCCGGGTCGAACTCCCACAAGTTGAAAGCCCGTCGTTGACACGGGAGAATCCGGCGGAAGAGCATGACCTGGACTACGGTGACAAGTTTAACCTTCCTGTTAATCAGGTCTTTGATGCAGGTTTGAAGTGTGGCCACTTCCGCTGAACTACCCCACAACAGGCCCGTCTCTTTCCAAGACGTGAGCCGTGTGGGAATGCCAGATTGGAATTCGGGGGCCGCGGCCCATTTAGGGTTACGCGGCTCGGTGATGTAGAACCACCCCGATTGTCACCCTTTGATGGTCTCTACAAAGGCGCCCTCAAGCCATGTGACGTTGGGCATCTTGCCCACCATGGCGCCTCCGCACTCCGCTTGGCATCCGCCCACGACCAAGAGAAGGCGCGCCCAAGGGGGGGAGTCCTACCCCAAGTAGGATTCGCCCCCCTTTCCTACTTCCACAAGGAGAAGGGGGGAAGGAGAGGGAGGAGAGAAGGAAAGGTGGGACGGCCGCCTAGCCCTAGTCCAATTCGATTTGGGCTAGGGGGCAGGCGCCACACCTTGGCCTGCCTCCTCTCTTCCACCAATAGGCCCATGAGGCCCAATAACTTCCTGGGGGCGGGGGGGGGGGGGGTCCGGTAACCCCCGGTACTCCAAAACTTATCTGAAACGACCCGAACCATTCCGGTGTCCGAATATAACCTTCCAATATATGAATCTTTATGTCTCAACCATTTTGAGACTCCTCTTCACGTCTGTGATCTCATCCAGGACTCCAAACAACCTTCGGTCATCAAATCACATAAACTCATAATACAAATCATCATTGAACGTTAAGCGTGCGGACCCTACGGGCTCGAGAACTATGTAGACATGACCGATACACATCTCTGATCAATAACCAATAGCAGAACCTGGATGCTCATATTGGTTCCTACATATTCTACGAAGATCTTTATCGGTCAAACCGCACAACAACATACGTTGTTCCCTTTGTCATCGGTATGTTACTTGCCCGAGATTCGATCATCAGTGTCATCATACCTAGTTCAATCTTGTTACTGGCAAGTCTCTTTACTCGTTCTGTAATGCAACATCCTGCAACTAACTCATTAGTCACATTGCTTGCACGGCTTATCGTGATGTGAATTACCGAGAGGGCCCAGAGATACCTCTCCGACAATCGGAGTGAAAAATCCTAATCTCAATCTATGCCAAGTCAACAAACACCATTGGAGACACCTGTAGAGCATCTTTATAATCATCCAGTTACGTTGTGATGTTTGATAGCACACTAAGTGTTCCTCCGGTATTCGGGAGTTGCATAATCTCATAGTAATAGGAACATGTATAAGTCATGAAGAAAGAAACATCAATAAACTAAACGATCATAGTGCTAAGCTAACGGATGGGTCTTGTCCATCATATCATTCTCTAATGATGTGATCCCATTCATCAAATGACAACACATGTCTATGGCTAGGAAACTTAACCATCTTTGATTAACGAGCTAGTCTAGTAGAGGCATACACACATGTACTAAGTTTCCGGTTAATACAATTCTAGTATGAATAATAAACATTTATCATGATATAAGGAAATATAAATAACAACTTTATTATTGCCTCTAGGGCATATTTCCTTCATGTTTTCCTTAGCTTCAATTAATAGTTCACAATCATTTATCTGCTTCTGGATTAGGTTACAGACGCTCTCAATGTATCTCAACGGCTCACCGACATTTACCTTGTTGCAAGTATCCCACCATACCCACAGCAGAACCACAACGGATTTTGATTTTTTTTTCTGTCTGTGAGAGGACAGCTTGCACTACTTCCCTGGCCATGGTAAGTTGTGCCAGTTCCTGTCAGACATGCTCCAACTGCATTCGCTGCTAAACAGCCCTAACATTTTGCAATGGAGAAAGGTGTGAGCACCATCTTAGTTCAGCCTATGACAAACTGTGCACAAAGGGTCTAAGTCCACTCCATGCCTTTGAATACTCCATCGATGGGGCAGGCTATTATAAGACAGTCTCCATAGAAAGTGCTGCAAGCTAGAGGAAAAGCGGTATGCCAGGATAGAAACCAAACAAGTTGTTGTGTGGTTAGCCTGGGCAGACAAAAGGGGTTGTTTGGTTGCTACGCTGACCGATGTGCCTGGGATTATTCCCTGCCTGAGCGTTCTTGAAAAATTGCCAGGCCAGACACACATATTATATTCTAGACTGTGTTTGGTTACCATCCTACAACTGTGCCTATGTGCATAGAAGTTGCACGCAGTGTTTCGTGAGAGAAAGGGAATTGTCAAAGCGGGATGAAAATATGAGAGGGCAGCGCTGATTTTGCTCAGGCATGAGGAATGGAATCTTTATTGATCTTAGGCCACCAATTTCATAGGCCTACCACCAATTTCATAGGCCTGACACAAGCACCTTGGCACATACAGTTATCTCAGGCTAAAAACCTTAGGGTGGCAACAAAACAGACAACGTTACTCAGGGCAGCAACTAAACATCAAATCTCTAGCTTCCTAGGCCCATGCCAGGCACCTAAAATTTGTAGGTAGGATCCCGGGGTGTAAACCAAACTAGCTCTGCGTCTAGACGGACAACAAACGGACAAGCACATGCTCGTTTATCGTCCTCCTTGGGACCGTGTGGCGACCAACCACCTATCAGCCTCCTAGCCGCGTGGGGCCTCATCTTTTTTAATGTGGAAGTCATGGACCGGCCAGTCCACACTTCCACTCCCGGCGACACCTGCCTCCTTAAAACCCGATCGACACGGCCAAACCCTAGTCATCGACCACCGAAGCTCCACCTCATCTCCTTCACCTTGTCCTCACCGTCGGCCATGGGGTGGCATTGGTTCGATGGTTGCAAGGGGAAGCACGGGCACGAGGTCGGGTCCTCCTCTAGCTGCCGTAGCCGCTCCACCCCCGTTCACCATCGCCTCGCCGGCGGCCCACCCTTGCAACCGGCCATACATGAAGGCCAATATCTGCAAGCTGTACTGGGAGACAGGGACGCCCCTACCATGGAGCGACGTCCACCTCCCCAACTATTGGCATTTGTTGCGAGGCCGCGTGCCCATCTCGCCGGTCCGGTTGACAGCCGAGCCCGTCGCGATGAGATCCAGCGCCGCCGCGCCGTCCAGCCCCCCGACTTCACTGATGATGCTAGGTACGCTGTTGACTTGCCTCTGTGACACACCTGGTTTTGCGATGAGCGCGACCTACGACAGCAGTCTACTTTGCTGGACATGGTCCGAGCGTGCCACGGGTGAGCTAGTCACGCAGTCATGCGCGGAACCACGGGCTCACCGCGAATCTTTCGCCATCGCCATCCCCGCCACCATCACCTCCCATTACCGCCAACGAGGAGGAGGAGCTCGTACGCTAGGTTCTGGAGGAGTCCGTCCACGACCACGACGAGGCCCAGTGGCAAGGGCTCGAGGTGATGATGGCCCTCTCTGCTGCGGACGACATCGCCATCCCCTGCGTATACATAACATTACGAGCATATACAAACTCTTAAACAACATAAAAACACAATATACACAACCATATGTCCGAATCTTAGCGCAGATCGGCGACCCACAACATGTGTGCCCCTGCACTTCCTTGCCCTAAAATCTCTCCCCCTACAACACCTTGGTTTATTGATATGTATTGGCTGGGGGAGGGGGGGGGGCAAACCCTATTTGGCACTGAAGGAGCCGGTTAAAGGCAATTTTGCTAACCGGCGCACACCCCGATCAGAGATGGGCCGCCCTATTTACCATTTTTCTAAAACATGTGTGCGGTCGGCTGGTCGAATTTGAGACCTCTCATTCACAGACTAGTGCAGCAAGTTATTATTTTTTCCCTTTTATTCGGTTTTGGGAAGCTTTTACAAGCTTCCCTACCTGGTTTTTCTGGTTCGCTGTACGTTCTACAAAACTATTTTTATGTGGCTTTTCTTTTTTCTTTCTTCTTCCTTCTTCTGTTTTCTTATCTTATATTTTTTTTGTTTTCATAAATGCACGAACTTTTTTCAAATTTGTGAAACTTTATTTGAAAACCGACGAACTATTCCTTCAATTGATGAACTTTTTAATAACAATCGATGAAATTTTCTAAAATATCATGAAATTATTTTATAAAATTATTGAACTTTTTTTCAAACCTATGAACCTTTTTACGAAATCCATGAATATTTTACAAAAATCAATGATTTTTTTAGAATCCATGAACTTTTTGAAATCATGACTTTTTAAGAAAATCAAAGAACTTTTTCTAATTTTGTGAACATTTTTTGGAAGTTGATGAACTTTCTTTCAAAATTGATGAACTTATTTTAAATCTATGATTTTTAAAAAATCGTTGAAATGCTTATAATATATGTTTTTTCATTTAAAATAAATTTTTAGATTCTTTTTTACCATCAACAGGTCAACGGTTTATTGGTAAGGGGTCAACTGGTCAACTCTTAAATCCCTCGATCGCAATGATTGTTGATGGGCCAGCCCACGGAGCTCGCTCATGAGCGCCACGACGGTAGCAGGTGTTTTTGGAATTTGCTATTTGACGGACGTTGCGTCAAGCTGTCGAGATTTCGCACAGGCTTCACGAGCGAGACAAAAGGTTGGGTTTGGGAACCTGTTAATGGTTGCTGCGATCCAGGTTTTGGGAACCTGTTATAGCCTGCTTTTTTATCAAAAAAAGAGCCAGCCTTTTCTGGTTTTGGGAACCTTCTAGGAGGTTCCTAAACCAGGTTTTTTTTCTTGTTCTGTTTTTTTTGTTTTCCTTTTTTTCTTTTCTATCCTTTTTCCTTTTTCTATTTATTTTACTTCTATATCTATTTAATTTTTTTCTTTCCTTTCATTTTAAATTTTATTGTGCTTTGTTCAAATTTCTTTCATTTAAAAAAAGATGTTGTGTTTTGATATTTCGATCATAAATCCGAAAACTCTCCTTGATTATGAAAAAGTATTTGTACTTTTAAAAAAGTTCAGAATTTCAAAAGGAGTTTCCATTATAAAAATAACATAAAAATAATCTTGTTTCAAAAAGTGTTCGCAAATGTCCAATTATATTTAGATAAAGGTAAAATAAAAAACCCAATTTTCAAAAGATGATCGTGTTTTCAAATTTTGTTCGGTATGTTTTTCTTCAAAATGTTCAAAACTTTTTCAAAATTTTGTTCGGAATTTCAAAATATGTTCCAGTTAAAAAGTATCAATAAATTTTAGAAAATGTTCAAATTTCCATTTTTGCATGAGTTTTAAAATTTGTTCAAAATTGAAAAATTTGTTCGCATATTTATAAAAAATTAAAAAATTATTCATATTTCCATTTTTTAGAAATTATTCATAACTTCAAAAAATGTGATTTTCAAAAGTTCTTTACACATTTTAAAAAATGTTCATATTTCCATTTTTTAGGAGTTTCATAAAAATGTTCCGGTTTCAAAAATTGTGCAGAAATTTCAAAAAAATGTTCATGTTTCCATTTTTAGGAGTTTCATAAAATGTTTTGGTTTCAAAAAATTCGAAAAATGTTTGTATTTTCAAATTTCTTTAGGAGCTTCAAAAAAGGTTGGGTTTTCCAAATTTATTTTTTGAATTTCAAGAAATGCTCCCGTTTCAGAAAAGTGTTCCTCATTTTCAGAAAAAAAAATCCGCATTGAATGATTTCGTGCTGCCTTACAAAGATTGCGTTCGAAATTCTAGATTTTGTTTTTCAAATCTGCGCTGGGACTTGATTCTTAGGAGTTTGTGTTGTTTTAAAATCACTAAAGCACGATAGCTGAGCTGGTTATAACGCTTACTCTTTGAGGAAGAGATCTCGTGTTCGATTTGAGTGGGCACATCTTGAACACGGGCACATATGAACCCACTTTTCAAAAATGCACTTTAAACATGTTTTGTAATGTCAAAAAATTCAAAACAAATTATCTGCATACATTTTCGCAAAAAGATATCCGTGGCACAAAGTTTTGTGAATATTTTTTTATTTTGTCTCTGCAAAACAACAAATTTTAGTGCTTCTAAAAAGCGTTCCGCGACACAATGGTTTTTTGTTTTTGCACATGCCACAAAAAAGTTATTTTTCCATGAAACTTTCTGCACTTACATAGAATATGGAGATGTCAGTGCGCACCTTTTGTTAGAATTTTTTGGCATTTTGAAATGTGTTTCAAAGTGGGTTCATCCATGCACTTTCCTGTTCAATTCCCACCTCTTACAGACTTTCTGATGTATTTTTACATCGCCACGGCGCCTAAATGGGCCGGCCCAGCTGGAGCTCTGTGTGTGCGTCGTGACAACAATTTGCCACAGAGCGTGTCATAGGACCTCCCGGGGCTTATCGCGGTACTTAGGACTCTTATAATTTTGGCAAAGGTAAATCACGCGTTGAACCCACCACCAAATCCTCACGTAAGATGTTCACTCATGTCTGAAAAAAACACTAAGTTGTTCACTCGAAAAGGGAAAAAACGTGAGAAGACAGTGGCTCAAAAAGGATGGTTTTGGATAGATTACAAATATTTAAACTGTTGAAAAGGATCAGAAATATTTAAAATGTCTATGCAGTTAAAGAAAAGTTGAAAAAGAAATTCTTTTTTTCAATAATGTTCAATTTTCTTTCCATAAAATTTACATGAAAACTATAAACATGTCCATCAATTTAAAAATATGTTCATGGGATTTAAGGAAATTGTTTTTTTTAAATACTATTTTGACTAAAAATGTTCATGAAAAGTTTTAAAGTGTTCCTGATTCTAAAATATGTCAACAGACTTTTGAAAATGTTCATGAATTTAAGAAAGGTTCATAAAATTATAAAATGCTCATGAATTTGCAAAAAAAAAAATTTAAATGTCAGGAAAAACCTATTGTTACAAGGAAATAGACAAATATGAGCATTCTTTTGAAGAAAAGAAATAATGTTTTACTAAATTTCTTAATTAAGGACTTCTACAAAAGACTAACCCAAAGGCCTATTAACCACACAAAACCATGGTTTAATGTCATGGCAGAAGATGACAAAATTCTTCGTCGCCACAAATATGTGAATAACTGACTCACCCTTAATACATGAGGAAATGATCGTGTGAGTATACTCTTGTTCCCAAAACTCTAGCACCGTGTTCATTTCAAAAAATTTAGGCGAAAACATTAGCAACGAAGGCATGGCCTTCCTTTGGCTTCTTCTTTCATTTATCGTTGGTGTCGCGCTGCTAAGGGCCCTAATTTCCTATTTCACTTTCAGTCTCCCACCTTCTTTTGAGAGTTGCATGGAGTCCCCCAACCCCTGTCGCCTTCTCTAGGGGCATTGTCGTCCTGAGTGGTGACGGGGGAGATGGTTGGACAGTCATTGTACATACATAGTGTAGTATAACTGTATAACCTCTAGATTTATGTTCTGGGGTGCCCCTATGGCGTTTGTTGTCATGTTGTTTTGAAGACTTCCACCGGCCTTTGTGAGCTGCGATGGAGAGATGTTGGGTTTCTCCCCTAGATATTGCCAATGGTGAGTGATGATTGTAGGAGATGGGTATGGTAAAGGCTTCCACGGTAAGCTCAGAAAATTATCACTTCAGAATATATTTGGAGCCATCTTTTTTTTCTTCGCCGCCAAGGTGGTTGTTGGAGAGTGAGTAGTGGATCCGGTTTTGTAGTCGCCAATTAGGTGTTCTTAGGGGTTTATAGGCTGTCTTTAAGCGTCATCCTCCTCCTCACTACACCAACATCGGCCGCGGAAGGCTGAGACTAATTGCAATTGCTTCTGGAGCGCCATGTTCAACCTTAGTAGGGAGGCCCTTGTTCCCTCGTTCGTTGTCGATAACGCTTGTCTCAAAGACGGTGGCAATTGCACCTCCGATGAGGTCATTGTACACGATAGGACCCAATTGCGTTCTTGCTATGAGATATGGGATGCTTTTGAGCATAAGGCAAGGATCCGGTTCTAAGTATCCTTTCTTCTAGGTATTCTTTAGAGAAAGTCCAATGGGGCGACCCATTTTGTCCGCCTGCGTCCGTTTGGGTCGGCGTGGACAAAAGTGGAGGCCCGACGCGCCGACCCAAACCCAAATCGTGTCCACCTGGCATTCGTGCCGACCCATTTTCGACCCAAAATTGCGTCTAAAATGCGTCGACATGGACGCGAAGCGGACGCGCCGCGCGTCTCCTCGGTGTCCGCCGCGGCCCCACTTGTAGGCCACCCAACTACCACCCGTCGTCTAATTTATAATGACCACCGATAGCGAGCCCACTAGTCAGCGAGTGGATGCGTCTTTTTTTAACCACGCGTGCGGCGGGGCCGACCTCATCCACTTCCGTCCACATTTGGCCCCCCACCACCCCCTTGTGCTTCCTCGCCAACGACTCCACCCAAACCCTAGCAAACCAATGAGCCTCTTCGGCAGCAGCAACGGCAAGGGCACCCCAGCGCCTCATCCTCCCGTGGTCCTCCTCCCCCTCCCCCTCCGACACCAGCGTGTTTCTGCCCAGGTCACCGGCATCTGCACATCCCGGTGCACCAAGCGCGGCGGCACTGGGAGTACAGGCAGCCGCTGCCCTACCCCGACGTCACGTTGCTGCACCACTGGAACTTGGATCCGCACCGGATCCCATAGCCGGCGGTTCCGCGCACCCAGCGGGTGCACGACGAGGAGGTGCGCAGGCACCGGGCGCTGAAGGAAATATGCTCTAGAGGCAATAATAAAGTTGTTATTTATATTTCCTTATATCATGATAAATGTTTATTATTCATGCTAGAATTGTATTAACCGGAAACTTGATACATGTGTGAATACATAGACAAAACACAGTGCCCCTAGTATGCTTCTACTAGATTAGCTCGTTAATCAAAGATGGTTAAGTTTCCTAACCATAGACATGTGTTGTCATTTGATGAATGGGATCACATCATGAGGAGAATGATGTGATGGACAAGACCCATCCGCTAGCTTAGCATAATGACCGTTAAGTTTTATTGCAATTGCTTTCTTCATGACTTATACATATTCCTTTGACTATGATATTATGCAACTCCCGAATACCGGAGGAATACATTATGTGCTATCAAACATCACAACGTAACTGGATGATTATAAAGATTGCTCCACAGGTATCTCCGAAGGTGTTTGTTGGGTTGGCATAGATCGAGATTAGGATTTGTCACTCCGAGTATCGGAGAGGTATCTCTGGGCCCTCTCGGTAATGCACATCGTGATAAGCCTTGCAAGCAATGTGACTAATGAGTTAGTTGCAGGATGATGTGTTACGGAACGAGTAAAGAGACTTGCTGGTAATGATATTGAACTAGGTATGAAGATACCGACGATCGAATCTCGGGCAAGTAACATACCGATGACAAAGGGAATGACATATGTTGTCATTACGGTTTGACCGATAAAGATCTTCATAGAATATGTAGGAACCAATATGAGCATCCAGGTTCCTCTATTGGTTATTAATCGGAGAGGTGTCTCGGTCATGTTTACATAGTTCTCGAACCCGTAGGGTCCGCACGTTTAACATTCGATGACGATTTGTATTATGAGTTATGTGTTTTGGTGACCGAAGATTGTTCGGAGTCCCGGATGAGATCACAGACATGGTGAGGAGTCTCGAAATGGTCGAGAGGTAAAGATTGATATATTGGATGATAGTATTCGGACACCGGAAGAGTTTTGAAATGTATCGGGTACATATCGGAGTACGGGGTGGGGAGGGTTCACCGGAACCCCCCGGGGGAAGATATGGGCCATATGGGCCATAGGAGGGAGGAAAGCCAACCCACAAGGGGTGGCACGTACCCCCATGGGAGGAGTCCGAATTGGACAAGGGGAGGGGCGGCGCCCCCCTTTCCTTCTCCTCCTCTCTCTCCTCTCCCCCCTTTCCCCTTCCGGTAAAAGGAAAGGGGGCCGAATTGGACTAGGAGCCCAAGTGGGACTCCTCCCACTTAGGGCGCGCCTAGGCCGCCCTCTGATGTCGCTTGAAGCTACGTTGGTATTTCCCCAAAGAGGAATGGATGATACATCACAGCGGCGGTAGGTATTTCCCTCAGATATGAAACCAAGGTTATCAAACCAGTAGGAGAACCAAGCACCACAAAGTAAACATCACCTGCACACAAATAACAACTTCTCGCAACTCGATGTGTAAAAGGGGTTGTCAATCCCTTTCAGATAGCGGCGCCCCAGATGGGCAAACGGACATGAAATAAAATTGTAGTAGATTGATACATCGAATGCCAAATAAAATAAATAAGAATAAATTGCAGCAAGGTATTTTTTTATTTTTGGTTTAATAGATCTGGAAATAAATGCAAAGGAAAAGTAGATCGCAAAGGCAAATAATATGAGAAAGAGACCCGGGGCCGTAGGTTTCACTAGTGGCTTCTGTCGAGAAAAATGGCAAATGGTGGGTGAAGAAATTACTGTTGGACAATTGATAGAACTTCGAATAATCATGACGACATCGAGGCAATGATCATTATATATGCATCACGTCCAAGATTAGTAGACCGACTCCTGCCTGGATCTTCTACTATTACTCCACACATCGACCGCTATCCAGCATGCATCTAGTGTATTAAGTTCATGGAGAAACGGATAATGCAAGAACGATGACATGATGTAGACAAGATCTATCTATGTAGAGATAGACCCCATCATTTTATCCTTAGTAGCAACGATACATACATGTCGGTTCCCCTTCTGTCACTGTGATCAAGCACCGTAAGATCGAACCCACTACAAAGCACCTCCTCCCATTGCAAGATAAATAGATCAAGTTGGCCAAACAAAACCCAAATATCGGAGAAGAAATACGAAGCTATAAGCAATCATGCATATAAGAGATCAAAGGAACTCAAATAACTTTCATGATTCGAAAAAGATAGATCTGATCATAAACTCAAAGTTCGTCGATGCCAACAAACACACCACAAAAGAGTTACATCATATGGATCTCAAGGAGACCATTGTATTGAGAATTCACCGAGAGAGAGGAAGCCATCTAGATACTAACTACGGACCCAAAGGTCTACAAAGAACTACTCACGCATCATCGGAGAGGCACCAATGGAGGTGGTGAACCCCATCCGAGATGGTGTCTAGATTGGATCTGGTGGTTCTGGACTCTGCGGCGGCTGGATCAATATTTCATCAACTCCCCTAGGGTTTTGGGAATATTGGGGTATTTATAGAGCAAAGAGGCGGTCTGAGGGGCACCCGAGGTGGGCACAACCCACCAGGGCGCGCCTGGGCCTCCTGGCGCGCCCTGGTGGGTTGTGCTCTCGTGGGAGAACCCCCAGGCACAGCGAGGGCCCATTATGTTTCTTCTGGTCCAAAGAAAATCACCGTAAAGTTTCGTTGCGTTTGGACCCCGTTTGATAGTGATTTCCTACGATGTAAAAAATATGCACAAAACAACAACTGACACTTGGCACTATGTTAATAGGTTAGTACCCAAAAATGATATAAAATGACTATAAAATGATTATATATCATGACAAAATTGATAATATGACAGCATGGAACAATAAAAAATTATAGATACGTTGTAGACATATCAGCATCCCCAAGATTAACTCCTACTCGTCCTCGAGTAGGGAAGTGATAAAAACAGAATTTTTGATGTGGAATGCTGCCTAACATGTCATATCATATTCTTTCTTTGTAGCATGGACATTTGGACTTTTATGTGATTTAAAGCAATAGTCTAGTTTTGGCATGATAATTTAAATACTCAAGCATATCAACAAGCAACCATGTCTTTCAAAATATCAACACTAAAATAAGTTATCCCTAGCCCATCATGCTCAACCATTGATCCATTCATGAAACACACTCGCATATTAGCTACACCCAATACTCAAGTACGATCATATTGCCTCCTAGTTGGTACTTTTATAAGAGAAGATGGAGACTCAAATTAAAAATAAAAATTACATAAAGTAAAAGAAAGGCCCTTCTCACAGGGAAGTAGGGATTTGTAGAATTGCCAGAGTTCAAAGCGAAAAACTTAGAGATAAAAACATTTTGGGACGTGTATCCATCCCACCAACGAAAACGACTTAGAGTTCCCAACACTTTCCATGCTAGATATATCATAGGCGGTTCCCAAACAGAAAATAAAGATTATTCCTTTTTCCACCATACTTTCACTTCCCATGCTAGATATAGGTAGATATAGTGGACTCATGTGGCAAAACTGGTTTAAAGGATTTTGGATGCACAAGTATAGATCATACTTAGTGCAAAATGAAAGCTAGTAAAAGATTGAGAAGCGACCAACCAAGAAACAGATAATCTCATAAGCAAGCATTAAGCATAATTAACACCGAATAATGCACCACAAGTAGGATATAATTTCATTGCATGACTATTGACTTTCGTGCTTGCATAGGGAATCACAAACCTTAACACCAATATTCTTACTAAAGCATAATTACTCATCAACATAACTCACCTATCACATCGTCATATCTCAAAACTATTACTAAGAATCAAGTTTATTTTGTCCAATGATCTTCATGAAAGTTTTTATTATATCCTTTTGGATATCTATCACATTGGGACTAATTTTCATGTGTTGCTTTTAATAAGCTCAAACAAATATAAGTGAAGATCATGAGCATAATATTTCTTTCTTTCTCTCAAATTAATTTAAGCGAAGCAAGAGATGATTTCTTGAAAAATTTACTAACTCTCAAATAAATCTAAGTGAAGCAAGACATCATTTCTTCAAAAATACTAAAGCACACCATGCTCAAAAAGATATAAGTGAAGCACTAGAGCAAGTCCATAGCTCATAAAAATTTGTGTGTCCAGCAAGGGATCAAGACTTATAACACAAAATAAAACAAGCAAAAACTCAGATCATACAAGACGCTCCAAGCAAAACACATAGAATGTGACGAATAAAAATATAGCTTCGAGTAAAATACCGATGGTCGTTAGAAGAAAGAGGGGATGTCACTCAGGGGCATCCCCAAGCTTAATTGGTTGCTCATTTTTGAATAATAGCTTGGGATACCGGGGCATCCCAAAGGTTAGACTCTTCTACTCCTTATTCCTTCATCCATCGTAAGATAGCCCAAAACTTGAAAACTTCAATCACACAGACTCAACAAAAACTTCATGAGATCTATTAGTGTGAGAAAAATAAATCACTAGTATAAGTGATGTGTCAAACCAATTCATATTTTATTTTTTCATTATATCTACTGTATTCCAACTTTTCTATGGCAAAAACTCATCAAAGAAACCCATAGATCCATCAAAATAAGCACACAACCCAAAGAAAACAGAATCTGTCAAAACAGAACAGTCTGTACCAATCTGATTTGTTCGAATACATCTAGAACTCCAAAAATCCTGAAAAATTAGGAAGCCCTGAGAAATGTTTATATGAATCTTATGCAGAAAGAATTAGTATTTTATCACGCTCTGGTAAAAAATGAGAATTGTTTTCGTGAGCGTAAAAGTTTCTGTTTTTCAGCAAGATCAAACAACTATCACCCAAGAAGATCCTAAAGGCTTTACTTGGCACAAGAACTAACTAAAACACAAAAAACACAATCATAACAATAGCATAATTGTGCAAACACTCAAGAACAGAAAGCAAAAAGCAAAAATTAATTTTATTCATTGGGTTGCCTCCCAAGAAGCGCTATAGTTTTACGCCCTTAGCTAGGCATAAAGCAAGGATCTAAGTTTTGTCTTTCGAAGTTTTGGCAACTTTTGTAAGGGTTTTCTCAAACCCGGGAGGCTCTTTACGCTTCCCTAAATTTTCCGAGAAAGAAACCATCTTAAGATCCAGAATATCCAATCGCTTGTTGCAAAGAGTAATCAGGGTATTCATGCGATTGATACTACCATTGAGGTGTTTGAGGGGTTCATTATATTTCTGTATTTCAACCATATGTCTATGCAAATCACCAAGTTTGTCCAACATTTGAGCCTCCTTAGGGGTAAAAAAACCTTCTTTTGAGGTGGAATTCCCAAAATTCCTTCTAAAATTTCATAGGCAACATTGGCATCAAGCTCAATGAAATTTCCTTTAGCGGCAAAATCTAGAAGTTGTCTATGATGCAAAGCCAATCCTATGTAAAAATTATGAAGCAAAACCTTAACGTCCCCCTTTAAATTGGAAATACGATACGATTCCATAAGCCTATACCAGGCATCTTTCAAATTTTCTCCTTGTCTTTGCTTGAAGTAAAGAACTTTAAAATCTAGAGACAAAGGAGGAGTAGGAACGTAGCCATCAAGACTGGAAAGCAAGAGAGTGGCGAACGAAAAAGAAGGGCGAATAAAATGGCAATTTTTTGTGAAGTGGGGGAGAGGAAAACAAGAGAAAAATGGCAAATAATGTAAAGTGCGAGGAGATGAGATTTGTGATTAGGAACCTGGTATATGTTGAAGATCCTCCCCGGCAACGGCGCCAGAAATTCCTTTCGATGTCGCTTGAAGCAACATCGGTATTTCCCCAAAGAGGAAGGGATGATGCAGCACAGTGGCGGTAGGTATTTCCCTCAGATATGAAACCAAGGTTATCGAACCAGTAGGAGAACCAAGCAACACAACGTAAACAACACCTGCACACAAATAACAACTTCTCGCAACCCGACGTGTAAAAGGGGTTGTCAATCCCTTTCGGGTAGCGGCGCCCCAGATGGGCAAACGGACGTGAGATAAAATTGTAGTAGATTGATAATCGAACGCCAAATAAAATAAATAAGAATAAATTGCAGCAAGGTATTTTTGTATTTTTGTTTTAATAGATCTGAAAATAAATGCAAAGGAAAAGTAGATCGCAAAGGCAAATAATATGAGAAAGAGACCCGGGGGCCGTAGGTTTCACTAGTGGCTTCTCTCGAGAAAAATAGCAAACGGTGGGTGAACAAATTATTGTTGGTCAATTAATAGAACTTCGAATAATCATGACGATATCCAGGCTATGATCATTATATAGGCATCACGTCCAAGATTAGTAGACCGACTCCTGCCTGCATCTACTACTATTAATCCACACATCGACCGTTATCTAGCATGCATCTAGTGTATTAAGTTCATGGAGAAATGGAGTAATGCAATAAGAATGATGACATGATGTAGACAAGATCTATCTATGTAGAGATAGACCCCATCATTTTATCCTTAGTAGCAATGATACATACGTGTCAGTTCCCCTTCTGTCACTGGGATCAAGCACCGTAAGATCAAACCCACTACAAAGCACCTCTTCCCATTGCAAGATAAATAGATCAAGTTAGCCAAACAAAACCCAAATATCGGAGAAGAAATACGAGGCTGTAAGCAACCATGCACATAAGAGATCAAAGAAACTCAAATAACTTTCATGGATATAAAAGATAGATCTGATCATAAACTCAAAGTTCATCGATCCCAACAAACACACCGCAAAAGAGTTACATTATATGGATCTCCAAGAGACCATTGTATTGAGAATTCAGCGAGAGAGAGGAATCCATCTAGCTACTAACTACGGACCCGAAGGTCTACAAGGAACTACTCACACATCATCGGAGAGGCACAAATGGAGGTGGTGAACCCCATCCGAGATGGTGTCTAGATTGGATATTGTGGTTCTAGACTCTACGGCGGCTGGATCAATATTCCGTAGACTCCCCTAGGGTTTTGGGAATATTGGGGATATTTATAGAGCAAACAGGCGGTCCGGGGGCACCCGAGGTGGGCACAACCCACCAGGGCGCGCCTGGGCCTCCTAGTGCACCCTGGTGGGTTGTGCTCTCCTCGAAGCACCCCCGGGCGCAGCCAGGGCCCATTATGTTCCTTCTGGTCCAAAAAAATCTCCGTAAAGATTCGTTGCGTTTGGACTCCGTTTGATATTGATTTCCTGCAATGTAGAAAACATGCACAAAACAACAACTGGCACTTGGCACTATGTTAATAGGTTAGTACCAAAAAATGATATAAAATGACTATAAAATGATTATAAAACATCCAAGATTGATAATATGACAGCATGGAACAATAAAAAATTATAGATACGTTGGAGACGTATCAGCATCCTCCCTCTCCTTCCTTTATATACGGGGGTGGGGGCGCCTCTAACACACATAAATTTCTCCAAGCCGTGTGCGGCGCCCCCTCCATAGATTGCTCCTCCGGTCATATTGTCGTAGTGCTTAGGCGAAGCCCTACGCGGATCACTTCACCGTCACCATCACCACGCTGTTGTGCTGATGAAACTCTCCCTCGACACTTTGCTGGATCAAGAGTTTGAGGGACGTTATCGAGCTGAACGTGTGTAGAACTCGGAGGTGCCGTACGTACGGCACTTGATCGGTTGAATCGAGAAGATGTTCAACTACATCAACCGCGTTAAGTAAACGCTTCCACTTTCGGTCTATAAGGGTACGTGGATACACTCTCCCCCTCTCGTTGCTATGTATCTCCTAGATAGATCTTGTGTGATCGTAGGATTTTTTTTTTGAAATTGCATGCCACGTTCCCTAATAGTGGCATCCGAGCCAGGTCTATGCCTAGATAATATGCACGAGTAGAACACAAAGAGTTGTGGGCGATCATAGTCATACTTCTTACCACCAACGTCTTATTTTGATTCGACAGTATTGTTGGATGAAGCGGCCCGGACCAACCTTACATGACCACGTTCATGAGACCGGTTCCACCGACATACATGCAATTTGTGTTGAATAAAGGTGGCTGGCGGATGTTTGTTTCTCCAACTTTAGTTGAATCAAATTTGACTACGGCCAATCCTTGTTGAAGGTTAAAACAGCAAACTTAACGAAACATCATTGTGGTCTTGATGCGTAGGTAAGAACGGTTCATACTAGAAGCCCGTAGCAGCTATGTAAAACTTGCAACAACAAAGTAGAGGACGTCTAACTTGTTTTTGCAGGTCATGTTGTGATGTGATATGGTCAAGACATGATGTGATATACGTTGATGTATGAGATGATCATGTTTTGTAAAAGTTATCGGCAACTGGCAGGAGCCTTATGGTTGTCTTTTTATTGTATGAAATGCAATCGCCATGTAATTGCTTTACTTTATCACTATGTGTTAGCGATAGTTGTAGAAGCAATAGTTGGCGAGATGACAACGATGCTACGATGGAGATCAAGGTGTCAAGCCAGTGATGATCGAGATCATGACGGTGCTTTGGAGATGGAGATCAAAGGCACAAGATGATGATGGCCATATCATGTCACATATTTTGATTGGATGTGATGTTTATCTTTTATGCATCTTATTTTGCTTAGTACGGTGGTTGATACGTCCATTTTGCATCATGTTTTATTACTGTTATTTATAATGTTTTTATCCATAATAATGCTTTTTGGAGTAATTCTAATGCCTTTTCTCTCATAATTTGCAAGGTACACACCAAAAGGGAGAATTCCGGCAGCTGAAAATCTGGTCCTGGAAAAGCTATGTCAGGCCACCTATTCTGCACAACTCCAAATAGGCTGAAACATCACAGAGATTTTTTATGAAATATATAAGAAATACCGGAGCCAATATCCACCAGATGGGGGCCACCAGGTGGGCATAACCCACCTGGGCGCGCCAGGCCCCCCAGGCATGCCCTGGTGGGTTGTGGCCTCCTCGGCCCACCTCCGGTGCCCATCTCTAGTATATAAGTGATTTTGACCTAGAAAAAATAAGCAGGAGACTTTCGGGATGGAGCGCCGCCGCCTCGAGGCAGAACTTGGGCAAGAGCACTTTTGCCCTCCGGCGGAGTGATTCCGCCGGGGGAACTTCCCTCCCGAAGGGGGAAACCATCGTCCTCATCATCACCAACAACTCACCCATCTTGGGGAGGGCAATCTCCTATTGGGGAACGTAGCAGAAATTCAAAATATTCTATGCATCACCAAGATCAATCTATGGAGTAATCTAGCAACAAGGGGAAGGGGAGTGCATCTACATACCCTTGTAGATTGCTAAGCGGAAGCGTTCAAGTGAGCGGGGTTGATGGAGTCGTACTCGTCGTGATCCAAATCATCGATGATCCTAGTGCCGAACGGACGGCACCTCCGCGTTCAACACACATGCAGCCCGGTGACGTCTCCCATGCCTTGATCCAGCAAGAAGAGAGGGAGAGGTTGGGGAAGACTCCGTCCAGCAGCAACACGACGGCGTGGTGGTGGTGGAGGAGCGTGACATTCTTGCAGGGCTTTGCCAAACACCGTGGGAGAGGAGGAGGACTTGGGAGAGGGGGAGGGCTACGCCAGAACTTGGGTGCGGCTGCCCTCCCTCTCCCCACATATATAGGGGCAAGGGAGAGGGGGCCGGCCCCCTCAGATCCAATCTGAGGAGGGGGCGGCGGCCAGAGGGGGTTGCCTTGCCCCCCAAGGCAAGGGGGTGCCCCCCTTTAGGGTTCCCCCAAACCTTAGGCGCATGGGCCCTAAGGGGGGAGGCGCCCAGCCCACTAAGGGGCTGGTCCCTCTCCACAAACAGCCCACAGAGCCCTCCGGGGTAGGTGGACCCTCCCGGTGGACCCCTGGAACTCCTTCGGTGGTCCCGATACAATACCGGTAACCCCCCGAATTATTCCGGTGACCGTATGATGACTTCCCATATATAAATCTTTACCTCCGAACCATTCTGGAACTCCTCGTGACGTCCGGGATCTCATCCGGGACTCCGAACAATATTCGGTAACCACATACATCTATTCCATGTAACCCTAGCATCATCGAACCTTAAGTGTGTAGACCCTACGGGTTCGGGAGACACGTAGACATGACCGAGACAACTCTCCGGCCAATAACCAACAGCGGGATCTGGATACCCATGTTGGCTCCCACATGTTGCACGATGATCTCATCGGATGAACCACGATGTCGAGGATTCAATCAATCTCGTATTCAATTCACTTTGTCTAGCGGTATAGTACTTGCCCGAGATTCGATCATCGGTATCCCGATACCTTGTTCAATCTCGTTACCGGCAAGTCTCTTTACTCGTTACGTAACACATCATCCCGTGATCAACCCCTTGGTCATATTGTGCACATTATGATGATGTCCTACCGAGTGGGCCCAGAGATACCTCTCCGTCACACGGAGTGACAAATCCCAGTCTCGATTCATGCCAACCCAACAGACACTTTCGGAGATACCCATAGTGCACCTTTATAGCCACCCAGTTACGTTGTGACGTTTGGTACACCCAAAGCATTCCTACGGTATCCGGGAGTTGCACAATCTCATGGTCTAAGGAAATGATACTTGACATTAGAAAAGCTTTAGCATACGAACTACACGATCTTTGTCCTAGGCTTAGGATGGGTCTTGTCCATCACATCATTCTCCTAATGATGTGATCCCGTTATCAACGACATCCAATGTCCATGGTCAGGAAACCGTAACCATCTATTGATTAACGAGCTAGTCAACTAGAGGCTTACTAGGGACATGGTGTTGTCTATGTATCCACACATGTATCTGAGTTTCCTATCAATACAATTATAGCATGGATAATAAACGATTATCATGAACAAGGAAATATAATAATAACTAATTTGTTGTTGCCTCTTGGGCATATTTCCAACAGTCTCCCACTTGCACTAGAGTCAATATTCTAGTTCACATCGCCATGTGATTAACACTAACGGGTCACATCGCCACGTAACCAACATCCAAAGAGTTTACTAGAATCAATAAACTAGTTCACATCATCATGTGATTAAGACTCAATGAGTTCTGGGGTTTGATCATGTTTTGCTTGTGAGAGAGGTTTTATTCAACGGGTCTGCAACATCCAGATCCGTATGTACTTCGCAAATCTCTAGGTCATATTGTAAATGCTGCTTCCACGCTCCACTTGAGCTATTCCAAATGGTTGCTCCACTATATGTATCCGGTTTGCTACTCAGAGTCATTCGAATAGGTGTTAAAGCTTGCATCGAATCAACTCTTTACGTCGAACTCTTTATCACCTCCATAACTGAGAAACATATCCTTATTCCTCTAAGGATAATTTTGACCGCTATCTGGTGATCCACTCCTTGATCACCTTTGTACCCTCTTGCCAGACACGTGGCAAGGCACACATCAGGTGCGGTACTCAGCATAGCATACTGTAGAGCCTACGTCTAAAGCATAGGGGATGACCTTCGTCCTTTCTCTCTCTTTTGCCGTGGTCGAGCTTTAAGTCTTAACTTCATACCTTACAACTCAGGCAAGAACTCCTTCTTTGACTGATCCATCTTGAACACCTTCAAGATCATGTCAAGGTATGTGCTCATTTGAAAGTGCCATTAAGCGTTTTTGATCTATCCTCATAGATCTTGATGCTCAATGTTCAAGCAGCTTAATCCAGGTTTTCTATTGAAAAACACTTTTCAAACAACCCTATATGCTTTCCAGAAACTCTACAACATTTCTGATCAACAATATGTTAGCAACATATACTCATCAGAAATTCTATAGTGCTCCCACTCACTTCTTTGGAAATACAAGTTTCTCATAAACTTTGTATAAACCCAAAATCTTTGATCATCTCATCAAAGCGCACATTCCAACTCCGAGATGCTTACTCCAGTCCTTAGAAGGATTGCTGCAGCTTTGCAAACTTGTTAGCATCTTTCAAGATTGTCAAAACCTTCTGGTTGTGTCACATACAACCTTTCCTCAAGAAAAATGTCGAGGAAACAATGTTTTGACATCCTATCTGCAAGATTTCATAGATAATGCAGTAACTGCTAATATAATTTCAACAGACTCTTAGCATCGCTACGAGTGAGAAAGTCTCATCGTAGTCAACTCCTTGAACTTGCCGGAAAATATCTTAATGACAAGTCGAGCTTTCTTAATGGTGACACTTACCATCATTGTCCGTCTTCCTTCTAAAATCCATCCGTACTCAACAGCCTTACGACCATCGGGTAGTTCTGCCAAAGTATACACTTTGTTTTCATACATGGATCCTCTCTCTCGGATTTTATGGCCTCAAGCCATTTGTCGGAATCCGGGCCCACCATCGCTTCTCCATAGCTCGTCGGTTCATTGTTGTATAGCAACATGACCTCCAAGATAGGATTACCGTACCACTCTGAAGCAGTACGCGTCCTTGTCGACCTACGAGGTTTGGTAGTGACTTGATCCGAAGTTTCATGATCACTATCATAAGCTTCTACTTCAATTGGTGTAGGCGCCATAGGAACAACTTCCTGTGCCCTGCTACACACTAGTTGAAGTGACGGTTCAATAACCTCATCAAGTCTCCACCATCCTCCCACTCAACTTTCCGAGACAAACTTTTCGTTGAGAAAGGACCCAATTCAACAAACAATCCCTATTGCTTTCGGATCTGAATTAGGAGGTATACCCAACTGTTTTGGGTGTCCTATGAAGATGCATTTTATCCGCTTTGGGTTCGAGCTTATCAACTTGAAACTTTTTCACATAAGCGTCGTAGCCCCAAACTTTTAAGAAACGACAACTTAGGTTTCTCCAAACCATAGTTCAAACGGCGTCGTCTCAACGGAATTACGTGGTGCCCTATTAAAGTGAGTGCGGTTGTCTCTAATGCATAACCCATGAATGATAGTGGTAATTCGATAAGAGACATCATGGTACCCACCATATCCAATAGGGTGCAACTATGATGTCCGGACATACCATCACACTAGTGTTCCAGGCGGTATTAATTGTGAAACAATTTCCACAATGTCTTAATTGCGTGCCAAAGCTCGTAACTCAAATACTCATCTCTATGATCATATCATAGCCATTTTATCCTCTTGTCACGATGATCTTCAACTTCACTCTGAAATTACTTGAACCATTCAATAATTTAGACTTGTGTTTCATCAAGTAAATATACTCAGTATCTACTCAAATTATCCGGAAGTAAGAACATAACGATATCCACTGCGTGCCTCAGCACTCATTATCCAAATGTATTACTTCCAACAAGTTGTTTTCTTGTTCCAATTTACTAAAAACGAGGCTTTCAGTCATCTTGCCCATGTGGTATGATTTGCATGTCTCAAGTTATTCAAAATCAAGTGAGTCCAAACGGTTCATTTGCATGGAGTTTCTTCATGCATATACACCAATAGACATGGTTTGCATGTCTCAAACTTTTCAAAAACGAGTGAGTCCAAAGATCCATCAACATGGAGCTTCTTCATGCGTTTTATACCAATATGACTTACATGGCAGTGCCACAAGTAGGTGGTACTATCATTACTATCTTATATCTTTTGGCATGAACATGTGTATCACTACGATCGAGATTCAATAAACCATTCATTTTAGGTGCAAGACCATTGAAAGTATTATTCAAATAAACAGAGTAACCATTATTCTCCTTAAATGAATAACTGTATTGCGATAGACATAATCCAATCATGTCTATGCTCAACGCAAACACCAAATAACAATTATTTAGGTCTAACACCAATCTCGATGGTAGAGGGAGCATGCGATGCTTGATCACATCAAGCTTGGAAAAACTTTCAACACATATCACCAGCTCACCTTTAGCTAGTCTCCGTTTACTCCGCAGCCTTTTATTTCGAGTTACTAACACTTAGCAACCGAACCGATATCTAATACCCTGGTGCTACTAGGAGTACTAGTAAAGTACACATTAACATAATGTATATCCAATATACTTCTATCGACCTTGCCAGCCTTCTCATCTACAAAGTATCTAGGGTAATTCTGCACCAGTGGCTGTTCCCCTTATTACAGAAGCACTTAGTCTCGGATTTGGGCTCAACCTTGGGTTTCTTCACTAGAGCAGCAGCTGATTTGCCGTTTCATGAAGTATCCCTTCTTGCCCTTGCCCTTCTTGAAACTAGTGGTTTCACCAACCATCAACAATTGATGCTCCTTCTTGATTTCTCCTTTCGCGGTGTCAAACATCGTGAATATCTCAAGGATCATCATGTTTATCCCTGATATGTTATAGTTCATCACGAAGCTCTAGCAGCTTGGTGGCAATGACTTTGTAGAAACATCACTATCTCATCTGGAAGATCAACTCCCACTTGATTCAAGTGATTGTTGTACTCAGACAATCTGAGCACAAGCTCAATGATTGAGCTTTTCTCCCTTAGTTTGCAGGCTAAGAAAATCGTCGGAGGTCTTATACCTCTTGACGTGGGAACGAGCCTGAAATCCCAATTTCAGCCCTCGAAACATCTCATATGTTCCGCGACGTTTCAAAATTGTCTTTGGTGCCTCAACTCTAAACCGTTTAACTGAACTATCACGTAGTTATCAAAACGTGTATGTCAGATGTTCGCAACATCCACAAACGATGTTTGAGGTTCAGCACACTGAGTGGTGCATTAAGGACATAAGCCTTCTACGAAGCAACGAGGACAATCCTCAGTTTACGGACCTAGTCCACATAATCGCTACTATCAATTTTCAACTAAATTTTTTCTCTAGGAACATATCTAAAATAGTAGAACTAAAGCGCGAGCTTACGACATAATTTGCAAAGACCTTTTGACTATGTTCAGGATAACTAAGTTCATCTTATGAACTCCCACTCTGATAGACATCCCTCTAGTCATCTAAGTGATTACATGATCCGAGTCAACTAGGCCGTGTCCGATCATCACGTGAGACAGACTAGTCATCATCGGTGAACATCTTCATGTTGATCGTATCTACCATACGACTCATGCTCGACCTTTCGGTCTCTTGTGTTCCGAGGCCATGTATGTACATGCTAGGCTCGTCAAGTTAACCTAAGTGTTTCGCATGTGTAAATCTGGCTTACACCCGTTGTATGTGAATGTTAGAATCTATCACACCCGATCATCACGTGGTGCTTCGAAACAACGAACTTTCGCAACGGTGCACAGTTAGGGGGAACACTTTCTTGAAATTTTAATGAGGGATCAACTTATTTACTACCGTCGTTCTAAGAAAATAAGATGCATAAACATGATAAACATCACATGCAATCAAAAAGTGACATGATATGGCCAATATCATTTTGCTCCTTTTGATCTCCATCTTCGGGGCTCCATGATCATCAGCGTCACCGGTATGACACCATGATCTCCATCATCATGATCTCCATCATCGTGTCTCCATGAAGTTGTCTCGCCAACTATTACTTCTACTACTATGGCTAACGGTTTAGCAATAAGGTAAAGTAATTACATGGCGTTGTTCATTGACATGCAGGTCATACAATAAATTAAGAAAACTCCTATGGCTCCTGCCGGTTGTCATACCCATCGACATGCAAGTCGTGATTCCTATTACAAGAACATGATCAATCTCATGCATCACATATATCATTCATCACATTCTTTTGTCCATATCACATCACATAGCATACCATACAAAAACAAGTTAGATGTCCTCTAATTGTTGTTTGCATGTTTTACGTGGCTGCTATGGGTTTCTAGCAAGAACGTTTCTTACCTACACAAAAACCACAACATGATATGTCAATTGCTATTTACCCTTCATAAGGACCCTTTTCATTGAATCCGATCTGACTAAAGTGGGAGAGACTGGCACCCGCTAGCCACCTTATGCAACAAGTGCATGTCAGTCGGTGGAACCTGTCTCACGTAAGTGTACGTGTAAGGTTGGTCCGGGCTGCTTCATCCCACAATACCGTCAAAACAAGATTGGACTAGTAACGGTAAGCATATTGAACAAAAATAAATGCCCACAACAACTTGTGTTCTACTCGTGCATAGAAACTACGCATAGACCTAGCTCTGATACCACTATTGGGGAACGTAGCAGGAATTCAAAATATTCTACGCATCACCAAGATCAATCTATGGAGTAATCTAGCAACGAGGAAAAGGGGAGTGCATCTACATACCCTTGTAGATCGCTAAGCGGAAGCGTTCAAGTGAACGGGGTTTATGGAGTCGTACTCGTCGTGATCCAAATCACCGATGATCCTAGTGCCGAACGGACGGCACCTCCGCGTTCAACACACATGCAGCCCGATGACGTCTCCCATGCCTTGATCCAGCAAGGAGAGAGGTAGAGGTTGGGGAAGACTCCGTCCAGTAGTAGCACGATGGCGTGGTGGTGGTGGAGGAGTGTGGCATTCTTGCAGGGCTTCGCCAAGCACCGCGGGAGAGGAGGAGGACTTGGGAGAGGGGGAGGGCTGCGCCAGAACTTGGGTGCGGCTGCCCTCCCTCTCCCCACATATATATAGGGGCAAGGGAGAGGGGGACCGGCCCCCTCAGATCCAATCTGAGGAGGGGGCGGCGGCCAGAGGGGGTTGCCTTGCCCCCCAAGGCAAGGGGGCGTCCCCCTTTAGGGTTCCCCCAAACCCTAGGCGCATGGGCCCTAAGGGGGGAGGCGCCCAGCCCACTAAGGGGCTGGTCCCTCTCCACAAAGAGCCCACAGAGCCCTCCGGGGCAGGTGGACCCTGTAACGCCCTCGATGCGGCTATAGCTCCCACGTGTCGAGGCACGACTTAGAGGCATAACCGCATTGAAAGCAATGTCGCAAGTCAGGCAATCATTACAACATCCCATGGAATACATAATAAAGGGGGAGAGAACATAGTTGGCTTACACTCGCCACGTCACATCAGAGTACGTAAATAACATTCATCAAACAAGCACTCATGGCCCGACTACGGCGCCAAAATAGAAAAGACCCCCAACATGCGACAAGGTCCTGAATCGATAACCCCAACTAGGCACCACTACTGATCATCCGGAAAAGATACGTAGTATCGCTGAGAGTCCTCGTCGAACTCCCACCTGAGCTCGTAATCGTCAACTGGAGCAGAATCACCTGGACCTGCATCTGGAGTTGTAGTATCTGTGAGCCACAGGGACTCAGCAATCTCACACCCACGCGATCAAAACTATTTAAGCTCATAGGAATGGATAAGGCAAAAAATATGTGGATCTGCCGCAAGCGACTAGCATATGTGGTGGCTAACTTATACGCAAAAGAGAGCGAGAAGAGAAGGCGAAGCTCGAGCGAGAAGCTAAAAGAACATCCTGCGCAAGCATAACTCCAACACCGTGTCCACTTCCCGGACTCCGCCGAGAAGGGGCCATCACGGTAACACACACGGTTGATTCATTTTAATTAATTTTTAGTTCAAGTCATCTACAACCGGACATTAACAAATTCCCATCCGCCCATAACCGCGGGCACGGCTTTCGAAAGATCAATCCCTGCAGGGGGGTCCCAACTTAGCCCATAACAAGCTCTCACGGTCAACGAAGGAATAGACCTCCACCCAAGACACACCGATCAGACTCGGTATCTCGGTACAACAAGATGATTCGGCAGGTTAAAACAAGTCCAGCAACACCGCCCGAATGTGCCGACAAATCCCGATAGGAGCTGCACATATCTCTTTCTCAGGGCACGCTCGGATAGGTCAAGCTACGAGTAAAACCAAACCTCAAGTTTCCCCGAGGTGGCCCCGCAGGCTGCCTGGTTCGGACCAACACTCAGAGGAGCACTGGCCCGGGGGGGTTAAAATAAGATGACCCTCGGGCTCCGGAAACCCAAGGGAAAAAGAGGCTAGGTGACAAATGGTAAAACCAATGTTGGGCATTGCTGGAAAAGCTTTAATCAAGACGAACTATCAAGGGGTTCCCATTATAGCCCAACCGTGTAAGGGACGCAACAATCCGGGAACATAACACCGATATGACGGAAACTAGGGCGGCAAGAGTGGAACAAAACACTAGGCGAGAGGCCGAGCCTTCCACCCTTTACCAAGTATATAGATGCGTTAAGATAACATAGCAATATAATGATATCCCAACAAGCAATATAAATGTTCCAACAAGGAACGGCTCCAATCTTCACCTGCAACTAACAACGCTATAAGAAGGGCTGAGCAAGCGGTAACATAGCCAATCAACGGTTTGCTAGGACAAAGGTGGGTTAGAGGTTCAACATGGCAATTGGGAGGCTGACAAGCAAAAGGTAGGCATCGTAGCAGTGGCAAAGCAAAAGAGCGAGCAAACTAGCATAGCAAAGATAGTAGTGATTTCGAGGGTATGATCATCTTGCCTGCACAGTTGTCAGAGTTGACTGGATCCTCACAAGCAAACTCAACGGGCTCCTCGGTAGCAAACTCGTCTCCCGGCTCTACCCAACAAGACAAACAAGCAACAAGGATACAATCAACCACGGGCAAGACCAAGCAATATGATGAAATGACGATATGCTATGCGGGATGCGATGCGGGATGCAAAATGCAAGATATGACAGGAAATGCATGAACCTGGCATCAACTTGGAAAACCAAGTGTGCCACTGGATAGAGGGGATGAAATCGCTTGAAAACGATATAAAGATCATAGGAATCGGAGCTACGGTTTGGAAATGGCAAGCGTTTTAAGATATGACACCGGTCTGCGATTTACAGCAAGTAGGCATCTAAATGCAACGAAATGAACATGCTACAGCCACCAAACATGAAAACAAAATACATGGCAGTGATGTACACAAGATGGTTGACAAAACACTAGCACTGAGCCATAGGCAAATTCATCCATTAAGAGGTTCAAACAAGCATGGCTAAAACGCAAATGCAAAACAGATTTCAGACTTAGTGAAATTAACACTAGTCTGAAATTTCAGATCACGAAGCTCTCTTCGGAGCAGCAAAACAACATGATAGAAAACCTGAACATGACAAGTAAGAACATGGCATGGAGCTACTCAACAAGCTTAACAAAACACCCAAAGTGACCTGGGGCCAAAAGGGTTCGCAAAAATACTCTACCGAGCTCACGAACATCGCTCGAACACAATCAGTTTTCAGACTTAGTGAAAACTGAGACATGCTGAAATTTAACTCACGAAGGCATGTAAACGAGCTCGATGCACTCACCACGGTGCAAGTCATGGCAAGGAAAGCATATCACCAGCAAGAAGGCACAAAGTGCTAGCTACACATGGCAAGAACGAAGGCATAGCATGCATGGAACACTAACGGTAGCATCGGCGAAATCGCAAACAAGTTGACGATCTGCCCAGATTAACAACGAAGCAAAAGTTGAGCTCGATTGAGTCAACCTAGAGCAATCCACAAATGCCAACAAAGACATGGATGGATAGAGCATGACATAAATATCAAAACTCCCTTACTGATCATCCTCAAAAGAGGCACGGATCACTAGGAAACAAGCTGGACATATAGCATCATGAACTAAAATATCCCAGACTTAGTGAAAATCACTAAGTCCCTGAAATCTGCATTCTCAGGTACCCTACTTCGCAAGCTTGCACAAGACAACACACACACCCTAAAAATGCATGGGTGGCACCTCTGGAAAGAAGACAAAATGCTTCACAATACATCCCAAAGGGGCACAGGCATATCATGCACGAATTAAATATAGCAAAAATGACAAAAGTGCATGATGAACTAACGGATCTGCAATTTAACTCACGAAGCCTCCTTCTAACAGCATTTTGGGTATCAAGATGACCTCAAATGCAAATGATGCAATGGAATGAAATTATGTACATGTCGAGACAAAGATTTTGATATATCATACGCCCAAAACGGAGCTACGGTTGTGGAGATACAAGCAGTCAAAGAATGCATAAAAATTAGAGGGAGAGGGAAAAAGTCAACCCTAGAATTTCGGATCTGAGATCCAGATCGGGGCACTGTTCACGGCGCACTGTAGCAGCTCGGCGCCGGAGTTGGGAGCTCGCCGGCGACGAGGGAGGAGGCGGCCGGAGCGGGGAGGAGGTCGCCGGGGCGACGAGGGGCGGCGAGGTGGCCGGCGGGGCCGGCCGCGGGCGAGGGCGCGGCCCCGGAGGCGCGGGCGCGCGGCGAGGAGCGGACGGGCGGCGGGGCCCGGCGCGGCGGCGGCCGGTGCGGCGGCGGCGACGGCGCCGGTCGCCGGAGGTCGGGGAGGCGGCGGATCCGGGCGGGAGGCGAGTCCCGGGCGGCGGAGTAAAAGAATTCCTAAGCTCTCCGATATATAATTCCTAAGGACTCAAAACATTTTTCTAGACACAACTCGGCTGCTAAAAACGATCAAGCAATGGGGCTCCTAAGGTCGGGGATGGCTCTGATTACCAACTTGTAACGCCCTCGATGCGGCTATAGCTCCCACGTGTCGAGGCACGACTTAGAGGCATAACCGCATTGAAAGCAATGTCGCAAGTCAGGCAATCATTACAACATCCCATGGAATACATAATAAAGGGGGAGAGAACATAGTTGGCTTACACTCGCCACGTCACATCAGAGTTCGTAAATAACATTCATCAAACAAGCACTCATGGCCCGACTACGGCGCCAAAATAGAAAAGACCCCCAACATGCGACAAGGTCCTGAATCGATAACCCCAACTAGGCACCACTACTGATCATCCGGAAAAGATACGTAGTATCGCTGAGAGTCCTCGTCGAACTCCCACCTGAGCTCGTAATCGTCAACTGGAGCAGAATCACCTGGACCTGCATCTGGAGTTGTAGTATCTGTGAGCCACAGGGACTCAGCAATCTCACACCCACGCGATCAAAACTATTTAAGCTCATAGGAATGGATAAGGCAAAAAATATGTGGATCTGCCGCAAGCGACTAGCATATGTGGTGGCTAACTTATACGCAAAAGAGAGCGAGAAGAGAAGGCGAAGCTCGAGCGAGAAGCTAAAAGAACATCCTGCGCAAGCATAACTCCAACACCGTGTCCACTTCCCGGACTCCGCCGAGAAGGGGCCATCACGGTAACACACACGGTTGATTCATTTTAATTAATTTTTAGTTCAAGTCATCTACAACCGGACATTAACAAATTCCCATCCGCCCATAACCGCGGGCACGGCTTTCGAAAGATCAATCCCTGCAGGGGGGTCCCAACTTAGCCCATAACAAGCTCTCACGGTCAACGAAGGAATAGACCTCCACCCAAGACACACCGATCAGACTCGGTATCTCGGTACAACAAGATGATTCGGCAGGTTAAAACAAGTCCAGCAACACCGCCCGAATGTGCCGACAAATCCCGATAGGAGCTGCACATATCTCTTTCTCAGGGCACGCTCGGATAGGTCAAGCTACGAGTAAAACCAAACCTCAAGTTTCCCCGAGGTGGCCCCGCAGGCTGCCTGGTTCGGACCAACACTCAGAGGAGCACTGGCCCGGGGGGGTTAAAATAAGATGACCCTCGGGCTCCGGAAACCCAAGGGAAAAAGAGGCTAGGTGACAAATGGTAAAACCAATGTTGGGCATTGCTGGAAAAGCTTTAATCAAGACGAACTATCAAGGGGTTCCCATTATAGCCCAACCGTGTAAGGGACGCAACAATCCGGGAACATAACACCGATATGACGGAAACTAGGGCGGCAAGAGTGGAACAAAACACTAGGCGAGAGGCCGAGCCTTCCACCCTTTACCAAGTATATAGATGCGTTAAGATAACATAGCAATATAATGATATCCCAACAAGCAATATAAATGTTCCAACAAGGAACGGCTCCAATCTTCACCTGCAACTAACAACGCTATAAGAAGGGCTGAGCAAGCGGTAACATAGCCAATCAACGGTTTGCTAGGACAAAGGTGGGTTAGAGGTTCAACATGGCAATTGGGAGGCTGACAAGCAAAAGGTAGGCATCGTAGCAGTGGCAAAGCAAAAGAGCGAGCAAACTAGCATAGCAAAGATAGTAGTGATTTCGAGGGTATGATCATCTTGCCTGCACAGTTGTCAGAGTTGACTGGATCCTCACAAGCAAACTCAACGGGCTCCTCGGTAGCAAACTCGTCTCCCGGCTCTACCCAACAAGACAAACAAGCAACAAGGATACAATCAACCACGGGCAAGACCAAGCAATATGATGAAATGACGATATGCTATGCGGGATGCGATGCGGGATGCAAAATGCAAGATATGACAGGAAATGCATGAACCTGGCATCAACTTGGAAAACCAAGTGTGCCACTGGATAGAGGGGATGAAATCGCTTGAAAACGATATAAAGATCATAGGAATCGGAGCTACGGTTTGGAAATGGCAAGCGTTTTAAGATATGACACCGGTCTGCGATTTACAGCAAGTAGGCATCTAAATGCAACGAAATGAACATGCTACAGCCACCAAACATGAAAACAAAATACATGGCAGTGATGTACACAAGATGGTTGACAAAACACTAGCACTGAGCCATAGGCAAATTCATCCATTAAGAGGTTCAAACAAGCATGGCTAAAACGCAAATGCAAAACAGATTTCAGACTTAGTGAAATTAACACTAGTCTGAAATTTCAGATCACGAAGCTCTCTTCGGAGCAGCAAAACAACATGATAGAAAACCTGAACATGACAAGTAAGAACATGGCATGGAGCTACTCAACAAGCTTAACAAAACACCCAAAGTGACCTGGGGCCAAAAGGGTTCGCAAAAATACTCTACCGAGCTCACGAACATCGCTCGAACACAATCAGTTTTCAGACTTAGTGAAAACTGAGACATGCTGAAATTTAACTCACGAAGGCATGTAAACGAGCTCGATGCACTCACCACGGTGCAAGTCATGGCAAGGAAAGCATATCACCAGCAAGAAGGCACAAAGTGCTAGCTACACATGGCAAGAACGAAGGCATAGCATGCATGGAACACTAACGGTAGCATCGGCGAAATCGCAAACAAGTTGACGATCTGCCCAGATTAACAACGAAGCAAAAGTTGAGCTCGATTGAGTCAACCTAGAGCAATCCACAAATGCCAACAAAGACATGGATGGATAGAGCATGACATAAATATCAAAACTCCCTTACTGATCATCCTCAAAAGAGGCACGGATCACTAGGAAACAAGCTGGACATATAGCATCATGAACTAAAATATCCCAGACTTAGTGAAAATCACTAAGTCCCTGAAATCTGCATTCTCAGGTACCTATCTTCGCAAGCTTGCACAAGACAACACACACATCCTAAAAATGCATGGGTGGCACCTCTGGAAAGAAGACAAAATGCTTCACAATACATCCCAAAGGGGCACAGGCATATCATGCACGAATTAAATATAGCAAAAATGACAAAAGTGCATGATGAACTAACGGATCTGCAATTTAACTCACGAAGCCTCCTTCTAACAGCATTTTGGGTATCAAGATGACCTCAAATGCAAATGATGCAATGGAATGAAATTATGTACATGTCGAGACGAAGATTTTGATATATCATACGCCCAAAACGGAGCTACGGTTGCAAAGTTACGGGACCTCGAACAGAGCAACATGGATCAAAAATCTAGGGACTTAGAAAAATCGGAGGGGGGTTAGGGTTTACTGTACACGCGCGGATCTGAATCTGGGCTCGCCGGGGCACGGAAGCCGAGGCGGCGCCGGCGGCGGAGCTCGAGCTCACCGGAGCGGCGGGGTGCGCCGGCGGGGAGGAGGTCGCCGGGGGGGCGGCGCCGGCAAGGAGGCAGCGGAGGGGCGCGGGAGCCGAGGCGGGGAGCGGCCGGGCGGCGAGGTGCCCGCGGCGGCGGCAACCTCCGGCTGGGGCGGCGACGGCGGCCGCGGCGGCGGCCGGCCGGGGAGAAGACGGCGGCGGGGCGCGGGACAGGGCGCGGCGGCGGTTCGGGCCGCGGGGGCCCCGCACGGGCCTCGCGGGCCCGCGGGCGGCGGCGAACTGGGGACCGGGCGGCGCCACTAGGAGGCCGACACGTGGCGGCGGACGGGGAGGCCGGACATGTCCGTCGGCGGCGGTTGTGTCCGACGGCGGCCGGAGGAGTTTTTTAGGGTTTCGGGAAGAGGGAGAGATCCGAAAACGGAGGGGTGTATATATAGGCATAGAGGGAGCTAGGAGAGTCCAAATGAGGTGCGGTTTTCGCCCACACGATCGTGATCGAACGCTCTAGGACATGGAGCAGAGTTTGGTGGGTTTGGGCCAAATTTGGGGGGTGTTGGGCTGCAACACACACGAGGCCTTTTCGGTCCCTCGGTTAACCGTTGGAGTATCAAACGAAGTCCAAATGACCCGAAACTTGACAGGCGGTCTACCGGTAGTAAACCAAGGCCGCTTGGAAAGTCTCGGTCCAATTCGGAAATGTTTAATCCCCACACAAGAAAGAAAGCTAGAAATGACCACCGGAGGAGAACGAAACGCCGGAATGCAAAACGGACAACGGGGAAAAATGCTCGAATGCATGAGATGAACATGTATGCAAATGCAACGCACGTGATGACATGAAATGAGATGCATGAAAACGAAAACAACACACACGAAGACAAAGACCCAACCCGAGAAGTAAATATAACTTAGCGCCGGAGACGGCAAGAGTTGGATACAAATATGGAAAGTTACATCTGGGGCGTTACAGACCCTCCCGGTGGACCCCCGGAACCCCTTCGGTGGTCCCGATACAATGCCGATAACCCCCCAAATTATTCCGGTGACCGTATGATGACTTCCCATATATAAATCTTTACCTCCGGACCATTCTGGAACTCCTCGTGATGTCCAAGATCTCATCCGGGACTCCGAACAACATTCAGTAACCACATACATCTATTCCCTATAACCCTAGCGTCATCGAACCTTAAGTGTGTAGACCCTACGGGTTCGGGAGACATGTAGACATGACCGAGACAACTCCCCGGACAATAACAAACAGCGGGATCTAGATACCCATGTTGGCTCCCACATGTTCCACGATGATCTCATCGGATGAACCACGATGTCGAGGATTCAATCAATCCTGTATTCAATTCCCTTTGTCTAGCGGTATAGTACTTGCCCGAGATTCGATCATCGGTATCCCTATACCTTGTTCAATCTCGTTACCGGCAAGTCTCTTTACTCGTTTCGTAACACATCAACCCGTGATCAACCCCTTGGTCACATTGTGCACATTATGATGATGTCCTACTGAGTGGGCCCAGAGATACCTCTCCGTCACACGGAGTGACAAATCCCAGTCTCGATTCATGCCAACCCAACAGACACTTTCGAAGATACCCGTAGTGCACCTTTATAGCCACCCAGTTATGTTGTGACGTTTGGTACACCCAAAGCATTGCTACGGTATCCGGGAGTTGCACAATCTCATGGTCTAAGGAAATGATACTTGACATTAGAAAAGCTTTAGCATACGAACTACATGATCTTTGTGCTAGGCTTAGGATTGGGTCTTGTCCATCACATCATTCTCCTAATGATGTGATCCCATTATCAATGACATCCAATGTCCATGGTCAGGAAACCGTCAACTAGAGGCTTACTAGGGACATAGTGTTGTCTATGTATCCACACATGTATCTGAGTTTCCTATCAATACAACTATAGCATGGATAATAAACGATTATCATGAACAAGGGAATATAATAATAACTAATTTGTTATTGCCTCTAGGGCATATTTCCAACATCTCCATCAACATCTTCAACAACACCATCTCATCTCAAACCCTAGTTCATCTCTTGTGTTCAATCTTGTTACCAGAACTATAGATTGGTGCTTGTGGGTAACTAGTAGTGTTGATTACATCTTGTAGTTGATTACTATATGGTTTATTTGGTGGAAGATTATATGTTCAGATCCATTATGCTATTTAATACTCCTCTGATCATGAACATGTTTATTATTTGTGAGTAGTTACTTTTGTTCTTGAGGTCACGGGAGAAATCATGTTGCAAGTAATCATGTGAACTTGATATGTGTTTGATATTTTGATAGTATGTATGTTGTTATTCCCTTAGTGGTGTCATGTGAACATCGACTACATGAAACTTCACCATATTTGGGCCTAAGAGACTGCATTGTGGAGTAGAAATTAGATGGTGGGTTGCGAGAGTGACAAAAGCTTAAACCCCAGTTTATGCGCTATTTCGTAAGGGACCGATTGGATCCAAAAGTTTAATGCTATGGTTAGAATTTATTCTTAATACTTTTCTCGTAGTTGCGGATGCTTGCGGGAGGGTTAATCATAAGTAGGAGGTTTGTTCAAGTAAGAATAGCACCTAAGCACTGGTCCACCCACATATCAAATTATCAAAGTGGCGAACACAAATCAAACCGACATGATGAAAGTGACTAGATGAAATTCCCGTGTACCCTCAAGAACGCTTTGCTTATCATAAGAGACCATTTTGGCCCGTCCTTTGCCTCAAAATGATTGGGCTACCTTGCTACACTTTTTTTACTACTACCATTACTTGATCATTACAAATTATCTTGCTATCAAACTACTCCACTACTTACAGTTTCAGTACTTGCAGACATTACCTTACTGAAAACTACTTGTCATTTCCTTCCGCTCCTCGTTGGGTTCGACACTCTTACTTATAGAAAAGAGATACAATTGATCCCCTACACTTGTGGGTCATCAAGGCTATTTTCTGGCGCCGTTGCCGGGGAGTGAAGCGCCTTTGGTAAGTGGAATTTGGTAAGGAAACATTATATAGTGTGCTGAAATTTATTGTCACTTGTTGTCGAAGTAATGGGCCACGGGTAGGCTAACCCGGGCCCCTGAACCTTTCAAGACATAGCGGCGGGCTGCGCCCCTCAAGACCCCACAATAAAGAGCCGCCTTCTAGGAGTCAGCGCCAAGGCCGCCGACTTCCCTTCATGGCCGAGTCCCAGGGACGACTTCGAGATAAGCCGACTCCTAACTGGCAACTTCAAGAGAAGCCGGCTACGGGGAGTCGGCCCGCGACTCCGACTACCTCCTGCCTTCGCCACGATGGACGGGACGGGGTACGGTCACCGCGTGGCCCATCCCCGCCCCACTTGTGAAGGGCTGGCATGGCCATAGTGCGCCGTACCGATGGAGATCTCCATCCGGCGCGGCACTGTTGCCATGCCTGCCCTGACCTCAGCCCCCGCGGGCGGCGCACTGTGCCCACGACGGCCTGCGTGTACGGCCCAGAGATGGCAGGTCCCACCCGTCAGCGGGGGGGCGGGGGGGGGGGGGAGGCAGCAGACGACAAGAGCGCCACAAGGCGGACCCGTTGGTAGTCGGCCCCTGGGAGTCGGCCCGCCCCTCCCACGGGCCCCGCACGCCATTAACCAGACAAGACGGGGAATGGCAACAGTGATCGTCCGTCAGGCGGCGGCACTGTTGCCACGACCCCATACCAAGCCAGCGTCATTAGAAGCACGACTACAGTAATCCGCAGCCGGCATGCCTGCCCGCAGCGGACAGGGCCTGATGGCTCCGTACCGGGCCTGTCGGTGGGGCCCACCAGTCGGCGGGCCCCAGCAGTCGGCGGAGAAGATGGCGGCCTGAGATACAGACGGCTGGGACCCGCACCCAGCCAGATTACCATTGTATCCCTAAGGGGTGGGCCTATATAAGCCCCCCAGGGCACCCATGCAAGGGGATCGCTTCTTTAGCACTAGACCAGACCAGATAGGAAGGAGGGAGCTAGCCTTGCCTTCTCCTACCTCCAGAAACAGCTCAAGGAGCAACCTTGTACTCACTTTGCCATAGTGACCATGCGGAGACCCCGTAGAGCAGCAGTAGGGGTGTTATCTCCGTGGAGAGCCCTGAAGTTGGGTAAGATCCGCCGGCGTGCATGTCTTCGCCTCATCCCGTTTCCAGGCACCGGCGATGTTCTATTCGCCCCCACCATGATAAGCCATCCCTTGGCATATGTCGCACCCAACCCCCGACATTTGGCGCCCACCGTGGGGCGAGGTGCACCATCGTCCGGAGACCTGCTCTGGACGGGTACCCTTTTTCTCCCTGGCGAGCGCAGCCAGCCTGGCACGCCAGACGGAGTCTGCGCCGACGCGCTGCACGGCATTGAGATCGCCTGCGCCGCCAGCTGCCTCGCCGAACTTGTCGACGAGGTTCTCCTCTCCGACGAGCCTGCATCCGACGCACGCACAGGCGGCCCCGAAAGCCTCCTCGCGGGCCTCCTTGACCAACTCCACGTCGCCGGCGAGCCTGCCGTGGACCTGGAGTCCATAGGCTCCACCGACCCAATGCTGGTCGACTCCGACACCGCGTCGCTCGATGCGTTCCCCACCAACGTGGTGGTCTACGACGAGCCGCTCCCTCGCGCGAAGAGCGGCGGAAGCACCATCACGGAGGTTCTCGTCCTCGATCATGGCGAGCATTCCGGTGAAGGAGCTCATGACCCACTCAACGCGGCTCTCCAAGACCTGACCGCGCCCATTCCGAAGACGCCGACGCCAAGACGCTGGAGGCGCGCCGCCTTCAGCTCGTTGAGGGCGCGAGGAAGCTGGCAAGCATGAGACGCTTGTCAGAAGCCTACTAGCGTGAGATGGATCATGCCGTGGGCGGCTCGCCGGCTCCGACTGGGCCTAGCCGCCTAGGCGCGGTCCGGCAGCGTGGCGTGGCCACCGCCAACCTGTTCGGGGCCAATCGCCCTATGTACACCACGCCTGCAGAGAACATCTGCGCCTCCCAGGCGGCGGCGGACGAGCTAGACAACTTCGAGGGTGAAGAGCGCCGCCTGATGATGGAGCGAGTCCAGCGGCTCCTCGATGCGGCTGCCGTGCAGAATGAAGCCGGCTGCCGCACAGAGGCACCGCAACGATAGAATGACGACCTGCCCCCCCCCCCGCTGAGATCAAGGCGCAATGTCTCGAACACCAACTGGCGGTGTCCGCGGAAAGAAAGACAAGGATCCTGCTGTCAGCCACAGTCGGACTCGCATCACCATCGAGCGCGACCAAGACGGCCGCCCAAGAGCAGTGGAACGGCGGGACAACTATCTGCCTCCTCCTCCTCGCAAAGAAAGGCGAGTCTCCCCGCCACCCGTTGAGCATCCGACTCTCGGCGACCGCCTTGGCCGCCGAGAGGGAGTCGGAGAAAATGACGCCCGCCACCGGATCGACGGACTCCATCGATCCCTGGCATTGGAAGAAGAAGACGAGTTGGGTCCGCCCTGCTTCGGACCTCGCATCCGAGACGAGCCCTTTCCCAAAGGGTTCATGCTCCCCCGAGACACGCCCCAGTACACCGGCTCTGTGAAGCCGGAAGACTGGCTGGTTGACTACTCCACGTCCGTCAACATAGTGAACGGCAACAAGCGTGTTGCCGTAAAGTATGTTCCACTCATGCTCCAGGGCACGTCCCGGACGTGGTTGAACAGTCTGAAGCCCCGCAGCATCAACAGCTAGGTCGACATCACCGAAGCCTTCGTCCGCAACTTCACGAACACGTACAAGCGACCTCCCAAGCCTCGCCAACTTTCCTTGTGCGTGCAAGGCCCCGACGAGTCAACTCGCGACTACCTCACACGCTGGGCCGAGCTTCGGAACTCCTGCGAGGGCGTGCACGAGGTGCAGGCTATTGAGTACTTCTCTTCCGGGTGCAGAGAAGGTACCCTTCTCAAGCACAAGCTCCTCTGTGACGAGTCGGAGACCCTCGACAAGCTGCTGATCATAGCATACAAGTACGCCACAGCCGACTCCTCCATGAAGGCAGAGATTCAAGTTAGTGCGACTGGCAAAGTAGCCCCTCAGGCTCCCAGAACTCCGGCTGGGGACGCTAGTCAGCGACAACAACAGAGCGATCACAAGCGCAAAGCCCCACAGCCGGCTTCCAGCAGCCGGCAAGTTGCGACAGTCGAAGACCAGCAGCCGGAGGAGCAGCCTCCGGCCAAGCGGCAGAAAGGCGGCAAGTCCAACTGGTTGCCGGCCTTCTCTTACAAGCAGAATCTAGATGGCCCCTGCAAGTTCCACAGCGACGCGAAGCCATCGAACCACACCACCCAGAAATGCCACTGGCTCACCAGGATCACCAAGGGAGATGGCCTCCTGCCTCCCCCTCCTGCTGGGCCGCCGCCTCCACCGCCGCCCCAGCAGCCAGCTGTCAGGCCAGTCAGCGCAGTACACCGCTCGATGCGGCTGCCGTGCAGAATGAAGTCGGCTGCTGCACAGAGGGACCGCAACGATAGAATGACGACTTGCCCCCCCCCCCCCCCCCCGCCGAGATCAAGGCGCAATGTCTCGAACACCAACTGGCGGTGTCCGCGGAAAGAAAGACAAGGATCCTGCTGTCAGCCACAGTCGGACTCGCATCACCATCAAGCGCGACCAAGACGGCCGCCCAAGAGCAGTGGAACGGCGGGACGACTATCTGCCTCCTCCTCCTCGCAAAGAAAGGCGAGTCTCCCCGCCACCCGTTGAGCATCCGACTCTCGGCGACCGCCTTGGCCACCGAGAGGGAGTCGGAGAAAATGACGCCCGCCACCGGATCGACGGACTCCATCGATCCCTGGCATTGGAAGAAGAAGATGAGTTGGGTCCGCCCTGCTTCGGACCTCGCATCCGAGACGAGCCCTTTCCCAAAGGGTTCACGCTCCCCCGAGACACGCCCCAGTACACCGGCTCTGTGAAGCCGGAAGACTGGCTGGTTGACTACTCCACGGCCGTCAACATAGTGAACGGCAACAAGCGTGTTGCCGTAAAGTATGTTCCACTCATGCTCCAGGGCACGGCCCGGACGTGGTTGAACAGTTTGAAGCCCCGCAGCATCAACAGCTGGGTCGACATCACCGAAGCCTTCGTCCGCAACTTCACGAACACGTACAAGCGACCTCCCAAGCCTCGCCAACTTTCCTTGTGCGTGCAAGGCCCCGACGAGTCAACTCGCGACTACCTCACGCGCTGGGCCGAGCTTCGGAACTCCTGCGAGGGCGTGCACGAGGTGCAGGCTATTGAGTACTTCTCATCCGGGTGCAGAGAAGGTACCCTTCTCAAGCACAAGCTCCTCTGCGACGAGTCGGAGACCCTCGACAAGCTGCTGATCATAGCATACAAGTACGCCACAGCCGACTCCTCCATGAAGGCAGAGATTCAAGTTAGTGCGACTGGCAAAGTAGCCCCTCAGGCTCCCAGAACTCCGGCTGGGGACGCTACTCGGCGACAACAACAGAGCGATCACAAGCGAAAAGCCCCACAGCCGGCTTCCAGCAGCCGGCAAGTTGCGACAGTCGAAGACCAGCAGCCGGAGGAGCAGCCTCCGGCCAAGCGGCAGAAAGGCGGCAAGTCCAACTGGTTGCCGGCCTTCTCTTACAAGCAGAATCTAGATGGCCCCTGCAAGTTCCACAGCAACGCGAAGCCATCGAACCACACCACCCAGAAATGCCACTGGCTCACCAGGATCACCAAGGGAGATGGCCTCCTGCCTCCCCCTCCTGCTGGGCCGCCGCCTGCACTGCCGCCCCAGCAGCCGGCTGTCAGGCCAGTCGGCGCAGTACACCGCTCGATGCGGCTGCCGTGCAGAATGAAGTCGGCTGCCGCACAGAGGCACCGCAATGATAGAATGACGACTTGCCCCCCCCCCCCGCCGAGATCAAGGCGTAATGTCTCGAACACCAACTGGCGGTGTCCGCGGAAAGAAAGACAAGGATCCTACTGTCAGCCACGGTCGGACTCGCATCACCATCGAGCGTGACCAAGACGGCCACCCAAGAGCAATGGAACGGTGGGACGACTATCTGCCTCCTCCTCCTCGCAAACAAAGGCGAGTCTCCCCGCCACCCGTTGAGCATCCGACTCTCGGCGACCGCCTTGGCCGCCGAGAGGGAGTCGGAGAAAATGACGCCCGCCACCGGATCGACGGACTCCATCGATCCCTGGCATTGGAAGAAGAAGACGAGTTGGGTCCGCCCTGCTTCGGACCTCGCATCCGAGACGAGCCCTTTCCCAAAGGGTTCACGCTCCCTTGAGACACGCCCCAGTACACCGGCTCTGTGAAGCCGGAAGACTGGCTGGTTGACTACTCCACGGCCATCAACATAGTGAACGGCAACAAGCGTGTTGCCGTAAAGTATGTTCCACTCATGCTCCAGGGCACGGCCCGGACGTGGTTGAACAGTCTGAAGCCCCGCAGCATCAACAGCTGGGTCGACATCACCGAAGCCTTCGTCCGCAACTTCACGAACACGTACAAGCGACCTCCCAAGGCTCGCCAACTTTCCTTGTGCGTGCAAGGCCCCGACGAGTCAACTCGCGACTACCTCACGCGCTGGGCCGAGCTTCGGAACTCCTGCGAGGGCGTGCACGAGGTGCAGGCTATTGAGTACTTCTCTTCCGGGTGCAGAGAAGGTACCCTCCTCAAGCACAAGCTCCTCTGCGACGAGTCAGAGACCCTCGACAAGCTGCTAATCATAGCATACAAGTACGCCACAGCCGACTCCTCCATGAAGGCAGAGATTCAAGTTAGTGCGACTGGCAAAGTAGCCCCTCAGGCTCCCAGAACTCCGGCTGGGGATGCTAGTCGGCGACAACAACAGAGCGATCACAAGCACAAAGCCCCACAGCCGGCTTCCAGCAGCCGGCAAGTTGCGACAGTTGAAGACCAGCAGCCGGAGGAGCAGCCTCCGGCCAAGCGGCAGAAAGGCGGCAAGTCCAACTGGTTGCCGGCCTTCTCTTACAAGCAGAATCTAGATGGCCCCTGCAAGTTCCACAGCGACGCGAAGCCATCGAACCACACCACCCAGAAATGCCACTGGCTCACCAGGATCACCAAGGGAGATGGCCTCCTGCCTCCCCCTCCTGCTGGGCCGCCGCCTCCACCGCCGCCCCAGCAGCCGGCTGTCAGGCCAGTCGGCGCAGTACAAGATGAGTACCCGGAAGAGCACAGAGCCTATGTGGTGTTCACCAGTATGGCTGACGATTAACGCAGCAGGCGGCTGCAGCAGCAAGAAGTGAATGCAGTAGCATCAAGTACTCCAGAGTTCATGCACTGGTCCGAGAAGCCTATCAGTTGGAGCTGAGCTGATCACCCAGATGTGATGCCGAGTCCGGGCTCTTACCCCCTGGTCTTAGGTGCCACCTTTGCCACAGATAGGCGGGCCACTCGTTTCTTGCGAGTGCTAATAGACGGAGGCAGTAGCATCAACATCCTGTACAAGGATACCATGGAGAAGTTAGGAATCAAGCAAAGACAACTTCAGAGCAGCCGGACCGTGTTCCACGGCATTGTTCCCGGCCTTTCCTACTCACCAATCGGCAAGATCCTGATAGACGTCCTCTTTGGAGACAAAGATCATTTCCGTCGAGAGCCAGTTTGGTTTGAAGTGGTGGACCTTGAAAGCCCGTACCATGCGTTGCTTGGCCGACCTGCTTTGGCCAAATTCATGGAGGTCCCCCACTACGCCTACCTCAAGATGAAGATGCCGAGTTCCAAGGGGATTCTGACCATAGCCGGCGACTACAGAAAGTTGTCCGCTTGCGCGGCCTAAAGCAGTCGGCTAGCCGAGTCCTTGGTGATCGCAGCAGAGAAGCGGCTTCTTGATCGGGTTGTGGCGATGGCCGGCAAGCAGCCCGAGATGTCGCCCAACCCCAAGGAATCAGAAGCTGAGGGTTCGTTCAAGCCAGCCAAAGAGACAAAGAAGATACCCTTGGACCCGGAACACCCAGAGAGGTACGCTGTCATAGGTGCAAACCTTGACAGCAAATAGGAAGGCGAGCTCGTCGATTTCCTCCGTGAGAATCGGGACATCTTCGCATGGTCTCCTAAAGACATGCCGGGTGTACCGACGGAATTCGCCGAGCACAAGTTACATGTCCGATCTGATGTGAAGCCCGTCAGGCAGCCCTTGCGCCACCTGTCAGAAGAGAAGAGAAGAGTTGTTGGAGAAGAGATAGCCCGACTCCTGGCAGCCGGCTTCATTATGGAAGTATTTTTCCCAGAGTGGTTAGCAAACCCGGTCCTGGTGCTGAAGAAGAACAAGCAGTGGCAGATGTGTATTGACTACACAAGCCTCAACAAAGCTTGCCCCAAGGACCCATTCGCTTTGCCAAGAATGGATCAGGTGATAGACTCCACAGCCGGATGCAAGCTGTTGAGCTTCTTAGATGCATATTCAGGATATCACAAGATCAAGCTGAACCCGGCTGACAGACTAAAGACCGCCTTTATCACGCCGTTTGGAGCCTTCTGCTACCTGACCATGATGTTCGGCTTGAGGAATGCCGACGCCACCTTTCAGCATTGCATGCAGAAGTGCCTCCTCAAGCAACTCGGCAGAAACACCCACGTCTACATGGACGATGTGGTGGTGAAGATGGAAAAGCATGGGACACTGCTGGAAGACCTCAAGGAAACCTTTGAGAACCTGCGCCAATTCCAGATCAAGATCAACCCAGAGAAGTGCGCCTTCAGAGTACCAGCCGGCCAACTCCTTGGCTTCTTGGTCTCTGAACGCGACATAGAGTGCAACCCTGTAATGATCAAGGCCATCGAGAGGATGGAGGTACCCAGCCGACTGCTAGATGTGCAAAAGTTCACCGGCTGCTTGGCGTCCATCAGCCGATTCATCAGTCGGCTGGGCGAGAAGGCTCTCCCTTTATACCAGCTCATGAAGAAGACGGACTTTTTCGAGTGGAACCCCAAGGCGGATGAAGCTTTTCTCCAGTTGAAGAAAATGTTGACTACTCCCCCTGTGCTGGCGGCCCCAACTCCTAAAGAGCCCATGCTCCTGTACATTGCCGCCACCAGCCGGGTAGTCAACACTGTCATTGTAGTTGAACGCTAGGAGGAAGGCAAGGCGCTACCTGTCCAGAGACCGGTATATTACCTGAGCGAAGTACTATCGACCTCCAAGCAGAACTACCCCCACTACCAGAAGATGTGCTACGGCGTGCACTTTGCCGCCAAGAAGTTGAAGCCTTACTTTCAGGAGCATCCAATTACTATGGTTTGTATAGCCCCACTAGCCGAGATCATCGGAAGCCGAGATGCTTCTGGCCGAGTGGCCAAATGGGCCATTGAGCTGGCTCCCTACACCATCTACTACCAGCCCCGCACCGCCATCAAGTCACAAGCACTGGCCGACTTCCTCGTCGACTGGGCCGAGACCCAGTACCTGCCGCCAGCACCCGACTCCACCCATTGGCGGATGCACTTTGACGGCTCCAAGATGTGCACCGGCTTGGGAGCCGGCGTCGTCCTCACTTCCCCCAAAGGCGACAAGCTCAAATATGCGCTCCAGATCCACTTCGCCGCCTCCAATAACGTCGCTGAGTACAAGGCGCTCATTCACGGGCTCCGGCTTGCCAAAGAACTTGGCATTCGCCGGATCCTGTGTTACGGCGACTCCGACTTAGTGGTCCAGCTGTCATCTGGCGATTGGGACGCCAAAGATGCAAACATGGCGAGCTACCGCTTCCTTGTACAGCAACTCAGTGGATATTTCGAGGGGTGCGAGTTCCTTCACGTGCCAAGAAATGACAACGACCAAGCAGACGCCCTGGCACGACTCGGCTCCACCCGCCAAGCAATACCATCCGGCATCGCCCTTCAATGCCTCCTCAAGCCGTCTGTCAAGCCTTCACCAGAATCAGACTCCATCTTTGTGCCGGCTCCCCCCGAAGAAGTCGGATCCGACTCAAGAGCCCCAGCAGACGGCACAAGAATTCTTACAAATGGCTCCAAGGACGCCACAGTCGAACCCGACCCAGGGACTGCGGCAACCAGTCCGAAGACTCCAGAACTCGGCCCGGGGACTGCACCAGTCGGCCCGGGGACTTCATCAATCCAGCAAGCGGCCGCGAACTCCACCCCGCTGCCTCCCAGCCCAGCCGCCCTCGTCCAAGTCGCAGTACTGGCAGTTGAAGAAATAGCAGCACCCTCATGGGCCCAGCCCATCCTCAAGTTCCTAGTGAGCAAAGAGCTGCCAACCGATGAAATCTTGGCTCGACAAGTACAACACCGAGTGACAGCCTACACCATAGTCAATAGAGAGTTGGTCAGGCGCAGCGTCACTGGTGTCTACCAGCGTTGCGTCGAGCCAGAGCAAGGCCAAGCAATCCTCAAAGACATCCTTCAGGGCGAGTGTGGCCACCATGCGGCTTCAAGAGCACTCGTCGCCAAAGCCTTTTGACACATTTCTTCTAGCCAACTGCCCTAGAAGAGGCCAAAGAATTAGTCCAAAAGTGCAAAGGGTGCCAGAAGTTCCGCTCCAAGCCACGTCAGCCGGCTTCTGCACTCAAGACTATTCCCATCGCCTGGCCCTTTGCGGTTTGGGGCCTGGACATGGTGGGACCATTCAAAACAGCCCGCGGCAGCCTGACTCACTTACTTGTCGTGGTGGACAAGTTCACCAAGTGGATAGAAGTAAAGCCCATCAAGAAGTTGAATGGTCCGACTGCAGTGACTTTCATCGCCGACATCACGACTCGGTACGACATACCACACAGCATCATCACCGACAACAGCACAAATTTTGCCAAAGGTGCCTTGGCCCGTTTCTGCACGACAAAAGGCATCCGACTGGACTTAGCGTTCGTTGCCCATCCGCAGTCAAACGGCCAGGTAGAGCAAGCAAACGGCCTCATCCTGTCTGGCATCAAGCCTCGGCTGGTCGAACCACTAGAGCGTTCGGCCGGCTATTGGCTTGATGAGTTGCTAGCCGTCCTCTGGAGTCTGCGCACGACTCCAAACAAGTCAACCGGCTTCACACCTTTCTTCCTCGTCTACGGTGCTGAAGCCGTCATCCCAATAGACATAGAGTTCGACTCCCCGCGAGTCACCATGTACACCGAGGAGGAGGCAGAAGAAGCACGTCAAGACGGTGTCGATCTGCTGGAAGAGGGCCGGCTGTTGGCACTCAGCCGGTCCAGCATCTACCAGCAGATCCTGCACCGATACTACAACAGGAAGGTCAGGCCAAGATCTTTCCAAGAGGGCGACCTTGTGCTCCGGCTGATCCAGCGAACAGCCGGCCAGCACAAGCTGTCGGCGCCTTGGGAAGGCCCCTTCATTATCAGCAAAGTGCTGGGCAACGACTCCTACTACCTGATCGACGCTCAGAAGCCCCGAGCACGCAAGAGGGACGACTCTGGCAAAGAGACGGAACGCCCATGGAACGCAATTCTTCTCCGAAATTTTTACAGTTGATGCAGTATGTACCACGCTACCCTTTGTATTAAAATACCAAGACTTCGGGCCCCCCGAGACGAGCTCAGGGACTGCCCTTTTTGGTATCTATATGATAAGAATTATGCCTTCGAGTATGCTACTCTTTGTTATGCCGCTTGGCACCGGGCTCGACTAGTCGGCCCGGGGACTCGCCGCCTCACGCTATGAAATGCTTCCTACAGTCGGACAAGTAACGTGTGGTGCCTAAGCCGTCTCCTGTCAGAAGCCGCAGCTCGTAGAGCGATTGTTTGGTGGGCAGGAGTAAGAAAGAATGGGCGCCCACATGAAGAATGGCTAAGGACTCAAAGCATAAACATAGCTCAAGCCGGCTTCCAGCCTCTTTTAGCAAAGCCGACTCTTGAGTAGTCGGCTTGCCGCTTTCTATCCAGCTTGTTAAAAAGACTCTAAAAAATGGCCAAGTACTTGCCTTCCCAAAGTAGCCAAGCATTTGATCCAGTGGCAGCCCGCAGAATGGTTGTCTGAATGGCAAGGCGGCGACTAAGGGAAGGCGGCAAAGGAAAAAGCCAAAGGAGCAATGAGCAAGGAAGATAGAATTCGGATAAATATTTACATAACATAGGACCTTGGCCGAATCCTCAAGTAGAAGTTCAAAATACACTCCGCGGGTGGAATTGTTCGAATTAACAAGTTATTCAAAGACTACTAAAGCAGATAAAATGAAGGCAAGACGGCAGCCTAGGAAGCGGCAGACGGGTTCGGAGGGTCGGAAGAGACGGCGGTGTCAGGCGCCTGGGCGGCCGGCTGGACAGTCTTGGCTTGATCGTCTCCGGCGGTAGCTGGCTCGGTCGGGCGCGGCTTGTTGCTGGAGGCGCGGTCGAGCTGAGGCTGGTCGCCCACTCCATCTTCTGGCGCCTCCGTCCTCCGCCTCGCCTTCCTCCTCGGTGCTAGAACCGATCACCTCCGCCGAGTCCTCGTCATAATCCGGGTTCATCCCGAACCACTCCGGCGGCGCCTCCCCGCCGTCCTTAGCCCGATCAGGGACGAAGACGCTGGTGTCAGCGTAGTCGGCGATCGCCGCTGCACGCGCGACGAGGGCGTCTTCCACAGCTATCAGCTCCGCCTGGGCCTCTGACCGGAACGTGGCTAGCCGGTCCAGGTCCAGCCCTGGATACCACGCGTTGACGAATTCCAAGGCCCGGCGCGCTCCAGACCAGGCCGAGGAACCCTTCCAAGCCTCAAGACGACCGGCCGCGACCTCGAGCCAGTCGGCAGTCCGACTGGGGGTGTGCAGAACCAGCATGTCTGGCCAGAGGGCAACAATCGCCTGTGCGCCGACACGTTGAAGCCGGCGCAACATCCGATGGGCCGGCCGCAGACGAGCCTCGATGCTTAGAAGCTGCTCATCAAGGGTCCGGGGGGCATTGGCGGCAATCTCCGCACAATTTGCCATCCGCGCCTCGCGATCGGCCTTGACGGCCTGAATGGCCGCCTACGAGTGGCCAGGGAAGAAGTCTGCCAAGACGAAAAAGAAGCAAGTCAAAAAATCAGAGTCAAGCCCGACCTATAGTCAGCAGCTCAAAGAAAGAAAGTAAAGAAACTCACCGTCGACGATGTCCTCAATCTCATGGAAGCCGGAGGTCAGCTGTGCCTCCTTGTCGGTCCAGGAGGAGCACTCGCTCTCGAACTCGGCCAGGAGAGCAGTCTCTTTCTTCTCCGCCTCATCCTGCGCCTTCTTGAGCAGCTCCCTTTGCTCCGCCAGCTGCGTGGCCAGCAGGTCGTGCTCTGCGGCGACTTGCTGCACTCCTCCCCTTTGGCATGCAAGGCGGTGTTGGCTTCGCCCAGCCGCTACTGAAGAGTGGAGTTGGCCTCTGAAGAAATAAAAGGAAAAGGACGTTAAGTCATCAACAAAGAAGGTCGCCGGGAAGATCCGGCCTGACTGCTCAGCAGTCGGCCTGAATCTCGGGGACTACAGCCCGCGGGTGCGCCAGCGCGCCCCCGCGAAGAAGAAGGAGGACTCACTCTGGCTCTCCGAGAAGTCGGCAGTCCGCTTGCCCAGCTCCTCAACATTGCGGTTGAAGGCAGTGACGCAGAGGTTGTGATACTCCTGTGATAAGAATTTTAGACAAAGGTAAACATTTGGAACTCGCCAGATGGAGTTCCGGGCCGCCTGCTCAGCAGCCGGCCCGAAACTCGGGGACTACACCCAGTGGGTGCACTGGCGCGCCCCCACAGAGAAGAACAAGGAAAAATAAAGTCAAAAAGAGAAAGCATACCCGGACGGCTGCTCGTGACGCCAGATGCGCCTTGGTGCAGTTCTGGGTGTCGTCGCCCTCGGCTCACAGCTTCGCCTGAATGTCCAGAAGCACCTGGTTCAGCGGACCTGTGCCGCCTCCTCGCACCCACCCAACGGGCGCGGCACTCGTCGCCTCGGCATCTGGGGTGGCCGAGCTGGCGGCACCGGTCTCCAAGGGGCGTGGCGCCGAAATCGCCTTCTCAAGGAGGCGGCGCGCTGGCGAAGTGACTTGAAGAAGCAGCTTCGCCACGGACTCACCTCCAGTTGGCGGCACCGACGGGCCCACCGGCTGTTCACCTTGCGCGCTCCCAGACAGCGGCGGAGGCGGCGGTGGCGGCACGGCCGTGTCCGACATGGAGGCCTCGCTGCTTTCCTTCTCCATGATGGGGTTCTCGCTGCCGGCTTCCCCACTCTGCCCTGTGAACTCCGGGGGCGGCAGCGCGGAGCTCAGCGGGATGACGAGCAATGCCGAATGGCGGTGCGCGGCCTCCTCAGCTCGCCGCCTTGCCACGATGGTGGCTTAGGCCTCATCCAGCTTCCTCTGGGCGGAGGCCGCCGCCTTCTCGGCCTCCGCCTTCTCCAGGTGGGCGGCTTCATCCTCGTCATGCTTCTCCCGCGCGTTCCGCTCCGTCGCCTCTCGGAGGTGAGCGGCGGGGTCGATCCGCCGAGTAGTGGCAGACGTCTCTGCCGACCCCATGATGGAGGCGGCGGCGACCCTCTCAAAGGTAAGGGGAGCCCTGAAGCGAGAAAGGCATGTAAAAGATTTGGATGAGATTCACCAGTAGAAAACAAGACAAAAGGCGGAAGCACTTACGTAGAGACCAGCGGCGGCTTTTTCACTTCCTTACAGAAGCGTTTGGCCTTCGCGACCGGCTCTTCCCGCTTGGTTGTGGCGGCCGCCCCCTTGAACTTCTTCGACCGGCCACCAAGCAAGCTCGGCCCGGCCCGGCGCCTCTTCACGCCGCCTTGACCATCCAGGCCGGCGGAGGAACTCGCACCCGGCTGGCCGACCTTTGTTTGGTGGCGCGGGACAACTTCCCCCTCGGCGTCGTCTTCAGGCCAGTCGGGAAAGGTGGCCGAGGGCCCGAAGCCTCCTCCTCCTCCTCCTCTTCCTCCTTCGGCATCGGCCTCCATCGCCGCCGCCCCCAAGTCAGGGTCGTCGACGTCGCTCTCCGCCCGGTCAGAGCTGAACTGACGGGCCGGGCCTGTGGTGCCGGCTGAAGGCTGGATGAGGGGGTTCTGACTCAAAGAAAACCAAAAAAGACCAGTAGTCGGATTCAGCTGCAAAGAAAACAAAAGAAGAAGAGAGACGACTTACAACAGGTGGGGGGTTGGCGCGTGAGTACGGCTCCTTGCCGAACTGCCAATCCGCCGCGAGATTGCAGTTCGCGATGTAATTCACCGTGTCCGCCACCTCCGCGTGGGGCATGTCCTTGGAGCACATCCGACTCGGGCCCCGGTGGCCACTCATCTGACAGATCAGATGAGGTCGGCCCTGGAGTGGGAGGACTCGGCGCGCCACGAAGGCGGCCAGTAGATCGGCCCCGATCAAACCCTCCAACTGCGTCAGCACTCGGACTCGCACGACAGCGGCGGCGCCAGCGGGAGTCAGCGTCTTGACCCGGTGGGACCAGTTGGGGAGCCTCCCAGCTGGTGCGCCGGCTTCGTAAGGCGGCAGATTGACCCAGTCGCCATCTAGGGCAACGTTCTTCACATAAAAATAAGACCGCTGCCGCATCTTCACCGACTTAATCAGCGGGATGGTGGGAAATGGGTTGTCGGCCACTGATCCCCGCATCGTGATGAAGGCACCACACTGGGCCGGCACGCCGGCGACATGCGTGTCGAGCTTGGACTGAAAGAACGCCAAGGAAGCCTTCGCACAAGGTGGCGAAGGCAGCCAGTAGCACCACCGTGTTCGAAGTAAGGTGGTGCGGCTGGAGCCCGTGGAACTCGAAGAAGGAGCGGAAGAAACCGCTCGCCGGCAGCCCTAGGCCGCGCATGAGGTGCGAGCGGAATACGACCCTCTCGCCCTCCTCCAGCGTCGGTGTTACTTCCCTCGCTGGCACGGCGCGGGCTCGCACCAGATTCTCGCCGGGGAGGCGACGCGTCTTGCGAAGAAGCTCAATGTGGTCGTCGTCCACCTCGAAGGCGTCCCACACGCCGGAGCGCACGGCAGGAGGTGCGGCGGCGGAGGAAGATCTCATCGCTGCGGGCGTGGCGTGGTTCGGCACGGCGGCAGCGAGAGGAAGAAGAAGCAAGAGGGAGTGAAGGGAGTAGGGAGATGGGTGTGCGTGCTCCGCCGCCCCCCTCCTCCCGCCTACTTATAGGCTCGTGGGCTGAGAAGCCGATGGGGCGGGCGTGGGATTAACTATGCCCAGCACCCCATGCCCCCCACGATTTACCACACGAAGTAACTGCGCGCAGTTATGACGTGGGAACCCCAACCGTCTGCATGGCCGCAACAGATCTGTTCACGTGCCGAGGCGTGGTAGTGGCGGGCCCCGCCTGACAACCTGTCCCGTCGCGCGCGTGGGTGGGCAGACTGGCCCCACCGCGCGGTGCCACACGACGGGTCCGCAACGGGTGGCTGCCTGGAAGCTTATCAGGCACGCTGCCTGGATCCCGTAACGACCTTCAAACTCTCCAAGGGACAAGACGGCTTTCTGCGAGTCCGGCTTCATCTAGTCGGCCTAGAGGAGGACGGCGAGCGAGGTCCAGATTCCACCAATAGAAGGATGAAATTGTTGAGGCTCCTCGACACGTCACCTTCAGCGCCTCACCGGCTTCGGGGACTACTGTCGGAGTAATGGGCCACGGGTAGGCTACCCCGAGCCCCTGAACCTTTCAAGACATCGGGGCGGGCTGCGCCCCTCAAGACCCCACAATAAAGAGCCGCCCTCTGGGAGTCGGCGGCAAGGCCGCCGACTGCCCTTCACGGCCGAGTCCCAGGGACGACTTTGAGATAAGCCGACTCCTAACTGGCGGCTTCTAGAGAAGTCGGCTACGGGGAGTTGGCCCGCGACTCCGACTACCTCCTGCCTTCGCCACGATGGACGGGACGGGGTACGGTTGCCACGTGGCCCATCCCCGCCCCACTTGCGAAGGGCTGGCATGGCCACAGTGCACCGTACCGATGGAGATCTCCATCCAGCGCAGCACTGTTGCCATGCCTACCCTGACCTCAGCCCCCGTGGGCAGCGCACTATGCCCACGACAACCTGCCTATACGGCCCAGAGAGGGCAGGTCCCACCCGTCAGCAGGGAGGGGGCAGAAGATGGCAAGAGCGCCACAAGGCGGACCCGTTGGGAGTCGGCCCCCGGGAGTCGGCCCACCCCTCCCATGGGCCCCGCACGCCATTAACCAGATAAGACGGGGAATGGCAACAGTGATCGTCCGTCAGGCGGCGGCACTGTTGACACGACCCCATGACCAAGCCAGCGTCATTAGAAGCACGACTACAGTAATCCGCAGCCGGCATGACCCGCACGCGGCAGAAAGGGCCTGATGGCTCAGTACCGGGCCTGTCAGCGGGGCCCGCCAGTCGGCGGGCCCCAGCAGTCGGCGGAGAAGACAGCGGCCTGAGAGACAGACGGCTGGGACCCACACCCAGCCAGATTACCATTGTATCCCTGAGGGGCGGGCCTATATAAGCCCCCCAGGGCACCCATGCAAGGGGATCGCTTCTTTAGCACTAGACCAGATCAGATAGGAAGGAGGGAGCTAGCCTTGCCTTCTCCTACCTCCAGAAACAGCTGAAGGAGCAACCTTGTACTCACTTTGCCATAGTGACCACGCGGAGACCCCGTACAGCAGCAGTAGGGGTGCATGTCTTTGCCTCATCCCGTTTCCATGCACCGGCGATGTTCTACTCGCCCCCACCATGATAAGCGATCCCTTGGCATATGTCACGCCCAACACCCGACACTTGTTGCTATGGAAAACAATCCTTTGAGGGGTTTGTTCGGGGTATCATCACCTCGTCCGGAACCACAATTAGCTACCCCTCAACCTACTGCACCTACTGAAAATATTGAATATGAAATTCCTTCAGGTATGATAGAACAACTGCTAGTTCATCCTTATGTAGGAGATGGAACTGAACATCCTGATATGCACTTGATATATGTGGAAAAAATTTGTGGATTGTTTAAGCTTGCAGGTTTACCCAGGGATGAAGTGATGAAAAAGCTTTTCCCTTTAACTTTGAAGGGAAAATCATTGGCATGGTATAGGCTATGCGATGATATTGGATCATGGAATTGGAATCGTTTGAAATCGGAGTTCCACCAAAAAATTTATCGTATGCATCTAGTTCATCGTGAACGAAATTATATATATAATTTTTGGCCTCGTGAAGGAGAAAGTATCGCTCTAGATTGGGGGAGGCTTAAGTCAATGTTATATTCATTCCCCAATCATGAGCTCTCAAGAGAAATTATTATCTAGAATTTCTATGCTCGGCTTTCTCGCAATGATCAAACCATGTTGGATACTTCTTGTGCTGGTTCTTTTATGAAGAAGACTATTGAATTCCGGTGGGATATTTTGTAAGAATTAAACTCAACTCTGAATATTGGGAACTCGACGAAGGTAAAGAGTCAGGTATTAAACTTAAGTATGATTGTGTTAAATCTTTTATGGATAATGATGTTTTTCAAAAGTTTAGCACTAAATATGGACTTGACTCTAAGATAGTAGCCTCCTTTTGTGAATCATTTGCTACTCAGGTTGAACTCCCTAAGGAGAAGTGGTTTAAATATCACCCACCTATTAAAGAAGAAATTAAAGAACCGGTACCAGTTAAAGAAGAAACTATACTTTATAATGTTGATCCAGCTGTTCCTTCTGCTTATATTGAGAAACCACCTTTCCCTGTTAGGATAAAGGAACATGCTAAAGTTTTAACTGTGGTTAACAAAAGCTACATTAGAACACCTAAACCTGATTAACAAATTAAAGTTGAACCTAGTATTGCTATGGTTAAAGATCTCTTGGAAGAAGATATGGATGGGCATGTTATTTACTTCTGTGAAGAAGCTGCTAGAATTGCTAAACCTGATAAAAGAGATAAACATAGACCTGTTGTTGGCATGCCTATTATTTCAGTTAAAATAGGAGATCACTGTTATCATGGTTTATGTGACATGTGTGCTAGTGTGAGTGCTATTCCTTACACTTTATATGAAGAAATCATGAAATATATAGCACCTGCTGAGATAGAAGAAATATATGTTACTATTAAACTTGCTAATAGAGACACCATATCACCAATTGGGATTATTAGAGATGTTGAAGTCTTGTGTGGGACATCCTAACTACTCCTGATCTTCGGAGGCCTCCATGTAGTAGTATCCGTCAGCGGTGGCATCTGGCTCCAGGGATCCACCATCTGGTTGCATCAACCGGAAAGAAGAAGGAAGGGGGAAAAGGGGTAGCAAAGCAACCGTGAGTACTCATCCAAAGTACTCGCAAGCATCAAATCTATACTAAGTATGCATTGGTATCAAATGGAAGGGTTGTATATGTGGACTGAACTGCATAATGCCAGAATAGAGGGGAAGGCCTAGCCTATAAAAGAATAGCATCTTCAAGCAGCTCCAAGCATCTTGCAGCATGTAGAAGAGTAAAGAATAGCGGTTTATATTTCACAAGCATGTTGTAGCATTAATGCCCAGAGATCCTTCCTCGACTCCCTACGAGAAAGTAATCCCGGAGCCACATATCCATCACATATCTCAAGTATCCATTTCTAGTTATATAAGATCAGGATACAAGTCTGAACATCCATTACCGTGGACATGGTATTCGAATATATATCTTCCCTGCAGGGGTGCACCACGTTACCCAACATGCTTGATTACTCTGGCCGGACACACCTTTCTGTGGTCAATGCCCGGCCTCGGAAGATCAACATGTCGCAGCCCTACCTAGGCTCAGCAGAGTGGTCCCATCGCCCATTGCACTCCAGGTCTTTGTGTGCAGGGTGAATACGAGCGCCGCTTCGGATGGCCAGCATGATCCGACCGTGCCATAATGCTGTACTGGACGTCTGACAAAGCTTCGGCTGATACTGCGACGTCGAGGCCCATATCTATTCTCGCATGGTGGTTAGTGCGTAAAGGCCAGAGGCCAACTCAGAACAAATAACCAAACCTGTTAGTGCAATAGGGGCTCACGGAGACGAGCAGAGACTCACGATAATGTGACCCCGTCGCCCCATCTCATGGACTTAAAACAAGGGCCCAGACTGCCCGACCGTCCCATGTAGAAAACTCGCGGGTGCTCAACGGGCCCGTCCGACTTTCACATCAACTTGCGGGTACCCCTCAAGACCGACCCGACTTCAACAAAGGTCTCAAGTAAAGTCTAGGTAACCATGTGTCCAAAACATCAAGGAGGAAAGCCCGAGGAATCAACCCCGACGAATTCCACTCGATGTAATCATCAAGGTCATCGTAAGAGGAACCACCCTCGAGGTTCACACTTGAGGGGTTGCATGGCAGAGCCGTATCGGGAGTGGTGAAGGAGGAACCACCCTCATTGACCATGACCAATTAGCTACACTACAGAGTTGTCATCGGGAGTGTGTTGTGAGGTCTCACCCTCGGCACTCGATAGTAGCTCTGTAGAGTCGAGCAACAAAAGGGGCGTGATGTGATGTGAGGTGTCGGGCTCTGGTCGTCGATCACGTTGATCGAGTCATCAATGATGAAGCAGGGGCAACAAGGACAAGGTGGGGGTCACTGATGGATCACTAACCAACCTATACTAAGCAGTTTACGATAAGCAGGTAGGTAACAATAGCAGGTACGAAAGCAGGCTATGCATCAGAATAGGAGCAATCAATTACAGTAGCAAAATCTTATGCAAGCATGAGAGAATGGAATAGGCGATATCGGGATGATCAAAGGGGGCTTGCCTGGAAGCTCCGATGAAAGGGAAAAGGGTCGTCGTCGATGTAGTCGATCACAAGGGCAGCATCAGTCTCGGGGTCTACCGGAGAGAAGAGGGGGAAGAAACAGTAAATACAAAGCACACAAATACATTACTAAGCATGACATGATGAAACGTGGTGCTAGGGGTGTTCTAACGCAGTGTTACACAATACCGACGAAGGGGGAGAACATCTGGGAATGTTTTTCCGAAGTTGGTCATTTTCGGACAGATGAAACGGAGGGGGAAGGTTCCATGTTCGCTATGTTAGGGGCATGTGACAGATGAACGGACTGCGTATTCGGATTCGTCACATTTTTCTGAGCAACTTCCATATATAAAACTTTTTCATCCGACTTATAGATTATTTTATATGATTTTCTAAAGATTTAAACATTTCTAGAATTAAATTAATTCAAAAACTAAATAGCTAAATTGCTAGACACACCAGAAGTGTACCCAGCCAGGAGCTATGTGACGCTGACAGTGGGGTCCAGTTGACTGCTGTCTGTTGACTAGTCAAACTATCAGGGGGACCCCACCTGTCATTGACTGATTGTTTAATTGAATTTATTTACATCTGTTTAATTCACAAGGGACCCACATGTCATACTCTACTTTGAGTTTAACAGAGTTTTAGTTCACCAACTCGTCAAGTTGGGAGGTGGGTCCCTGAAGTCAGCGGGCCAGAGGGGTTCATTTGCGAGGGGGGGTCATTAGCAAGGCTGAAGAGGCCCGACACGCACGGGCGCTGGAGGCGCCGGCGGCTAGAGCCTTCGGCTCGCACGAGAGAGGCCGGGTGAGGGCGGCTGAGGGAGTCCTGGACTAGGGGGTGTCCGGATAGCCGAACTATCATCATTGGCCGGACTCCAAGACTATGAAGATACAAGATTGAAGACTTCGTCCCATGTCTGGAGGGGACTTTACTTGGCGAGGAAGGCAAGCTTGGAAATACGGATATGTAGATCTCGTACCATTGTAACTGACTCTGTGTAACCCTAGCCCTCTCCGGTGTCTATATAAACCGGAGGGTTTTAGTCCGTAGGGCGAACAACAATCATACCATAGGCTAGCTTCTAGGGTTTAGCCTCCTTGATCTCGTGGTAGATCTACTCTTGTACTACCCATATCATCAATATTAATCAAGCAGGAGTAGGGTTTTACCTCCACTGAGAGGGCCCGAACCTGGGTAAAAACATTGTGTCCCTTGTCTCCTGTTACCATCCGCCTAGACACATAGTTCGGGACCCCCTACCCGAGATCCGCCAGTTTTGACACCGACATTGGTGCTTTCATTGAGAGTTCCTCTGTGCCGTCGCAATCAGGAAGGATGCCTCGTCCCGTATTTAAAGACGGCACCATTTCCAAAGGAGCTTTGGCCATCGGCCAAACTATCCGGCTAGGCGGTTTTCTTATGACCGCCTATTCGGCCGCCTCGCCGACGATGACCTCTCGGGTCATCAAAAGCGATCTTCACGTCAACTCGGAATTTGCCGAGCAGCTAGATCCGATGGAACTCTCCTCCTTAAACGAGCTCTTGGATCGCATCGCCGCCCTGGGAGTTGCTACAGACTACGATCAGATTGGGCTCAAAACCGATCTGAGAGAGATCAACTCTCCCAAGGATTCCCACCATGTTGCTGTGGTGGAAGAACAACACGGCGACTCTTCTCCTACATTAAGGACAAGTTATGTCCGAATTCCCGACCCCTCCATGCCGGGTTCCCGCGGAGGGACGGACGTCAACCGAGCACTGAACCTAAAGTCAGGCAGCGGGCCAGATTTGTCGGACAACGTCCAACAACCCAAGCTTCCAAGTTCGGAAACTTTTCGGCCCTTGAGTCTTAGATTGGACGGGGTTCCGAATTTAATTCCACCCACCCACCCGAACACAAGCGATCTATCTCGAATCCGGCAAGAGCCTGCTAAAACAATACATCATTACTGGGCCAGATTCCTCCTGGTTATGGACAGGATAAAGGACTGCCGTGAGGAAAGCGCAATCTCAATCTTCTGCAACAATTGCACGGACAAGGGAATCATGAACGCCATAAGTCGTCAACAAATTACACGCTTCTCCGACTTGGCGTCCATAGGACGAAAGTACTGTGCGATGGAGAGTGCCTGGAAGACTGAAACCAAATTTTGGGACAATCCGGCTCCGAACACAACCCTAGTCCAAAATAAAAGGGTGCATCATATTCAAGCACCTGGGTTAAAAACCAAAAACCAAAAACCCCATAAAGGGCACGGAACCGTACTGGAGGGATGGCTCAGCGGACCCTGCAAAATCCATAGTACAGAGGGCGCCACTCCAACACATAGCCTTCGAGCATGTTGGATACTACGGCAGGTGGCCAAAAATGGCGAAGAGCTTCTAGCCTCAGAGAACCAGCCCAGCAGTACCAGTATGGTATTAACAGTCTTCGAGACTTTCGCATCAAATAATATGCGGAAACGAACACTCCGCAGCCTCGCCGAAGTCTACCAAGTAGCAACAATAAATCCATGGAGCGACACGGCTATTACCTTTAACGCCAATGACAAGCCTAAATTCCGAACAGCCCGAGCACCAGCCGCATTGGTCCTCAGTCCAATAGTGGACGGCTTTCGCCTTACTAAGGTACTCATGGATGGCGGTAACGGATTAAACCTCATCTACGAGAAAACCCTTCGAAAAATGGAAGTAGACTAGAGCCGCATTGAGCGAAGCAACACAACCTTCAGAGGAATAATCCCTAGTCGGGAAGCATGCTGCACAGGAAAAATAACACTGGATGTAGTATTCGGATCGCCGGACAACTACAGGTCCGAGGAGATCACGTTCCATGTGGCCCCGTTCAGCAGCGGATATCACGCTTTATTAGGACGAGAGGCATTCACAATTTTTCAAGCTATACCCCATTACGGGTACATGAAGCTCAAAATACCCGGGCCCAACGGAATCATCACCCTCGCGAGTGATGTGGACACAGCGCTCCGCGCCGAAAATAAGACAACCACACTAACCCTAGAGGCGTTATCTGAAGCCCTAGCGGCCGAGGAACTCACAGCGCTGCACTCCAGGGTGAACAGGGATGACGTGATACTTGACAAAAGATCCAAGTCCACCTCTTTTAAGCCAGCGGACAAAATAGTCAAATTCCAAGTCCATCCAACGAACCCTACAAAAACGGCCTCCATTGGGGCACAATTAAACCCTGATGTAGACGCCGCACTACGAGAATTCCTTCGGGAAAATTGGGACATCTTTGCCTGGCACCCTTCAGACATGCCAGGAATCCCAGGCGGTTGGCAGAGCACAGCCTAAATATCCTAAAAGGATTCAAGCCAGTCAAACAGGCTCTTCGGCGATTTTCCGAACCCAAAAGACAGGCAATGGGAGAGGAGCTAGCCAAACTATTATAAGCCGGATTCATCAGAGACATAAAACATCCGGACTGGCTAGCAAACCTAGTAATGGTACCAAAGAATGACAAATCCTGGCGCTTGTGTGTCGATTTCAAGGACCTTAACAAGGCTTGTCAAAGGATCCTTTCCCCCCTCCCCGCATTGATCAAATTATCGATGCTACCGCAGGGCACGATTCGTTGTGCTTCCTCGACGCATACTCCGGCTACCATCAAATCAAGATGGCGGAGCCAGACCAAGCCGCAACGGCATTCATTACTCCATACGGACCATTTAAATTCAACACAATGCCCTTCGGGCTCAAAAACGCCGGCGGAACATATCAGCACATGATTCAGACATGTCTGGCAACCCAGATCGGCAAAACAGTGGAGGCATACATAGACGATGTGGTCGTCAAGTCTAAACACGTCGAAACTCTAGTAGACGATTTGAGGCTCACATTTGACAACCTCCGAGCATATGACATTAAGCTCAACCCGGAAAAATGCGTTTTCGGCGTACCAGCCGGAAAGCTCTTGGGCTTCATTGTATCTGGTAGAGGAATTGAAGTAAACCCAGCCAAGATCCGAGCTCTGTCACAATTGGATATCCCAAAAGACCTCAAGCAAATACAAAAATTGACTGGATGCGTGGCGGCTCTAAGCCGCTTCATCTCCCGCTTGGGAGAGTAGGCATTACCCCTTTATCGCCTCCTCCGACGCACCGAACACTTTGAATGGATGGATGCTGCCACAGCCGGACTCGAAGAAATAAAGGCCATATTGGCAACAAATCCGGTCCTGGCCGCGCCCAACTTGGGCAAACCAATGTTATTATATATCGCGGCAACACATCAAGTTGTAAGCGCGGTACTCGTCGTCGAACAAGAAACGGAAGGACACAAATTCCCTCTTCAAAAACCAGTGTACTACGTATCCACTGTCCTAACTCCATGCAAGTCCCGGTATCCACATTATCAAAATATAGCATACGCGGTGTTCATGGCATCCCGGAAGCCGCGACACTACTTTCAAGAGTGTTCGATAACAGTAGCCTCCGAAGTACCTCTTAACGACATTATAAACAACCGTGACGCGACTGGCATGATTGCAAAATGGGCCATCGAGCTCCTACCATTCGACATAACCTATAAACCACGGTGAGCTATCAAGTCACAAGTTTTGGCCGACTTCATCGCAGAATGGACCGAAGCCGAACTCCCTAAAGAGTACGGCGCATACTCCAATTGGATCATGCACTTCGATGGCTCCAAAATGTTGGCCGGCCTGGGGGCTGGCGTTGTCCCGACGTCCCCAACCAGAGACACAGTCCAATACGTACTCCGGATAATGTACACGGACTCCAACAACGCAGCCGAATACGAGGCCCTTCTACATGGCCTCTGGATGGCGGTCTCCATGGGCATTAAACACCTAGAGGTGTGGGGGGGTTCGAACCTCGTGATATCCCAAATAAATGGAGACTTCGACGCCAAGGATCCGAAAATGAAGGGCTCAAATTTCACCATACAGCCCGGGATAATAATCAAGTGCCGGATGTATTGGCACGCATCGGCGCAAAGCGCGATGCCGTCCCTCCCAACATCTTCCTAGAACGGCTTTTCAAGCCATCCGTACTATGGGAAGGGGAGTCCGGAAACAACAATCCAGACCCAACCGCACCGCCCGACACCGCACATTCTGACACAATCGGTGGTTCTGCCAATGAAATAACACCTTCAGCCCACGAAATAATGGCAGTCATTGCCCCGTGGACCGAGCCATTCCTAGCTTACCTAACTAGGCAGGAACTTCCCGAGGACCAAAACGAGGCCCGCTGCATAGTACGGCGATCTAAAGCCTATAAGGTCCATGAGGGAGAGCTCTATAAAAAAGCATAACCGGAGTCCTTCAAAGGTGTATCTCCGAAGAGGAAGGGCGAAATCTTCTGGCTGAAATTCATGCCGGACTTGGTGGGCACCACGCCGCAGCCCGGGCCCTTGTAAGCAAGGCCTTCCGTACAGGATTTTATTGGCCAATGGCCCGGGCAGACGCTCAGGATTTAGTCCAACGATGCATCGGTTGCCAGCTCTTTGCTAATGAAAGCCACATGCCTCCCACCGCCCTAAAAACTATACCCATCACTTGGTCGTTCGCGGTCTGGGGGCTTGACATGGTTGGACCCCTTAAAGGAGGAACCCACAAGCAAAAATACCTATTGGTCATGGTGGATAAATTCACCAAATGGATAGAAGCCAAGCCAGTTAAGACGGCCGAATCCGGACCCGTGATAGACTTCATATGAGGGGTAGTACACCGTTACGGCGTCCCCCATAGCATCATCACTGATAATGGCACGAACTTCATGGCCGACGAGGTTAAACTCTAGTGCAAAAACATGGGCATCAAGCTCGACTACGCTTCAGTCTATCACCCTCAAACTAACGGTCAAGTCGAACAAGAAAATGGTCTAATCATGAGCGGCATCAAACCCAGACTAGTGCGGTTCCTTAAGGAATCCAACACGCACTGGGTAGAGGAGCGAGACTCCGTACTCTGGGGGCTGCGGACCACGCCGAACCGCACTACCGGATTTACACCATTTTTATGGTATACGGCGCAGAGGCCGTTTTGCCCTGCGACATAATTCATGACTCACCTTGCGTGCGCATGTACGAAGAAAGAGAAGCCGAGCAGGATCGGCAGGACAGTTTGGACGCTTTAGAGGAGGAGCGTGACGTGGCAAAAGCTTGTTCCGCATTCTATCAACAACAGGCTCGAAGATATCAAAGCAGAGAAGTACGGGCCAAAACTTACAATGTTGGCGAACTAGTTCTACGCCTGTCGGACAAGAAAAAGGACAAACTCAAGCCCAAATGGGAAGGTCCTTTCATCATCGACCAAGTCCTGACCGGCGGAGCGTACCGTCTGCGAAACGCATCGGATAGCCGACTCGAGCCAAACCCATGGAACGCAGCCCGTCTCCGTAGATTCTACGCCTAGCGCCAGACTTTGAGTTCGTCTCCCTCCCCCGTCTATATTTTATACTTTAACTGTCTTTTGTCCCCCCCTTTTTCCTTTTTTTCTCACGGGCCTTCGGTGGCTCGTCTGTGCATTATTCGCACACACTGGATGTGCTACTCGCACTCATTATACCTGGGGGCTTCTTTCATAGAAGCTTATTTATACGGGCTTTATACCCAATACATGTGTCACACTTCCGCATGTACCTTTTATTCACCATTATATGCATCGATATGACTTAAGTTTTGGCCAAGCTGGGTTGCCTGGCTCCTGTGCTTACCCCTACGTTCCGGATTGTTCGGCTAGGAGGTAAAGGGAGCACCTCTGCGATTGTTACTGCCGGGTCAGCCGGATGTGTACCTCAGACTGGGTGAAGCCGAAAGCTAGCGTTCTTAAGGGAATATTCGGTCGGTGAATTGAAAGATGATTTCTTACCTATTTATTTATCTGCCCCCAGATGCTTTCCTGCTTTTTTCGCGGTCCGGACATGCACTTTAGGGCATGCCTCCCAGGGAAAGGAACCCCTAACGGAATTATTCTCCCTGGAAGATGTTTCTTACTAACCATGTAATATAACATAACTAGTTGGGAACTTGTCTGATAAAGCACTAATGACCCCTACGCCTGGTCTCTATGCATGCCCCGGTTTTTACATAACCGTGAGGGTATTCAGACACACTCCGGACTGTCGGGTCCCGAGGTTGAAGCGAAAAGGTCCACAATGACAAACGATCTACAATCCGGCTAGAAGGCATTTTCATGTCATTTTAAATTACATAGTCAAGCTGACTGATGGTATTCCTCTTCGATACCATCTAATAAACTGTCTAGTTTACAGTCCCGCTGTGAATACTTTGCGGCCAACTCTACTTGGTCGTACACTAAGCTCACATGGATCTCCTTCCCATCGGGCCCCACTGGTCCGACCTCGTCCATGTGGTTGGGGTCAGCCTTCGCATACCGTGTCTTCACCATGGCCCAGGCCTCCCTGGCGCCTTGAGGGCAGGCCGATATCTTCCAAAACCGGAAGCGCCGCCGTGCTCCCTGAAGCTTCTTCGCAAGCTCTCCAAGACCTTCGGGCAGGGACATGGAAGGCCACAAGGCCTGGGCGACTCCGCTCATCACCTGCCGAACACGTTCGTGCAATTGCAGCAACTCGAGAAGTAGGTCACCCGTTGAACCGGGCATTTCCTCCGCAGGATGACCTGTGAGCACGCCTACAGACACATTTCTGTCAATCGACTTCCTCGTCGAACTCTTCTTTTCAAAAAGTTTGCTCAAGCACTTACCATAAAATGCCGCGACGAAGCCGCCGATTCTCCTTCACGGAGTCAGACAGCTGGGCCCGAACATCTTTTAGTTCCTCGCCCAGCTGGGTGTTGGCATCTTGGAGTTTGTTCCTCTCTTGCTGCACCCTCATAAGCACCTTGTCACCGGCCTTCAGCTGGCGTAGTAGCTGTTGCTTGTCCGGATCTAGTCCGGCGCCATCTGCAATATTATTGTCAGACTTATACACACGCCGCACTTCACAAACTACTTATCTTTTGAAGTATGTATTACCAGAGGGGGTCTCTGTGGCTCCCCCTGTGGCAGTTAGTGTGGCCTCAAGTTGGGCCTTGCACTCTTGAAGCTCCTAGGACAGATGGGTATTCTTTTCTGAAAGATCCTGCAAAACAAATGATCCTTAAATCAGTTATTCTAACTATTTTAAGTCTCGGGGGCTACTAATATATATATGGCCAAAATTCACTCCCCCGTATGTCTTTCACATACTGCTCCCTGGCTCTGGTTAGACCATCTCGAGTGGCACGGAGGTGCGCATCTCCCGCATTAAAGGCATTCAATGCCTCCGGGGAGAAACACACGTCACGAAGAACTATCCGGCGGCGCCTATGATTCATGGCGCTCTCCACCTCAGATCTGGTGGCGGACAGCCTGTCGGCCTCCTCCGTTGGAGGAGCATCCGGCGCATGCCTTGTGTTCGCCTCCCCCTCCGGACCAGGCGTTGGAGCCTGGCTGGCGGAGGCTCGATTGGCAACCTCTCCATACACAGTCCGGCGAGCGCTCTTTCTCCTAAAAAAAATCATGAGCGTTACTATACCTCCTAGGAATATTTCCTTTAAGCACGGTGGTGCGTCATACCGTTGCGGCGATGTTTCGATTCACGCCGCACTCCTTTTCCGCCTGCTGGGCCGAGCTGCCCCTTGTTGGCCAGCCGCCGCGGGTTCGGCTCCCCGCCTCGAAGGCACCTCCTGCGGAACACCATTGGTATACAATGGTTAGAGATAAGCATGTATGAGTAATGGTACCTGGACTCCGGTCACAATTACCTGGGAAACCGGAGATATTCCGGGGTAGTCGGCCGTAATGGTGACCAAAGCATTGTCAATGCTAAGTTGGTGGAACACCCCATCGATCAGCTCCACCTTTATGTCTGGATCCTCCTCGGAGGCCGGATCTAGGGATCGTTCCGGATCCCCGGGCTGTGGAGCCAGGCTGTGTATGTCCTCCATGGCCCGGCGCAGTTCCTGCATCGAAATCACAAAGTGAGATACTTAACTTTGGAATATGGATTAGGTAGATAAACGTCCGCTTACCCAGCTTCGAGGGTTATTCATGGAAAATCCATTCAATGGACTAGCACGGAGGAAGTCCTCCTTCTCCCCTTTGTACAGGCCGAACAGGATCTTCACCAGATCGGCGACCGATCCCGGCCCCTTGCGGCCATGGCGGGTGGCATCATCCTCCCCATTGAAATCCCACATGGGGTGGCCCCTGTACTAGAGCGGTTGCACCCCCCGCATAATGCATGTGGCCATGACCCCAATCATGGTCAATCTGGAATGAGCCAATAACCTTATTTGGCCCATCAGATATTGGACGTCCCCATCATTCTCTCGTTGAGGGCTCCGCGGGCGCCAACTCAGGCGTTTCTTCAGAGGAGCGTTGCTAAACTCTGGGAGGCCGATCCGTACTGGGTCCGGCAACGGGGCGTCCTCCATATAAAACCATTCCGAAGGCCAGCCTTCGGACACGTTCTTCGGGGTTTCGGATAGATATCCGGTCCCGGTGATGCGCCATATTTCGGCTCCGCTCACTTGATATATCGACCCCTCATGAGAACGGGGTACGAGGCAAAATAATCTCTTCCACAGCGCAAAATGGGCCTCGACGCCCAAGAACAGCTCGCAAAGGGCCACGAAGCCCGCGATGTGCAGGATGGAGGCAGGTGTAAGATGGTGAAGCTGGAGCCCATAGAACTCCAGGAGCCCCCGGAGAAACGTATGTATGGGAAATCCGAGTCCCCTTATTAGATAAGGGACGAAGCATACCCGCTCTCCTTTGGAGGGATTGGGGACGCTCTCCGCCTGTTTTCCGCCCTTGTAGGTGGCAAGTCCGGCTCGAATCGGAACCATAAAGGCGGGGGGAAGAAATCCCTCTGCTTGGAGCATCACTAGCTCGCTATGCGGGACTGAACATCTCCCCCAATCTCCTGGCTGAGGGCTGGGAGCGCGACAGGAGGAGCCGCGTCGACTGTCCATGATGGAGTGGATTTTTGTCAGAGGCGCTTCGATGAATACTTGCGGAAGGAGGATGGTGTGATTTGGATCTAGATCCTCGCCTCTCTTATAGGCAGCTTATTCACGCAGCTAGGGGGTAAAGTGTAAAAATACCCTGGTTTTTCGCATTCGTACGACACGTGGAGGAGGGCCATTATTGGATGTGTAAGCCAAGAAGCGCATCATTTATAAGAAGCCGGACACTATTCGGCAAGCACATGGAATTTGGAGGAGAACCTGCCTTGCAATGCCAAAGACAATATGTGCGCCGGACTCGTCGTCATTGAAGCCTGGTTCGGGGGCTATTGAGGGAGTCCTGGACTAGGGGGTGTCCGGATAGCCGAACTATCATCATTGGCCGGACTCCAAGACTATGAAGATACAAGATTGAAGACTTCGTCCCATGTTCGGAGGGGACTTTCCTTGGCGTGGAAGGCAAGCTTGGCAATATGGATATGTAGATCTCCTACCATTGTAACCGAATCTGTGTAACCCTAGCCCTCTCCGGTGTCTATATAAACCGGAGGGTTTTAGTCCGTAGGACGAACAACAATCATACTATAGGCTAGCTTCTAGGGTTTAGCCTCCTTGATCTCATGGTAGATCTACTCTTGTACTACCCATATCATCAATATTAATCAAGCAGGAGTAGGGTTTTACCTCTACCGAGAGGGCCCGAACCTGGGTAAAAACATCGTGTCCCTTGTCTCCTATTACCATCCGCCTAGACGCACAGTTCGGGACCCCCTACCCGAGATCCGCCGGTTTTGACACCGACAGCGGCCACTGGGAGAGGAACCGAAGCAAGAGGGTCCCGGCGGCTGCGCAGTGGGCAGCGGCGGCGGTGGTGCAAAGCAGCAGTAGCTGCAGGCAGTAGTGAGGCGAGCGGCTGCAGCGGCAGGCAGGGCAGCAGGCGGGGGCCTCGGTCAAAGCAGCAAGCAGTGGCAAGGGGCGGCAATGGCGAGGCCAGGAGGAGGCAAACGCGGCCCCAACGCAGCCGAGCATGGCTAGGGACAACGGTACGCGGGCGCGAGGGAGCGCGGCAGGGAGGCTCGGAGCGCGCGACCTTCGGCCATGGCGGCCGGAGCGCGGGATGCAACTAAATAGTGATGAAAGGAGGGGGAAAAGAGGGAATCAGACGGGGTGCTCACAGCGGTGCCATAGGTGAACTGGAGGAGGTCGGGGATGGCTTGTCAGCAATGAAATCAACGACGAGAGGTGGTGGCCGTGCACGGAGAAGACGACCAGATGGCAACGCTGGAGGGCTTCTCCGGTCGATCCCGTTGGCCTAGTCGAAGTAGGGGACCGCTGCGCAGCTCCTCGACACGGTGGGGCTCCGAGAGGTGGCGGGTGGCCATGGTGGTGCACATTAAACGGAGTCGGTGAGGTGCAGGTGAGGTGGATCTGAGGAGGGAAGAGGGTAGAGCGTCAAGGATGAGGGGAAGTGGGCGAGGGGAGTAGGAGGATGGGATCGAGGGGTCGGGATGTGGTGCCCATATCCCCTCCCGGTGTGTGCGCCGGCGAGGTGGTCCGCGGCGACCCGCCCCTGTAGCGACCCGGTCGCGTGAACAGGGGAGAGGGGAGGTACCGAGGATGTTGGGCTGGCCAGCGGTTCAGCTAGGCCGAGGCCCATCGAGGGGGGAAGTCCTGTTGCTTTCTCCTTTTTCTTTTATTCTGCCTCTATTTCCTATTTAAAAGAGCTACTGAAATAATTTTGTTAAATGTGGCACTTTGCACAAAATAGATAGGAACAAAGTGGAGCTGCATAAAAAGTTTGGGGTGAGAAGGAGTTGGCTAACCATTTTTAGAAATTGGAAAGGCCAATGTAATTATTGTTGGACCACAAAATAAAATCCCAGGGGCATTTTGGGAACTCAAACGAGGTTGGTTTCAACATGACAAATAACCAGAGATTATTTGCCACACTTTGAACATTTTAGCTTTCATGTTTGAAAACTTTGAGTTTTGGACTTTAATTTGAATTTGAAATTTGGACCGGTTTCGAACCAACGCGAGTTTATCAACAATAATCATGGTGATGTGGTATCATTAGCAGAGGATTACTGTAGCTTAATTATCCGGGCGTCACAATTCTCCTCCACTACAAGAAATCTCATCCCGAGATTTAAGGGGTGAAGTAAGGGGGAAAGACTCGAGAAGGACGGAACTCAACACAAGATAGGTACCCGGGGTCTATCTTAGTGAACATGGCATAGAGGCATCTCTCGAGTTGAAATTTAAGAAAGACGTCGAGGGCAAGGTAAGGAGTTGCAATAAGAGGCTTCTACCGGGTAGGCAATCGTTTGTTGCCTGAAATAGTTGGTGAATGGGATTCAGAGCAATGGGAATAAGTACTGTGTCTGATACCAAAAAAAATCACTACGAATGTGGTTCATGAATTACATACGAAGCCAAGCACGAGGAATAACTTAGGAAACAGGGATGTATAGGAGAGTCAGGTTTTGATCCATTGGAACTGTGGGTTATGGGCCCACCATGTGGGTTAAAAGCAGGAAGGGCGCTAACATTTTGCACAGTCATGATAGCAAGGCAGGTCAGAGGATAGACTGTCAGTTATGTTGGCAACAACGTTGGTACCAAGGGCGAGGGACGAAAAGAACCATTTTCCTGCTCGCAAAGCGAGGCGGGCCAATAGGCAAAGTTCTCGTCCATCGGTGGCTAGGGTAATGTCATCAACACTAGAGGGGGGGGGGGTGAATAGGTGCTTTAAAATAATTACAGTTTAGGCTTGAACAAATGCGGAATAAACCTAGCGATTAATTTGTCAAGCACAAAACCTACAACAACTAGGCTCACCTATGTGCATCAATAACTTATGCTAAGGAAGATAAACTACTAGGTGATAGCAAGATATATGACAAGAAACAATATGGCTATCAAAAAGTAAAGTGCATAAGTAAAGAGCTCGAGTAAGAGATAACCGAGGCACGCGGAGACGATGATGTATCCCGAAGTTCACACCCTTGTGGATGCTAATCTCCGTTTGGAGCGGTGTGGAGGCACAATGATCCCCAAGAAGTCACTAGGCCCACCGTAATCTCCTCACGCCCTCGCACAATGCAAGATGTCGTGACTCCACTAAGGGACCCTTGAGGGCGGTCACCGAACCCGTACAAATGGAAACCCTTAGGGGCCGTCACCGAACCCGTACACTTTGGCAACCCTTGGGTACGGCCACCGAAACCCGTCAAATTGCTCGGGGAGATCTCCACAACCTAATTGGAGACCCCGACGCTTGCCCGGAGCTTTACACCACAATGATTGAGGTCCAAACACCACCAACCGTCTAGGGCGCCCAAGCACCCAAGAGGAACAGGCTCAAGGGTACCAAGCACCCAAGAGTAATAAGCTTCTCAACTTGTAACTTCCACGTATCACCGTGGAGAAGTCAAACCGATGCACCAAATGCAATGGCAAGGGCACACGGAGTGCCCAAGTCCTTGTCTCTCAAATCCCACCGAAGCAACTAATGCTAGGGAGGAAAATGAGAGGAAGAACAAGAAGGAGAACACCAAGAACTCCAAGAACTAGATCCAAGGGGTTCCCCTCACATAGAGGAGATAGTGATTGGTGGAAATGTGGATCTAGATCTCCTCTCCCTTTTCCCTCAAAAACTAGCAAGAATCCATGGAGAAATTGAGAGTTAGCAAGCTCGAAGAACGTCAACAATGGGGGAAGAACACGAGCTCAAGAGATAAAGTTCATTGGGGAAGAAGACCCCCTTTTATAAGTGGGGAAAAATCCAACCGTAATGCTCACAGCCCGCACAGAGTGATACTACCGCTTGACCTCATGGTACTACCGCAAGGGGTAGTGGTACTACCTCAAAGGGTAGTGCTATACTGCTTGCGAGCGGTACTAGAAAAATACATCTGTGCCTACCACCGCTGGACTTGTGACGAGTTTTTGGTCCGGAGTGGTACTACCGCTGTAGTAGCCACGGTAGTACCGCTCTGGAGTGGTAGTAAAAAATTACATCCGCTCCTGTCCGCGGTAGTACCGCTGCAGCCTTTTTAGAACACCAAAACTGCCACAACTTCTGCAAACGGACTTCGAATTCAACGAAACCAAGTTTGTTGGAAAGCTAGCGACAAGGGCTGACACAATCTTGATAGAACTGACAATAAGAAATAAATTAGAAAAGTCCCAAGAGAAAATGGTGAGAACCCTTCCTCGAAAAAGACCGGTAAAACCTCCAACACCAAAAACGTGATAGAAGAAGAATATGAAATCCGTTTTCGATGTACTAGAGCTTGTCACGAAGATAACCACAAGCTCTAAAACCTAGAAATAAAATACAAATAAGAATCAAGAAATATGATGCAAGGATGCAATGGTTTGAGTTCTCGACAAACGATACGATCACTCTACTCACTTGAGAGCCCCCCTAAATAGTACGACTATCGATCCTATAACCCAGTCTCCAAACTATCACCATGAGACCGGTAAAATATAAAACCTATCAAGGGCAAACCTTTGCCTTGCACGAAGTACAATTGAGATAGATGATGACGATCTTGACTCCCTCAAGTTGGACCACCTTTCTTGATTGCGTTGGGACGATGTAGACTAGATGATTGCTCCCCCATACTCCACTATGGGTGAGACACTCTTTGGCACATCTTCACAAGTCCATTGACACCACAATGGACGGCAAGCATCAAGCACTTGATCTCTTTGTGATGCTCCACTTGAACTTGTGCACGGAATTTGATGACGCACAAGTGTAGGGGATCAATCGTAGTCCTTTCGATAAGTAAGAGTGTCGAACCCAACAAGGAGCAGAAGGAAATGATAAGCGGTTTTCGGTAAGGTTTCTCTGCAAGCACTAAAATTGTAGGTGATAGATAGTTTTGTGATAAGATAAATAGTAATGAGTAACAAGTAAATAAGTAAATAAAGTGCACTAAGGTGGCCCAAACCTTTATGTAGCAAAGGATAAACTTGGACAATTTCTAATAATGAGAAAGGAGCTCCCGAGGACACATGGGAATTATCGTCAAGCTAGTTTTCATCACGTTCATATGATTCGCGTTCGGTACTTTGATAATTTGATATGTGGGTGGACCGGTACTTGGGTACTGCCCTTACTTGGACAAGCATCCCACTTATGATTAACCCCTATTGCAAGCATCCGCAACTACAAAAGAAGTATTAAGGTAAACCTAACCACAACATTAAACATATGGATCCATATCAGCCCCTAACGAAGCAACGCATAAACTAGGGTTTAAGCTTCTGTCACTCTAGCAACCCATCATCTACTTATTACTTCCCCATGCCTTCCTCTAGGCCCAAATAATGGTGAAGTGTCATGTAGTCGACGTTCACATAACACCACTAGAGGAAAAGACAACATACATGGCTACTAATAGCAAGACTTCACCCATGCCCTCAGGAACAAACATAACTACTCACAAAGCATATTCATGTTCATAATCAGAGGGGTAATAATATGAATAAAGGATCTGAACATATGATCTTCCACCAAGTAAACCAATTAGCATCAACTACAAGGAGTAATCAACACTACTAGCAACCCACATGTACCAATTTGTGGTTTTGATACAAGATTGGATACAAGAGATGAACTAGGGTTTTGAGAGGAGATGGTGCTGGTGAAGATGTTGATGGAGACAGACCCCCTCCCGATGAGAGGATCGTTGGTGACGACATTGGTGATGATTTCCCCCTCCCGGAGGGAAGTGTCCCCGGTAGAACAGCTCCGCTAGAGCCCTAGATTGGTTCCGCCAAGGTTCTGCCTCGTGGCAGCAGAGTTTCGTCCCGTAAGCTTGCCCACAATTTTTTCCAGGGTAAAAGCTCTGATATAGCAGAAGATGGACACCGGAGGCCCACCAGGGGGCCCAGGAGATAGGCGGCGCGCCCTATAGTGGGGGGCACCCTCCTGTCTCCTGGACAGGGTGTGGGCCCCCTGGTGTATTTCTTTCGCCCAAAAATTCTTATTAACTCCAAAAGGATGTTTCGTGGAGTTTCAGGACTTTTGGAGCTGTGTAGAATAGGTTTCCAATGTTTGCTCCTTTTCCAGCCAGAATTCCATCTGCCGGCATTCCCCCTCTTTATGGTAAACCTTGTAAAATAAGAGAGAATTGCCATAAGTATTGAGATATAATGTGTAATAAGAACCCATAATGCAATAAATATTGATATAAAAACATGATGCAAAATGGACGTATCAGAATTCTTGATGACGATCACCACTTGATGTCATCCTCTCCATTGGTTGAGTGATATCTTCCTCTTGACGCAAGCCCGTGAACACGTACCTAACCCCACATAGAACTCTCACATAGACCATGGGTTAGTACACAAAGCACAATGGACAATGCTTACCATACCATGAGATCACTTGACCCCACTCGGTGTATATTCTACGCTTTGTGTGATGATCAACTTGAATCACTCTTTGTACTTAGTCTTGATCAACCTTGACTCTTTCCAACACTTTGACCAATCTTTGGATAATTCCTTAATACCACCTTGGTCAACTCATAAACTCCTTGAAACCAACACTTGTACTTCAAGAAATGCGTGTGGACAAATCCTTCAAATCTAACTCAATGCAACCATTAGTCCATAGAGAATGTCATCAATTACCAAAACCACACATGGGGGCACCGCATGTCCTTTCAATCTCCCCCATTTTTGTAATTGATGACAATCACTTTCAAGAGAGTTTATATAAGGAATTATGCATCACCATGCAATGCAACAACCAATGATGCAGGAGAATGAGATGCAAATGCTTAGGAACAAAACCAAAGCAACGATAAGACATTGAAAACCTTCTCCACAAAACTCTCTGAAACAAAGACTCTGAAAACCTTCTCCAGAAAACTCTCTGAAACTTCTCCCCCTTTGGCATCGATTGCCAAAATGGGAGAAAAGCTTAGAAGGCCAATATAAAAAGCGTTCCTCCATAAATTGTGTATTTCTCAACAAGATAGAGGAATGCCATACACATATCCAAAGGTAAATATTGGAGGAACACAAACTATATTGAGGCACAAGGATTGCTAAAGAATGATATGCCACAAGGACATAACAAAGAGAGACACAAGCAATCAAGCAATCAAAAGATACCAATTGAAGCAAGCAATCAGAGGATACCAATTGAACCAAATAGACCAAAGATCCTACGAGCCACATGAATAAAGGATATTATGATATGAGCAAAGAAGTGTTCTAAAGAAACTAGAGAAGCTCCCCATGATTTGTGCACACATAAGAATATTTGTATTTGGATACAAAGTGCACAAAATAGGATCATAGCTCCCCCAAAATCAATAGAAACTTACAACAAGTGCAAGTGAGCATATAGGAAACAAAGCCTAGTACTTGCAACAAACACATGGTTGAGCAACAAGTAAAAGAGACAACTTAAGAATGGGCTCAACCAAAATGATGTGTCTGGGTCAAGGCAATGCACTGGAGAAGACTAATGTACGGATGAGCATTAAGCATCAATAAAGTCTTGAAAGAATGATGCACACGGTGCAAGGCCCATCATTCCCACACGCAACTAGCAAATGGGTTCACAAGCTTAGTAATAAGCATATAAAGAACCTATGCTTGTGACAACCCGTGGTGAAGATAGAAGATGAAAGCCTCATCAAGACGAGGGATACCAATTGAGATGACAAAAGTCTCATAAAGATAAGCATGAGGAAAATAATCTTCACCACACAAGAGTGCATCAAGATGAAACGATAGAAGACACGCACTCAAGGCAAAAGCTTTCACGGAGCCACAAAATAAATAACATAAGAAAGACAAGGTGGACGTGAAAGAAAGGATATCAACTAGATATGCAACTTTTCTCAAGTGTATAAGATTCTAGGTAGACGAAATCATGATGATATATATCTACAAAGAAGGATGTACACCCGAAATAGTTACAACACGAGGAACAAGATATCCAAAAGGAAGTCATACATATACCAATAAGATATTTGCTTGGAAGAATAGCACATGGATAGGTATGGTATTATTGTATATAAATGAATTCCTACCATACAACCATCAAAGACATCACAACTAGCAACATGAGATCGTCGTTGAGATGCTTTGAGAAAGGAAACAAGTATCACAAGATGGAATGAGTAGCATGCCAAGATGCAACGTACACAAGGATGAATGCAAGAAAATAATGCATGAATAGATACTTGTTACCTAGATATCATTGGAAGGATGTAGAAGAAACCAATTGAATGTAGTAGATAGTAGTTCATTGAGCATCCTACCTTGACTCCAATAAGCACATGGTGACACCACATTCCTTGTGAGTGAGCCGAGCATCCAATGCATCTCCAATTGTTCCTAGAACAACAACACAAACAAAATGGTACCCAAAATCATTGGGACCAAAGAGTTAGAAACACCAATATACATAGGACAAACTCCACATAAATATGTGCATATAGAGAAGGAAATGAATTTCATGCACATCTCTTCCAATTTGAGACTTGGTGGAGTTTCCCTATATATTGGGTCAAATAAAGAAGGCATGCCACATACACTACATGAAATAAATATGCATGCTCAAGACCTTCAAGAACCGATACCAAATGACAAGGAAAAACCAAGTGAAGAAAAGATACCAAATGAATAAAACATCACTTGGAGGATATCCATAAAAGATACATCAAGGAATGAGATATCCATTGATACACTCAAAATAAAAGATATCAAACTCCCAAAAGAGAGGATGGTTCCAAACAAACCAAGATCTCTACAAAGTCTCATGATGGCACAAAGTACCAAAACAAAAAAGGCTTGCCTTCCACCAACACACACTTGATAAGGATCGCAAGATGAGTGTTTTATGGAAAATAGGATAGCTCCCCCAAGACTAGTGCATTATAGAGAATTTGTATTTGAATACAAAATGCACAAGGTGGGATCACCACTTTCACTATATCTAGAAAACATTAGACAAGATCAAGAAATAAACAAGATCCACAAGTGGTATGGAAGACAAAGGGAGTTGATACATTCCTTGGCAAGAGAAAAGGCAAATAAAAGCAAAAGCCAATGTAAAGATGATCAATAAATTCTACCACAAGTGAGTACCAATTGTGAAAAGTCAAGAAGTAAATGGAAATAATTCCCGGTGGTAGATAGCAAGGATATCCGACATCATCTTCACACCAAAAAAAAGCAAATTGAAACTTGTAGAGCTACATGCCACCTAGGAACAAGATAGTTTACAATATCAACTCTAGGTGACAATATCTCAAATGTACACATTTTCTAGGCTAGTAATATACACATAGCATATTACTCCCCCATAATGTGATAACATTTAAGGATAAACAAGAGGCAAATAAAAGGATCCAACAAGAGATAATTAATGGACTATGTAGAATTTGAATTTATCATGAGAAGACATACCACATAGCGACTAGATAATCTTGAAATATCAATACTAGATAGGCCCTTCGCAGAGGGAAGCAGAGGTTGTGATGTGCGTTTAGGGTTGGATGCACAAAATCTTAATGCAAAAGAACGTCACTTTATATTGCGCCTTGTATGTGGACCTTTATTATGCAGTCCTTCACTTTTACTACTTCCACAACAAGTTCGTACAAAGCTTATTTTCTCTTCACTAATAAGTCATACATATTTAGATAGCAATTTTTATTGCTTGCAACATGACAACTTACTTGAAGGATCTTACTCAATCCATAGGTAGGTGTGGTGGACTCTCATGGCAAAACGGGGTTTAAGGGTATTTGGAAGCACAAGTAGTATCTCTAATTGGTGCAAGGAATTTGGCTAGCATGAGGTAGAAAGGCAAGCTCAACATGTTTGGAAGGTCAATGACAATATACTTTAACCGAGATGCGCGAAAACATAAACCATTACATTGTCTTCCTTGTCCAACGTCAACTCTTTTAGCATGTCATACCTAATGGGTGCTCCCAATTATAAAAAGGTGTCCAAGATAATATATTTGTATGTGAACCCCTCTTTCCTTATCACTTCCTATTAATTGCAACGATGACCAAAACTACGTTCATCAACTCTCAACAATTTTTATGCCTCATACTTTCTATGTGTGAAGTTATCACTATTCATAAGATCAATATGAACTCTTTTATTCTTTCTACTTTCTCAAGATCATAGCAACATAGAAAAGCCCTTGACTCAACACTAATCTTTATTATAGATAGCTCACAGACTCGATTACAAAAAGAGATCACAAAGCAAAACTCAAAACTACTTAATATCAAAACTTGAATCTACTAGATCAAGATACTACTAAAGGATCAAACTAAATAAAACAGTAAAGATAGGAGTGTGATGGTGATACGATACCGGGGCACCTCCCCCAAGCTTGGCAGTTGCCAAGGGGAGTGCCCATACCCATGTGATTATTTTTCCTTCTTCACGGTTGGTGTTATGATCTTCTTGGCGATGATGCCCTTCAGGATACGGTTCTCCTCCTCGAGCTTGTTGACTTGTTGTTTGAGATCCATAATTTCTTTACGGAGCATGCCCGTAACGGCTAAAGCCCCCTTTACCCAAGGATGTTGCATAGCTTCTAGAGAACAAGTGAAACTCTTTTTCATATTTTCATAAGAAAGAAATCTAGAGTTGGAAGGGATGACCGAAGTTGGAATAGCCATGCTAGGTAGTTCCCCCATCATGAATTCTGCTTGGAGACGAGAGGTGACTTCTTGATCTTCCTCCATGGCATCTATCCTTTTCAAATCAGCCTCCATCTCATCCTCGATTGATGGTCCAAAGTGATAGGCATCGCTATTTGTTCCTGGACCTGGTGTTGGGTGAGACACCCGACTCTCCCCGACTGACTCCTGAGAAGACATCTTGTTTTTATTCTGCAACAGGAACAACTCGAAATGAAAACAGAGGATATTTGCGTGATACGGCGATCATAACCTTCAGGAGTATATATAATGAATTTTTACCGACCAAAATACGTAACGTGCAAGAAAACGGAGTCCGGGAGGCACACGAGGTGCCCACGAGACAGGGGGGCGCGCCCAGTAGGGGGGGGGGGGCGCCCTCCACTCTTGTGGGGGCCTCGTGTCCCTTTCGGACTACTTCTTTATTCCTAAAATTCTTAAATATTCCAAAACTGATAAAAATTGCCATTGGAGTTATTTTGGAGTCGGTTTACTTACTGTACCACATACCTATACCTTTTCGGAGTCTGGAACGTTCTGGAAAGTGTCCCTTATGTATTCCTCAGGGGTTACGGTTTCAATAATATTAGTTTCAACATTAATAGGATTACCTGAAATATAATGTTTAATTATTTGACCGTTTACCATCCTTGGACTCGTGCCTTCAAAGTTGTTGATTTTTATGGCACCAGAACGATAGACCTCCTCGATAACGTAGGGACCTTCCCATTTTGAGAGAAGTTTTCCTGCAAAAAATCTTAAACGAGAGTTGAATAATAACACACGCTTTTGTATCCTCTTATCATGCCAGTGTTTGACTTTTTCTTTGAAAAGCTTGGCATTCTCATATGCTTGGATTCTTCATTCATCAAGTGAGCTAATATCAAATAACCTCTTCTCACCGGCAAGATCGAAGTCATAATTGAGCTCTTTAATAGCCCAATATGCCTTATGTTCAAGTTCAAGAGGTAAATGACACGCTTTTCCGTAAACCATCTTATATGGAGACATACCCATAGGATTTTTGTATGCCATTCTATAGGCCCATAATGCATCATCAAGTTTTTTGGACCAATTCTTTCTAGATCTATTCACAATCTTTTGCAAAATTAATTTGAGCTCTCTATTGCTCAACTCTACTTGACCACTAGACTGCGGATGATAAGGAGATGCAATTCTATGATTGACGTCATACTTAGCAAGCATCTTACGGAAAACACCATGAATAAAATGTGAACCACCATCAGTCATAAGATATCTGGGGACTCGAAACCTCGGAAAAATAACTTCCTTAAGCATTTTAATAGAAGTGTTATGATCAGCCATACTAGTTGGAATAGCTTCTACCCACTTAATTAGTAACGTAATCAACAACAACTAAAATATGTGTATAACCATTAGAGGCAGGAAAAGGTCCCATATAATCAAAGCCCCAAACATCAAACGATTCAATAACAAGAGAATAATTCATAGGCATGTCTTGACATCTACTAATGTTACCTATTCTTTGACATTCATCACAAGATAAGACAAACTTACGAGCATCTTTGAAGAGAGTAGGCCAATAAAAACCAGATTGTAGTACCTTGTGTGCAGTTCTATCTCCAGTGTGGTGTCCTCCATAGGATTCAGAGTGACACTTGCGTAGGATCTGTTCTTGTTCATGCTCAGGCACACAACGTCTAATAACACCATCTACTCCTTCTTTATAAAGGTGTGGATCATCCCAGAAGTAATGTCTTAAATCATAAAAGAACTTTTTCTTTTGCTGGTATGTGAAACTAGGCAGTATAAATTTACCAACAATGTAATTAGCAATCAGCATACCAAGGAGCAGTATGAGAAGCATTAACGACCGCTAATTGTTCATCAGGAAAGCTATCATCAATAGGCAGTGGGTTATCAAGAACATTCTCTAACCTAGACAAGTTATCTGCAACGGGGTTCTCAGCTCCCTTTTTATCAATAATATGCAAGTCAAATTCTTGGAGCAAGAGAACCCATCTAATGAGTCTAGGCTTAGCATCTTTCTTGTCCATAAGATATTTAATAGCAGCATGATCAGTGTGAATAGTAACCTTGGAATCGACCATATAAGGTCTAAACTTATCACATGCAAACACAACTGCTAAGAACTCTTTTTCAGTAGTAGCATAATTTCTTTAGGCAGTATCAAGAGTCTTACTAGCATACTGGATAACATTCAATTTCTTATCAACTCTTTGCCCTAGAACAACACCTACAGCATAATCACTAGCATCACACATAATTTCAAAAGGTAAATTCCAATCAGGTGGCTGAACAATAGGTAGAGTGATCAAAGCTTTCTTAAGTATTTCAAATGCTTCTACACAATCGTCATCAAAGACAAAAGGAATATCTTATTGCAATAAATTAGTCAAAGGCCTAGAGATTTTAGAAAAGTCCTCAATGAACCTCCTATAAAAACCGGTGTGACCAAGGAAACTTCTTATACCTTTTATGTCCTTAGGACATGGCATCTTTTCAATAGCATCAACCTTGGCTTTGTCAACTTCAATACCTCTCTCGGAAATCTTGTGCCCCAAGACAATGCCTTCATTAACCATAAAGTGACACTTTTCCCAATTCAGGACGAGACTAGTGTCTTCGCATCTTTGCAAAACTCGATCAAGGTTGCTCAAACAATCATCAAAAGAGGATCCATAAACGGAGAAATCATCCATGAATACCTCACAAATCTTTTCACAAAAATCAGAGAATATAGCCATCATGCATCTTTGAAAGGTAGCAGGTGCATTACATAAACCAAAAGGCATACGTATATAAGCAGAAGTACCAAAAGGGCAAGTAAAAGTAGTCTTAGATTGATCCTTCGCTGACACAGGTATCTTAGAGAAACCAGAATAACCATCTAGAAAGCAGAAATGAGTGTGTTTGGATAGTCTTTCTAGCATTTGATCAATAAAGGGTAAAGGGTAATGATCTTTCTTAGTAGCTTTATTTAACTTACGAAGATCAATTACCATCCTATAACCTATAATGATTCTTTGTGGGATCAATTCATCTTTATCATTAGGAACAACGGTAATACCTCCCTTTTTAGGAACGCAATGAACAGGGCTTACCCATTCACTATCAGCAACGGGATAAATAATACCTGTCTCAAGGAGCTTTAGTATCTCCTGTCTTACCACTTCCTTCATCTTGGTATTTAATCGTCTTTGAGGATCTCTAACTGGTTTGGCATCATCCTCCAATGTAATTTTGTGTTGGCATAACGTGGGACTAACGCCCTTAAGATCATCCAGAGTATATCCAATAGCAGCTCGGTGCTTCTTCAGAGTTTTCAATAATCTTTCTTCTTCTTGCTTTGAAAGGTTAGCACTAATAATAACATGATATATTTTCTTTTCAGCAAGATAAGCATACTTAAGATTATCAGGTAGCGGTTTGAGTTCAAACATGGGATCTCCCTTTGGTGGAGGGGGATCCCCAAGAATTTCAACGGGGAGGTTATGTTTCAGCATAGGTTCCTGTTTAAGGAACACTTCATCTATTTCCTCTCTTTCCTTCATAAACATATCGTTTTCATGATCTAGCAAATATTGTTCTAACGGATCAGTTGGAGGAAAAACAATGGAAGCAAGACCAATAATCTCATCCTTACTAGGTGGTTCCCTATCACGAGGTTGTCTACTAAACTTAGCGAAATTAAACTCATGACACATACCATCTATGCCAACGGTGACAATATTCTTTTCACAATTAATCTTAGCACTAGCTGTATTCAAGAAGGGTCTACCAAAAATAATGGGACAAAAATCATCTTGTGGGGAACCAAGAACAAGAAAATCAGCAGGATATTTAACCTGCCCACACAAAACTTCAACATCTCTAACAATCCCAAAGGGTTTAATGGAATCCCTATTAGCAAGCTTAATAGTGACATCAATGTCTTCTAATTCAATGGGTGCAATGTCATGCATAATTTCTTGATACAAGGTATAAGGTATTGCACTAGCACTAGCACCCATATCACATAAGCCATGAGAACAACGAGCTCCTATTTTAACAAAAATAACAGGCATGCCTACGACAGGTCTACGTGTCTTAGTATCTGGTCTAGCAATATTAGCAGTCTCACCACAAAATTAAATAACACGCCCATCTAAATCACCATCCAAGAGTTCTTTAACCATAGCAATACTAGGTTCAACATTAATTTGCTCAGGAGGTGTATAAGTCCTAGTATTACTCTTACGAACAACAGTCGAAGCTTTAGCATGATCCTTTATCCTAACAGGAAAAGGAGGTTTTTCAACATAAGTAGTAGGAACAATAGGATCACTATAGGTAATAGTCTTTTCTTCGACTGTAATAGGTGCAACTACTTTCACTTCAACAGGAGGATTATATTTAAACCACTTCTCTTCAGGGAGATCAACGTGAGTAGCAAAAGATTCACAGAAAGAAGCTACTATCTCAGAGTCAAGTCCATACTTAGCGCTAAATCCACGAAAAGCATCGGTATCCATAAAAGATTTAACACAATCGAATTTAGGTGTCATACCTGACTCCTTACCATCATCGGAACCCCAATCTTCAGAGTTGCGTTTAATTCTTTCCAATAATTCCCATTTGAAATCAATAGTCTTCAACATATAAGAACCAGCACAGGAAGTATCGAGCAGGTTGCGATTATCAAGAGAAAGCCGAGCATAGAAGTTCTGAATAATCATTTCCCGAGAGAGCTCATGATTGGGGCATGAATATAACATTGACTTAAGCCTCCCCCAATCTTGAGCGATGCTTTCTCCTTCGCGAGGCCAGAAATTATATATGTAATTATGATCATGATGAACAAGATGCATAGGATAGAACTTCTGGTGAAATTCCAACTTCAATCGCTTATAATTCCAAGATCTCGTATCATCACATAGCCTATACCATGTCAATGCATCTCCCTTCAAAGATAAAGGGAAGACATTCCTTTTGACAACATCATCGGGAATACCTGCAAGCTTAAATAATCCACAAACTTCATCCACAAGGATAAGATGTAAATCGGGATGTAATGTTCCATCTCCTGCCAATGGATTAGCTAGCAGTTTCTCTATCATACCCGAAGGAATCTCAACGTAAATATTTTCATAAAGTTCAGTAGGTTGAGGAGCAACTCTTTGCTCTTCTGGTTGGGGTGAAGATACCCCAAACAAGCCCCTCAAAGGATTAGTTTCCATAGTGACAAGTAACAGAAAATTTCAGCACACTATATAAATGTTTCTTTACCAAGTTCCACTCACCAAAAGCGCTACACTCCTCGGAAACGGCACTAGAAAAGAGTCTTGATGACCCACAAGTGTAGGGGATCAATCATAGTCCTTTCGATAAGTAAGAGTGTCGAACCCAACGAGGAGCAGAAGGAAATGATAAGCGGTTTTCGGTAAGGTTTTCTCTGCAAGCACTGAAATTGTAGGTGATAGATAGTTTTGTGATAAGATAAATAGTAACGAGTAACAAGTAAATAAGTAAATAAAGTTCAGAAAGGTGGCCCAATCCTTTATGTAGCAAAGTATAAGCCTGGACAATTTCTAATAATGAGAAAGGAGCTCCAGAGGACACATGGGAATTATCGTCAAGCTAGTTTTCATCATGTTCATATGATTCGCGTTCGGTACTTTGATAATTTGATATGTGGGTGGACCGGTACTTGGGTACTGCCCTTACTTGGACAAGCATCCCACTTATGATTAACCCCTATTGCAAGCATCCGCAACTACAAAAGAATTATTAAGGTAAACCTAACCACATCATTAAACATATGGATCCATATCAGCCCCTAACGAAGCAACACATAAACTAGGGTTTAAGCTTCTATCACTCTAGCAACCCATCATCTACTTATTACTTCCCCATGCCTTCCTATAGGCCCAAATAATGGTGAAGTGTCATGTAGTCGACATTCACATAACACCACTAGAGGAAAAGACAACATACATTTCATCAAAATATCGAACGAATACCAAATTCACATGGCTACTAATAGCAAGACTTCACCCATGCCCTCAGGAACAAACGTAACTACTCACAAAGCATATTCATGTTCATAATCAGAGGGGTAATAATATGCATAAAGGATCTGAACATATGATCTTCCACCAAGTAAACCAATTAGCATCAACTACCAGGAGTAATCAACACTACTAGCAACCCACAGGTACCAATTTGTGGTTTTGATACAAGATTGGATACAAGAGATGAACTAGGGTTTTGAGAGGAGATGGTGCTGGTGAATATGTTGATGGAGATTGACCCCCTCCCGATGAGAGGATCGTTGGTGATGACGTTGGTGATGATTTCCCCCTCCCGGAGGGAAGTGTCCCCGGCAAAACAGCTCCGCCAGAGCCCTAGATTGGGCCCGCCTTGTGGCGGCAGAGTTTCGTCCCGTAAGCTTGCCCATGATTTTTTCCAGGGTAAAAGCTCTGATATAGCAGAAGATGGACACCGGAGGCCCACCAGGGGGCCCAGGAGATAGGGGCGCACCCTATAGGGGGGGGGGCCCTCCTGTCTCCTGGACTGGGTGTGGGCCCCCTAGTGTATTTCTTTCGCCCAAAAATTCTTATTAACTCCAAAAGGATGTTTCATGGAGTTTCAGGACTTTTGGAGCTGTGCAGAATAGGTTTCCAATGTTTGCTCCTTTTCCAACTAGAATTCCAGCTGTCGGCATTCCCCCTCTTTATGGTAAACCTTGTGAAATAAGAGAGAATAGCCATAAGTATTGAGATATAATGTGTAATAACAGCCCATAATGCAATAAATATTGATATAAAAGCATGACACAAAATGGACGTATCAGAATTCTTGATGACGATCACCACTTGATGTCATCCTCTCCATTGGTTGAGTGATATCTTCCTCTTGACGCAAGCCCATGAACACGTACCTAACCCCACATAGAGCTCTCACATAGACCATGTGTTAGTACACAAAGCACAATGGACAATGCTTACCATACCATGAGATCACTTGACCCCACTCGGTGTATATTCTACGCTTTGTGTTATGATCAACTTGAATCACTCTCTATACTTAGTCTTGATCAACCTTGACTCTTTCCAACTCTTTGACCAATCTTTGGATAATTCCTTAATACCACCTTGGTCAACTCATAAACTCCTTGAAACCAACACATGTACTTCAAGAAATGCCTGTGGACAAATCCTTCAAATCTAACTCAATGCAACCATTAGTCCATAGAGAATGTCATCAATTACCAAAACCATACATGGGGGCACCGCATGTCCTTTCAATCTCCCCCATTTTTGTAATTGATGACCATCACTTTCAAGAGAGTTTATATAAGGAATTATGCATCACCATACAATGCAACAACCAATGATGTAGGAGAATGAGACGCAAATGCTTAGGAACAAAACCAAAGTAGGGATAAGACTCTGAAAACCTTCTCCACAAAACTCTCTGAAACGAAGACTCTGAAAACCTTCTCCACCAAACTCTCTGAAACTTCTCTGCCATTGGCATCAATTGCCAAAATGGGAGAAAAGCTTAGAAGGCCAATATAAAAAGTGTTCCTCCATAAATTGTTTATTTCTCAACAAGGTAGTGGAATGCCATACATATATCCAAAGGTAAATACTTGGAGGAACACAAACTATATTGAGGCACAAAGATTGCTAAAGAATGATATGCCACAAGGACATAACAAAGAGAGACACAAGCAATCAAGCAATCAAAAGATACCAATTGAAGCAAGCAATCAAAGGATATCAATTGAACCAAATAGACCAAAGATCCTACGAGCCACATGAATAAATGATATTATGATATGAGCAAAGGAGTGTTCTAAAGAAACTAGAGAAGCTCCCCATGATTTGTGAACACATAAGAATATTTGTATTTGGATACAAAGTGCACAAAATAGGATCATAGCTCCCCCAAAATCAATAGAAACTTACAACAAGTGCAAGTGAGCATATAGGAAACAAAGCCTAGTACTTGCAACAAACACATGGTTGAGAAACAAGTAAAAGAGGCAACTTAAGAATGGCCTCAACCAAAATTATGTGTCTGGGTCAAGGCAATGCACTTGAGAAGACTAATGTATGGATGAGCATTAAGCATCAATAAAGTCTTGAAAGAATGAGGCACACGATGCAAGGCCTATCATTCCCACACACAACTAGCAAATGCGTTCACAAGCTTACTAATAAGCATCTAAAGAACCTATGCTTGTGACAACCCGTGGTGAAGATAGAAGACGAAAGCCTCATCAAGACGAGGGATACCAATTAAGATGGCAAAAGTCTCGTAAAGATAAGCATGAGGAAAATAATCTTCACCACACAAGAGTGCATCAAGATGCAACGATAGAAGACACGCACTCAAGGCAAAAGCTTTCACGGAGCCACAAAAGAAATAACATAGGAAAGACAAGGTGGATGTGAAAGAAAGGATATCAACTAGATATGCAACTTCTCTCAGGTGTATAAGATTCAAGGTAGACGAAATCATGATGATATATATCTACAAAGAAGGATGTACACCCGAAATAGTTACAACACGAGGAAGAAGATATCCAAAAGGAAGTCATACATATACCAATAAGATATTTGCTTGGAAGAATAGCACATGGCTAGGTATGGTCTTATTGTATATAAATGAATTCCTACCATACAACCATCAAAGACATCACAACTAGCAACATGAGATCGTCGTTGAGATGCTTTGAGAAAGGAAACAAGTATCACAAGATGGAATGCATAGCATGCCAAGATGCAACCTACACAAGGTTGAATGCAAGAAAATAATGCATGAATAGATACTTGTTACCGAGATATCATTGGAAGGATGTAGAAGAAACCAATTGAAGGTAGTAGATAGTAGTTCATTGAGCATCCTAGCTTGACTCCAATAAGCACATGGTGACACCACCTTCCTTGTGAGTGAGCCGAGCATCCAATGCATCTCCAATTGTTCCTAGAACAACAACACAAACAAAATGGTACCCAAACTCATTGGGACCAAAGAGTTAGAAACACCAATATACATAGGACAAACTCCACATAAATATGTGCATATAGAGAAGGAAATGAATTTCATGCACATCTCATCCAATTTGAGACTTGGTGGAGTTTCCCTATATATTGGGTCAAATAAAGAAGGCATGCCACAGAGACTACATGAAGTAAATATGCATGCTCAAGACCTTCAAGAACCGATACCAAATGACAAAGAAAAACCAAGTGAAGAAAAGATACCAAATGAATAAAACATCACTTGGAGGATATCCATAAAAGATACATCAAGGAATGAGATATCCATTGATACACTCAAAATAAAAGATATCAAACTCCCAAAAGAGAGGATGGTTCCAAACAAACCAAGCTCTCTACAAAGTTTCATGATGGCACAAAGTACCAAAACGAAAAAGGCTTGCCTTCCACCAACACACACTTGATAAGGATCGCAAGATGAGTGTTTTATAGAAAATAGGATAGCTCCCCCAAGACTAGTGCATTATAGAGAATTTGCATTTGAATACAAAATGCACAAGGTGGGATCACCACTTTCACTATATCTAGAAAACACTAGACAAGATCAAGAAATAAACAAGATCCACAAGTGGTATGGAAGACAAAGGGAGTTGATACATTCCTTGGCAAGAGAAAAGGCAAATAAAAGCAAAAGCCAATGTAAAGATGATCAATAAATTCTACCACACAAGTGAGTACAATTGTCAAAAGACAAGAAGTAAATGGAAATAATTCCCGGTGGTAGATAGCAAGGATATCCGACATCATCTTCACACCAAACAAAAAGCAAATTGCAACTTGTAGAGCTAACATGCCACCTAGGAACAAGATAATTTACAATATCAACTCTAGGTGACAATATCTCAAATGTACACATTTTCTAGGCTAGTAATATACACATAGCATATTACTCCCCCATAATGTGATACCAATTAAGGATAAACAAGAGGCAAATAAAAGGATCCAACAAGAGATAATTAATGGACTATTTAGAATTTGAGTTTCTCATGAGAAGACATACCACATAGCGACTAGATAATCTTGAAATATCAATACTAGATGGTATTACTCATGTACACACATTTATAGGATTGTGAGGTGCACAAAGCACATCACTCCCCATAATGGGATATTCCATTAATCTCTCACAAGAGCCAACTAAGAAATAAACAAGATGCAAAAGGCTCAACGCATGACAGACACGTACATGATGTGCAAACCAACACACACATACTTGATTGCTCAAGATAATCAAGTTGGAAGCACAACATATACAAACACATGCAAGGAATAAAACCAAACATGCAAAGGGGAAAGTAACTATCAATGTAAACACTTTAAGCACGAGTTACCGCAAGGAGGAACATTGGATATAAGATAGAAACTTGATAATCCGAATGACTTGGCTTGAGACAATAAGAATGATGAAGTCCCCTTAATTCTTCATAATGTAGCCAAGTCTCCAATGACCTCCAACAACACCTATTGATCAAGTATGAGCTAGTTGGTCCCCAACCAAGTTGGGTCCTAAGAGGTTAGTCACAATAGGCTTGGCTACCCAAATGGTTCTTTTCTTGACACCACTTTGAGCACCAACAAATTTGGCAAACACATTGCCAACCTTATCCTTCCCAAGAGAATAGATATCATCAATTAGAATAGGGTTGGATAAGGTACCATTTGTGCATGAAGAAGCGACGTGACCTTTTTCACGACATAGGTAGCAACGTCTACTCTTTACTTTCTTCTCACTTGATTTCTCAACTTGAGAAGCATTAGCTTGAGTTTTCTTGGGAAGAGGCCTTTCTTCAACTTGAGGTTGAGAATGAGAGTGAACTTGTGGCCGCTTCCCTTGTTGCTTGTCACTAATGGCCTTCTTCTTCAAAGGGCAAGATCTAACATGATGCCCTTCAATTTTGCACTTGAAGCAAATGATCTTGGCCGAATTCTTGACTTGTTTTTGGCCCTTCTTCTTGTTGCTCTTGGACTTCTTCTTCTTATTGGAGTTGAATCCAAGTCCACCTTTGTCATTGGGGGATTTTTGTACACTCAAGATATTGTTGAGTATGGCCTTCCCTTCATGACACTTTTCCAAATCTTTCTTCAAATAAGTGACTTGGGCCTTGAGCTCTTTGATTTCCTCTACATGGTTATTCTCAACATAAGCACTGGAGGAAGTATAAGATTCATCGTTTGAGCAACAAGGCAAGGAAAGCAATTCATCACAAGATGTACCAATGTTATGCATGGATGAATCGCGAGGACTGGCACAAGGGAATATAGCATTTTGACTAAAAGTAGTGCTAGTATCCACATGGGGCTCACTAGATGTTACCTTAGCAATCATGGCCTCATGTGCTATCTTTAGCACATTATGGGATACTAGAAGATCATCATGAGAGCTTGAGATCTTTTCATGGCTTTCTTTGAATTTCCCATAATTTCTAGATAGCAACTCAAGTTGAGCCCGTAGCTCAACGTTCTCCTTCAAAATGGATGCTTCACAAGTAATAGAGTTAGTAGCACAAGCATCATCATTAACAACAATAGGAGAGGACAACTTGGCAAGCTCTTTTAAATAAGAAGCTTCAAGTTGATCATGAGACTCGGTGAGTTTGATGAGCTCACCCTTGATGACCCTTGAGCCATTTTCGAGGTTCTCAAAATCCTCAAGGAGTCTAGCATGAGCAACTTCAAGCTTAGCATTTTTAGTTTCAAAAACATTGGCCACCTCAAGAGCTCTATAATGAGATTCCTTCACTCTAGATAATTCTAGAGCAAAAGTGTCCTCAAGAGATTCCTTGGTGGTTTGTTCAAGTTCAAGAGCTTGAGAGAGGTCCGCAATCTCATTAGCGTAATCACGCTCATGACATTCCATTTTATCATTGGTGATCTCATGCTCCTCAAGACGAGATTCCAACTCATCAATATATTTATTTCCCTCAATAGTAATAGACATGATTTCCATGAAGTTGGAACGAGCAATTTTATTCTTAAGAAGAGCTTTAAAAATCATTTCCCCCTTAATTTTTAAGGAGGCAACATTATCATTCTCTTCATCATAATCGACATCATCATCACTCTTGCCATCATCAATATCATCACAAGATATATTGGGATTCAAAGTGGGAGATACCTTTGAAGCCTTGGCCATAAGGCAAAATGCAATAGATGATGATGTAGGATCCCTTGAAGCACCATTCAAGACCACATCTTGTTCCATGGAGTGTTGGGTTTCCTCTACATTGTTAGTACAACAACTCGAGGAAATACATGCATTTTTATCATGGCAACAAGATATAGCAAGCATATCATCATGAGATTTAGTCAAGAAATTTCTACATGATATGCACGGAATATCAACACAAGCATGAGAAATATGTAAGGTGCACGAAGTGTTAAAGTCCAAAGATGGAGCATTGCAATAAGATAGTGATGAAGATTCATCAATGATAAGCACACTATCATCATTGCAATGACCACCACTAGTCACCATATCATTACCTTGTGGCAAACCACATGAGGCTCATGTAGTACAAGTTGAGAAAGCAACATGGCCGGAGGTGGAGGGAGAACTATCATCCCCACAAATCTTGGACACACCATATTTATCTTGAAGCTTTGTCCACAACTCATGAGCATCCCAGAATGGCATGAGTTGAAATATAACTACATTGCTCAAAGCATCGAAAAGCACATTAGAAGATTGAGCATTGAGATAAGAGTTTTTCTCATCCTCTAAAGATAATCTTTGGGGATCCTTTGGAGTAGAAAAACCCCATATCTACAATTCGCTCCAAATTTTGGTCCATGACCCTAAAGAGATTAAGCATGCGAATTACCCAAACATCAAAATTTGTGCCATCGAAACTAAGAGTGTCAGAGAATCCTAATCCCCTAGTTGACATCTTTACTCTCTAGGCGGTTAAGCCTAACAAAGAGAGACGAGGCTATGATACCAATTGAAAGATCGTGGATGTCGCCTAGAGGGGGGTGAATAGGCGCTTTAAAATAATTACGATTTAGGCTTGAACAAACGTGGAATAAACTTAGCGGTTAAATTGTCAAGCACAAAACCTACAACAACTAGGCTCACCTATGTTCACCAATAACTATGCTAAGCAAGATAAACTACTAGGTGATAGCAACATATATGACAAGAAACAATATGGCTATCACAAAGTAAAGTGCATAAGTAAAGAGCTCGGGTAAGAGATAACCGAGGCACGCGGAGACGACGATGTATCCCAAAGTTCACACCCTTGAGGATGCTAATCTCCGTTTGGAGCGGTGTCGAGGCACAATGCTCCCCAAGAAGCCACTAGGGCCACCGTAATCTTCTCACGCCCTCGCACAATGCAAGATGTCGTGATTCCACTAAGGGACCCTTGAGGGCGGTCACCGAACCCGTACAAATGGCAACCCTTGGGGGCGGTCACCGAACCCGTACACTTTGGCAACCCTTGGGGGCGGTCACCGAAACCCGTCAAATTGCTCGGGGCGATCTCCACAACCTAATTGGAGACCCCGACGCTTGCCCGGAGCTTTACACCACAATGATTGAGCTCCGAACACCACCAACCGTCTAGGGCGCCCAAGCACCCAAGAGGAACAAGCTCAAGGGTACCAAGCACCCAAGAGTAATAAGCTTCTCAACTTGTAACTTCCACGTATCACCGTGGAGAACTCAAACCGATGCACCAAATGCAATGGCAAGGGAACACAGAGTGCCCAAGTCCTTCTCTCTCAAATCCCACCGAAGCAACTAATGCTAGGGAGGAAAATGAGAGGAAGAACAAGAAGGAGAACACCAAGAACTCCAAGAACTAGATCCAAGGGGTTCCCCTCACATAGAGGGGAAAGTGATTTGTGTAAATGTGGATCTAGATCTCCTCTCTCTTTTCCCTCAAAAACTAGCAAGAATCCATGGAGGGATTGAGAGTTAGCAAGCTCGAAGAAGGTCAACAATGGGGGAAGAACACTAGATCAAGAGATAAAGTTCATTGGGGAAGAAGACCCCCTTTTATAGGTGGGAAAAAATCCAACCGTTATGCTCACAGCCCGCACAGAGCGGTACTACCGCTCGACCTCACGATACTACCGCAAGGGGTAGCGGTACTACCTCAAAGGGTAGCGGTACTACTGCTTGCGAGCGGTACTAAAAAATACATCCGTGCCTACCACCGCTGGACTTGTGACGAGTTTTTGGTCCGGAGCGGTACTACCGATGTAGTAGCTGCGGTAGTACCGCTCTGGACTGGTAGTAAAAAATTACATCCGCTCATGTCCGCGGTAGTACCGCTGCAGCCTTTTCAGAACACCAAAATTGCCACAACTTCTGCAAACAGACTCCGAATTCAACGAAACCAAGTTTGTTGGAAAGCTAGCGACAAGGGCTAACACAATCTTGATAGAACTAATAATAAGAAAGAAATTAGAAAAGTCCCAAGATAAAATGGTGAGAACCCTTCCTCGAAAAAGACCGGTAAAACCTCCAACACCGAAAACGCGATAGAAGAAGCATATGAAATTTGTTTTCGATTACTAGAGCTTGTCACGAAGATAAACACAAGCTCTAAAACCTCAAAATAAAATACAAATAAGAATCAAGAAAGATGATGCAAGGATGCAATGGTTTGAGTTCTCGATAAACAATACGATCACGCTACTCACTTGAGAGCCCCCCTTAATAGTACGGCTATTGATCCTATAACCCGGTCTCCAAACAATCACCATGAGACCAGTAAAATATAAAAACTATCAAGGGAAAACCTTTGCCTTGCATGAAGTCCACTTGAGCTAGATGATGACGATCTTGACTCCCTCAAGTTGGACCACCTTTCTTGATTGCGTTGGGTCGATGAAGACTAGATGATTGCTCCCCCATACTCCACTATGGGTGAGCCACTCTTCGGCACATCTTTACAAGTCCATTGACACCACAATGGATGGATCAAGCACTTGATCTCTTCGTGATGCTCCACTTGAACTTGCGCACGGAATTATTTATGACGATCACCACTTGATGTCATCCTCTCCATTGGTTGAGTGATATCTTCCTCTTAACGCAAGCCCATAAACACGTACCTAACCCCACATAGAACTCTCACATAGACCATGGGTAAGTACACAAAGCACAATGGACAGTTCTTACCATACCATGAGATCACTTGATCCCACTCGGTGTATCTTCTACGCTTTGTGTGATCATCTACTTGAATCACTCTCTGTACTTAGTCTTGATCAACCTTGAATCTTTCCAACTCTATGACCAATCTTTGGTAAATTCCTTAATAACACGTTGGTCAACTCATAAACTCCTTGAAACCAACACATGTACTACAAGAAATGCCTATGGACAAATCCTTCAAATATAACTCAATGCAACCATTAGTCCATAGAGAATGTCATTAATTACCAAAACCACACATGGGGGCACCGCATGTCCTTTCAAAGGTCTTATTGATAGAGTTTGTACACCAAGGTGTATACATAAGCAGGGAGTTATCACTGCTTAGGTATGATAGGTTAGACGAAAAGTTAAACAAAACAATGGAAAGGAAAGTGTAGACTCGAATTAGTTATCGGTGTTCTTGAGTGTCTAACAACTCGGAACCCGTGGAAAATTTGAATCGGCGAGAAATAATAGTTGATGGAGAACTCATAAGAAGTTACATAGTTCCGTGATATTCTCAAGATACCAGAGGGTAATACCCGACGGTAGAATAGGATAGAGGTTGGACATATGAAAAGATTTGCAGAAGACAAGTACTTCAACTTCTCCAAGAAATGGAATCAAAGAAGAACAATCACGATTGGAACCACGGGTGCAAAGGACCAAACATAGATACAAGATGAACTTATCACAAGGGGATTATTATTATAACAAGAAGCTTCCATGATAAGTTCCACATCGGGTCCATGGGCATGAACACAAGGGTTCAAGGTCGACTCCCACTTCTTCAATGCATAACCTTTCATTCACTCCTCGCTTTCGATGAAGTTGTAGTGTTGATATTTTATCTGGCAAAACACCAGTAGAGTATACCCCGCATAACTTTCGTGTTCACACGGATTTAGGGAAGACATAGGTTCAACCCATCGGGGCATCTTAGGAACATATACCACAAACTTCATGAGTAAATAACTCAAGCCCAGAAGCAGAGTATGGTTGGCAAGAGCGGGGATACAATTTACCAAAGGCATTATGTATCTGAGGAAAGGCTCACAAGGTTACTGAATATGAAGGAAGCTGTCGGATAAAACTCAACAAAGGATCTGGTGGTTCACAAGTGATCTGATGTGAGCAGCGGTACTCAAATAGAAGTAGAAAGAATGTAAGAATATCATATTATAGAAACAACTTACTAACTCAAAGCTTAAATCCAACGGTATTATGATTCCCAATTCGGGGGATTAGAGGCAGAGGCTCTGATCAAAGACAAGTAAGTAGAATAGACATAGATCGACAATCAATCAAGGTTTGATTTGTTGAACACCAGCTCATGTCCGGGGTGACGTATGAGCTTAAAGGAAGAGTTCTAATTAGGACTAATGATCATGAGTATTCACAAACAAATCGAATCAAATGCTTGATATTACGATGACAAAGGATGCTAATGAGTATTGCTAGACATATGGAAGTAACCATAATGCAAGCAGATAAGTATTAGCAGAGCAATAGTTGGAGAGGATTATTGAAAGATCGGATAGTACTTCAAAGTATCTTGTGAATCACTTGATCAACTAGGAATGAAAAAATTCTCGAAAAGTGTGAGGAATTATTCATAGGGGTATTCATGCGGCAAGGAACTGCAGGGCAGTAAGCATAAAGGATTCTCGGAACATCAGAGAGTATTTCAAGACATCCCGTATAACAAGAGCAATTGGGGATGACGGTATGAACGACAATGTAGGTAGTTACCCATAACGATTTATCGGTGGTAGGGATCGCAACGGCAAAGGATACAAGGGTCTCAGGAAAACATCGGAGAGTATCTTCAGAATCTTTTGGTGCACCAAGCAATCATCTGGAGTGAGGGGCTCTCTAGGAGAAAGTATTTACGAGAACCTAGAGTTAGAGTTAACAAAATCATTTAACCCGAATAGAAAAGAGATCAGAGTCCCAGAGTATAGACAAGGAGTAAAAGATCCTAATACCACCCAATGGCGACGTGGGCCCGTAAGCCACACAACCATGATAGTAAAAGTTTTCTAAAGACTAGACTCAACTTCGGCCAAGGAGTTGGAAAGGGGGATCCTACATGCAGTCGGCTCTATTACCAACTTGTGACGCCCCTGTTCGACCGTACACTGATCATACACGCAAATGTGTACGATCAAGACCAGGGACTCACGGGAAGATATCACAACACAATTCTAGACACAAATTGAAATAATACAAGCTTCATATTACAAGCCAGGGGCCTCGAGGGCTTGAATACAAGCTCGATACACAAGAGTCAGCGGAAGCAACAATATCGAAGTACAGACATAAGTTAAACAAGGATGCCTTAAGAAGGCTAGCACAAACATCAACGATCGAAGAGGCAAGGCCTCCTGCCTGGGACCTCCTAACTACTCCTAGTCTTCGGCGGCCTCCATGTAGTAGTATCTGTCGGCGGTGGCATCTGGCTCCAGGGATCCACCATCTGGTTGCATCAACCGGAAAGAAGAAGGAAGGGGGAAAAGGGTAGCAAAGCAACCGTGAGTACTCATCCAAAGTACTCGCAAGCATCAGATATACTAAGTATGCATTGGTATCAAATGGAAGGGCTGTATCTGTGGACTGAACTGCAGAATGCCAGAATAGAGGGGAAGGCCTAGCCTATCAAAGACTAGCATCTTCAAGCAGCTCCAAGCATCTTGCAGCATGTAGAAGAGTAAAGAATAGTAGTTTATATTTCACAAGCATTTTGTAGCATTAATGCCCAGAGATCCTTCCTCGACTCCCGACAATAAAGTAATCCCGGAGCCACATATCCATCACATATCTCAAGTATCCATTTCTAGTTATATAAGATCAGGATACAAGTCTGAACGTCCATTACCGTGGACACGATATTCAAATATATATCTTCCCTGCAGGGGTGCACCACGTTACCCAACACGCCTGATTACTCTGGTCGGACACACCTATCTGGGGTCAATGCCCGACCTTGGATGATCAACACGTCGCAGCCCTACCCAGGCTCAGTAGAGAGGTCCCCGCCGGTATACATCCTAAGCACTCCGGGGTCTTGGGCCCATCGCTCGTTCCACTCTGGGTCGTTGTGTGCAGGGTGAATACCAGTGTCGCCTCGATGGCCAGCACGATCCGACCGTGCCATAATGCTGAACTGGACGTCTGACAAAGCTTCGGCTGATACTGCAGGCCCATATCTATTCTCGCGTGGTGGTTAGTGCGTAAAGGCCAGAGGCCAACTCAGAACAAATACTCAAACCTGTTAGTGCATTGGGGGCTCGCGGAGACGAGCAGAGACTCACAATAAAGTGACCCCATTGCCCCATCTCATGGACTTACGACAAGGGCCCAGACTGCCCAGCCGTGCCACATAGAAAACTCGCGGGTGCTCAACAGGCCCGCCCGACTTTCACATCAACTCTTGGGTACCCCTCAGGGCACACCCGACTTCAACAAAGGTCTCAAGTAAAGTCCGGGTAACCATGTGTCCAAAACATCAAGGAGGAAAACCCAAGGACTCACCCCCGGTGAATTCCACTCAATGTAATCATCAAGGAGAACGTAAGAGGAACCACCCTCAAGGTTCACACTTGAGGGGTTGCACGACAGAGCCGTATCGGGAGTGGTAAAGGAGATACCACCCTCATTGACCACGACCAATTAGCTACACTACAGAGTTGTCATCGAGAGTGCATTGTGAGGTCTCACCCTCGGCACTCGATAGTAGATCTACAGAGTCGAGCAACAAAAGGGGCGTGATGTGATGTGAGGTGTCGGGCTCTGGTCGTCGATCACGATGATGAAGCAGGGGCAACAAGGACAAGGTGGGGGTCAGTGATGGATCACTAACCAACCTATAGTAAGTAGTTTAGGATAAGCAGTTAGGTAACAATAGCAGGTACAAAAGCAGGCTGTGCATCAGAATAGGAGCAATCAATTACAGTAGCAAAATCTAATGCAAGCATGAGAGAATGGAATAGGCGATATCGGGATGAGCAAAGGGGGGGCTTGCCTGGAAGCTCCGATGAAAGGAAAGAAGGGTCGTCGTCGATGTAGTCGATCACAGGGGCAGCATCAGTCTCGGCGTCTACCGGAGAGAAGAGGCGGAAGAAACAATAAATACAAAGCACAAATATACATTACTAAGCATGACATGACGAAATGCGGTGCTAGGGGTGTTCTAACGCAATGCTACACAATACCGGCGAAGGGGGAGAACATCCAGGAATGTTTTTCCAAAGTTTGGCATTTTAGGACAGATGAAACGGAAGGAGACGGTTCCATGTTCGCTATGTTAGGGGCATGTGACAAATGAACGGACCACGTATTTGGATTCGTCACATTTTTCTGAGCAACTTCCATATATAAAACTTTTTCATCCAACTTATAGATTATTTTATATGATTTTCTAAAGATTTAAACATTTCTAGAATTAAATTAATTCAAAAACTAAATAGCTAAATTGCTAGACACACCCAGAAGTGTACCCAGCCAGGAGCTATGTGAAATTGACAGTGGGGTCCAGCTGACTGTTGTTTGTTGACTAGTCAAACTGTCAGGGGGACCCCACCTGTCATTGACTGATTGTTTAATTGAATTTATTTACATCTGTTTAATTCACAAGGGACCCACATGTCATACTCTACTGTTAGTTTAACAGAGTTTTAGTTCACCAACTAGTCAAGTTGGGAGGTGGGTGATACGTCTCCAACGTATCTATAATTTTTGATTGCTCCATGCTACTTTATCTATTGTTTTGGACTATAATGGGCTTTATTTTCCACTTTTATATTATTTTTGGGACTAACCTATTAATCGGAGGCCCAGCCCAGAATTCCTGTTTTTTGCCTTTTTCAGTATTTCGAAGAAGCAGAATATCAAACGGAGTCCAAACAGAATGAAACCTTCAGGATCGTGACTTTCCAACCGAACATGATCCAGGAGACTTGGACCCTACTCCTAGAAGCGCCAGAGGCGGTCACAAGGGTGGAAGGCGCGCCCCCTACCTCATGGGCCCCTCGGAGCTCCACCGACGTACTCCTTCCTCCTATATATACCTACGTATCCCCGAACGATCAGAACAGGAGCCAAAAACCTAATTCCACCGCCGCAACCTTATGTATCCACGAGATCCCATCTTGGGGCCTGTTCCGGAGCTCCGCCGGAGGGGGCATCTACCACGGAGGGCTTCTACATCATCACCATAGCCCCTCCGATGAAGTGTGAGTAGTTTACTTCAGACCTTCGGGTCCATAGCTAGTAGCAAGATGGCCTCTTCTCTCTTTTTGGATCTCAATACAATGTTCGACCCCTCTCTCGTGGAGATCTATTCGATGTAATCTTTGTTTTGCGGTGTGTTTGTTGAGACTGATGAATTGTGGGTTTATGATCCAACTTATCTATGAATAATATTTGAATCTTTTCTGAATTCTTTTATGTATGATTGAGTTATCTTTGCAAGTCTCTTTGAATTATCCTTTTGGTTTGGCCAACTATATTGGTAGTTCTTGCAATGGGAGAAGTGCATGGCTTTGGGTTCAATCTTGCAGTGTCCTTACTCAGTGACAGAAGGAGTTGCAAGGCACATATTGTATTGTTGACATCGAGGATAACAAGATGGGGTATTTATCATATTGCATGAATTTATTCCTCTACATCATGTCATCTTGCTTAAGGCGTTACTCTTTTTTTAACTTAATACTCTAGATGCATGCTGGATAGCGGTCGATGAGTGGAGTAATAGTAGTAGATGTAGAATCATTTCGATCTACTTGTTACGGACATGATGCCTATATACATGATCATACCAAGATAACCTCATAACTATGCTCAATTTTGTCAATTGCTCAATAGTAATTTGTTCACCCACCATAGAATACTTATGCTCTTGAGAGAAGCCACTAGTGAAACCTATGGCCCCGGGTCTATTCTCATCATATTAATCTCCATAACTTTAATTACTTGCTTTGCTTTTACTTTTTACTTTGTATCTTTATACCAAAAATACCAAAAATATTATCTCTATCTGATATCACTCTCGTAAGTGACCGTGAAGGGATTGACAACCACTAATCGCATTGGTTGCGAGTAGCTATCGTTTTGTGCAGGTACGAGGGACTTGCGCATGACCTCCTACTGGATTGATACCTTGGTTCTCAAAAACTAAGGGTAATACTTACGCTACTATGCTGCATCATCCTCTCCTCTTCGGGGAAAACCAACGCAAGCTCGAGACGTAGCAAGAAGGATTTCTGGCGCCATTGCCAGGGAGGCTTACGCAAAAGTCAACATACCAAGTACCCATCACAATCCCTATCTCTCACATTACATTATTTGCCATTTGCCTCTCGTTTTCCTCTCCCCCACTTCACCCTTGCCGTTTTATTCACCCTCTCTTTCCCAATCTCCTCCTCTCTTTCCGTTGCCTTTTCCTCGTCCTTTTGTTTGCTCGTGTGTTAGTTTGCTTGACTGTCGTGATGGCTCAAGACGCTACCAAATTGTGTGATTTCACCAAGAACAATAATAATGATTTCCTTAGCACTCCGATTGCTCCTCTTGCCAATACTAAATCTTGTGAAATCAATACTGCTTTGTTGAATCTTGTTATGAAAGATCAATTCACCGGCCTTCCTAGTGAAGATGCCGCTACTCATCTGAATAGCTTCGTTGATTTATGTGATATGCAAAAGAAAAGAGATGTCGATAATGATGTCGTTAAATTGAAGCTATTTCCTTTTTCGCTTAGAGATCATGCTAAAGCGTGGTTTTCATCTTTGCCTAAAAATAGTATTGATTCTTGGAACAAGTGCAAAGATGCTTTTATCTCTAAGTATTTTCCTCCCGCTAAGATTATCTCCCTTAGGAAAGATATTATGAATTTGAAGCAACTTGATCATGAACATGTTGCACAAGCTTGCGAGAGAATGAAATTAATGCTACGTAATTGTCCTACTCATGGTTTGAACTTTTGGATGATTATACAAAAAAAATTATGCAGGATTGAATTTTGCTTCTAGAAATCTTTAGATTCGGCCACGGGAGGCACTTTTATGGAAATCACTTTAGGAGATGCTACTAAACTCCTAGATAATATTATGGTTAATTATTCTCAATGGCATACTGAAAGATCTACTAATAAAAAGGTGCATGCTATAGAAGAAATCAATGTTTTGAGTGAAAAGATGGATGAACTTAGGAATTTATTTGCTAAGAGTGTTTCTTCTGATCCCAATAATATGCCTTTATCTACTTTGCTTGAGAATAATAATGAATCTATGGATGTGATTTTTATTGGTAGGAATAGTTTTGGTAACAACGCGTATAGAGGGAATTTTAACTCTAGGCCTTATCCTAGTAATCCTTCTAATAATTATGGAAATTCCTACAACAACTCTTATGGAAATTTTAATAAGATGCCCTCTGAATTTGAAAGTAGTGTTAAAGAGTTTATGAATTCACAAAAGAATTTTAATGCTTTGCTTGAAGAGAAATTGCTTAAAGTTGATGATTTGGCTAGGAACGTTGATAGAATTTATCTCGAGATTGATTCTTTAAAGCTTAGATCTATTCCTCCTAAGCATGATATCAATGAGTCTCTCAAATCCATGAGAATTTCTATTGATGAGTGCAAAGAAAGAACCGCTAGGATGCGTGCTTCCAAAGATGCCTTTATTAAAGCGTGTTCTTCTAATTCTTATGAAAATCAAGATGAAGATCTAAAAGTTATTGATGTGTCCCCTATCAAATCTTTGTTTTGCAATATGAATCTTGATGAATCTGAAGATTATCTTCCTTTACCTAGAAGGCATTCTAAGAATTCGGAGTTTCTAGATCTTGATGATGAAATTGATGAAAGTGGGATTGAAATAAATAAAAACCGTGATGTTGCTAAACCCACTATTTTGGATCTCAAGGAATTTAATTATGAAAATTGCTCTTTGATTGGTTGTATTTCCTTGTTGCAATCCGTGCTAGAATCTCCTCATGCTTATAGTCAAAATAAGGCCTTTACCGAACACATTGTTGATGCCTTGATGCAGTCTTATGAAGAAAAGCTTGAGTTGAAAGTTTCTATCCCTAGGAAACTCAATGATGAGTGGGAACCTACCATTAAAATTAAAATTAAAAATTATGAGTTTCATGCTTTGTGTGATTTGGGTGCTAGTGTCTCTACTATTCCCAAAACTTTGTGCGATTTTCCGATTTTCCGATAACCCGTTAACAGCCACTACCAATGCCGATTTTCCACGTGTAAAATTCTCATTGGCTGACGGATCCACGTGTCAGCTCCGCCTTGGCACAGGTGTCACTCATCCAACGGTCGAGATGGGCCTATGATATGTTGGCACGTGGCCCGGCCCAAAAGTGGCCCACAAAGTTTAAATGGGCCGGCCCAACCGAAGGCCCATAAGATTTAGCGGACCATAATGGGCCGACCCAGCTAAAGGGCCACAAAATTTAGCGGACCATAATGGGCCGGCCCAGCTAAAGGCTCACACGATTTTGCAGACCATAATGGGCCGACCTAGCTAAAGGCCCGCAAGATTTTGCGGACCACAATGGGCTGGCCCAGCTAAAGGCCCACAAGATTCTGCAAACCATAATGGGCTGTCCCAGCTAAAGGCCCAACATTCTCTGTCAAATCGGCCCGTCAACGACTTGGTCTAAACTTGTCATCAATGTGGCCCATGGTCACTTCTAGCCCATTAACAGTCCGCTAAGTAATTGGGCCGAATTACGGCCCGGTCTGTTAAAGGTCCGGCTTCATTTGGGCCCATTTACAGGCCATCAAAACTTTCGGCCCATAAACGATCGTGAAGGATTTGGGTCATATTCGGCCATGTCTATCATTCGGCCTGTTAGAGGCCCACTATAGATTTGGGCGACTTTTGACCTGTTGTCATTTTTGGCCTGTTAACGCTGGACGTAAACCATGGGCCATATGTGGCCCAACGTCATATCGGGCCCATTAACGGCCCATATAAAAATGACGATAATCTAGCCCGACCGAAGTTCTGGCCTGTTAAAGACCCGTGTATTAGGTCGGCGCATTTACGGCCCGTGCGAATTTCGGCCTGTCAAATATCCACATCGTAAATGGGCCACCATTTCAGCCTGCTAAGTCCAGTGGGTTATTTGGCACAATCAGGGCCCAATCTCACTTTCGGTCTATTAAAGGCCCATATTTTTTATGGGCTCAAGATATTTACACCTATAAATGGCCTATTTTTACTGAGGGCCCAAATTATGTTTAGGCCTGTTAAAGGCCCACTATGGGCACATGCCTACCAGAAAAATATGAAAGCTTATGTTGATTTAAGCCCAGATATTTTTAGTGGGCTACATGCCAATTTCGGCCCATAATCGTTTTTAGCCCAATTGGAATGGGCCCGACGAATGTTGGCATGTTGGGCTCCTACGAAGCTTTCGGCCGAATACATTACTAAGATAGACCTACACTATACAAAAATGGCGTCTTAATTACTGCAGCCTATGGCAGCATCATAAATGTTGTATCACAACAAAATAAATTCCAACCATACAACAAAAGGTCTGTTGGCATAAAGTTTACAGTCCTTCCAGATAAAAGCACCATCAGATGTATAGAAGCACAAATCATTTGACCCGAGTGCTAATGTTTCAGGCTGTAGAATCTGATGGAGCAGCACGATCTCCACCTTTTTTCCGTCATTCCTCTTGAACAACGAAGCTAATGTCTGATAGTCTGGTTTCAAAACCATTCATATCTTGACGAAATTTCTCAACCACTATTCTTGTTTCCAAAATAACGTCCATTAGGGATTGGACTTGTGTCTGGAGCACAGATATATCACTCTATCTAGCAGGAAGATTTTGTTCAGAAGGTGATTTGGACGAGGTTACCTTGACAACCAACCCAAAATTACGCAGGAAGGTGCTTTTTGCACTATTAGTGGAGAGATATTGACACACTACAGCAAGAGGTGACATTGTGCCTGTAGTAGCCTCGTCACCTTCAGGTGGTTGTGGTTGTTCAATCATTTGTTCCATAGCTCCCTGAAAGTTTGAACTTGTAGATTAGTGTACCAGATAAGTTAATAATGAGACAAAAACAAACAAAGTAGGTTAAAAATTTATACATAACTTATTTTGGTGAACTACTGTAATACATTAGCATGTATTGTAGTGCCAACTACATAATAAAATCACTTTCGGAACATATGTCCATGTAGCATGCCTACTGTATTGTCTATTTCCTCACATTCGTTGACATCTAAGGATAAAGAGACATGGTTTAAAGTAGGATGAACATAGTACGACATCATTCATATCATGGGAAAACAGATATAAAACAAACATGCTATTTTATCATGGGAAAATTTTGTTTTTGCCACTCTAGATTTTGCCAATTTTCCTTATGCCACTCTAGATTTTGACATTTCACTTTTGCCACTCTTAATTTTTGACAATTATCACAATTGCCATTTTGTGGCAAAAGAAAAATAATTTTATTTCATTTTTGCCACTCTTAAATTTTGACAATTATCACAATTGCCACTCTGAAAATTTTGCTTTTGCCACGGGATGGCAATTGTGATAATTGTCCAAAAGTAATAGTGGCAAAGGTGAAATGATAAAATCTAGAGTGGCATAAGGAAAATTGGCAAAATCTGGAGTGGCAAAAACAAAATTTTCCCTATAAAATCATTGTGTGCGCACGTGAACATAACAACTAGATTACAGATTAAGACCAAAAGATTATCCTTCATCTCTTTTAAACCATGTAAGGTGAAATGATACGTTAAGACAACTGTGTATAAAAGTGAACAGAGTAACTGACATTGGCTGCAAACCAAGTAGTTAAATGAACACATCACAGTACCAATCAGTTCAAGGCAGGAGGAGTAAGGACTTACAACAGCGGCTTGAACTGGTGTGATCATGCCCTTCATCTTGCCGGTATGACAATCCTTGAAGATTTGCACTGCATTCGGTTCAGGTTCTTTTTGTTCAGCATGGGCTTTCCTCTGTATTTGGAACAAGTCAATATAGGTACGATAATATGTCACAAAAAAAGAAGGAAGTAGCAGCTATTTACAAGACCCTCGCAGTGTGCAATATAGCTACGAGATCCTGTTGTCTGTTGGAATTTCACTTTACAATGGTTGGTTTTGTTCTTCAAACAGTTAGCCTAGAAGAAGATACACTTGTAAGGCACATACATAAATACAAGTTCAATATGTGGTCTGATCAAATACATATAGCCTACCTGATACTTTGGATCAGACCAGTGTTTAACGAGGGTTGTCCAGTTTTCATCCGTAATATATTCCACTGGAGATGTTTGGGCGATTTCATTGTTAGCCTTGCCTTCAAAGTGAGATTTTCTAAGGTGGTACCGATACCGTCGTAGAGCAGACTGAAAAACATGAGTGCATGCTTGTTTAGTTGCATCATCTTTCAGATCCAACTTGAACCTCATTTGTTGAAAAAAGAATGTGAGTCTTATTAGGAGGGAGCTAGAAAGTATGGGACAGAGCAAGACAATATTACTAATTGCGATGAATAACATTACTTACGGATAAATGGTCAAGGAAGGTGTTAAACTGGGTATTGTCTTTCTCATTTCTGTACTGGATACGCGCATGACACCTAACGGCAACGGCTGCCTCTGATACTAACTTGGCTGACTATGTAGCATCACGTGGCCTTTTTAAACCTGCCTCAAAATGGATCTCCAATCTTCCTCCTTTAGATTTTGTTAATCTGTCAAGCATTATCCCTAATGTCTGTTTCCGCTTGCGCCGTGGTGCTAGTTCAACAACGAATATGGAAAGTGTTAGTGTACATCAAACTGTGAGAGTACATATAAAGGAGCATGCAACTGCAACTTGACTCGGTCAGGTACCGTCTTGGTGTTGATGCTCATGAGGTTCATCTGATCTTGCCAAGTTCTGTTGTGTCAGCAGTGCTTCGGAAGTAGTGTTAGGTGTGAAGGCAGCTTGGGAACTGGCCAGTTTCGGAGCAAACGAATGAGTAACTGGTTGAGATGCTGGTACAATTGAAGCGGATGCTGCAGCTGGTGGAGCAGGTGATACTGTGTTTGTAGATTTAGCCGGTGGACTTGGACCATCTACTGCACTATAAGTACCAGCAGAATCTCGACGGTAGAACCTTTTCCGTTTCACCCGATGAGTAACAGCACTCCCTACTATATTATTTTCCTTGCTCTTTTTTGACTTTGCCATGTCAAGCTGTACCCACAAAACAAAAGAATAAAATCACTCTTCAGAACTCATTGATGCATGATAAAGACAAGCAATACTTTGATGTAAGACAACCGTATGAGGATGGAACATGTAAGAAAAATAGGACGGCATGAGATATTCACAGCTACCATGTGCAAACTAAGCAGAAGGATCTATTATATAATTAAAATTGAAGTCAAATAACACACCATGTTCTTCCACATAAGTTAAAATAATATGCACCGTTGATTAGTAATATTTACGGCTAAGATTTAAAGATATTACATTACGTCCAAAAGTTATATAAGTTGAGCTGACACGTACAAGGTGTAGGAATAAAAAGTTGGAAGTATATAAACTACGACTAAGTCCAGCACATACATGTGCATGTCTCAAAGTCCAGCACATACACGCGGACATACATGTGGACGTCTCATAGTCCAGCACATACACGAGATGTAAGCGTTACATGTCCTAATAGGAAGGAAAAGAAGGGAGAGAAAAAAAAGCACTACCATAATAGGAAAGGAAAGAAGGGAGGAAAAAAGCACTGCCATGTACTACGTGCTATAAGCAATTAAAAAAGCAATTAATGTTGAGATAAAACTTGGAAGTGTTTGGAAAGGATCCATGTTGGATACGTATCTCCCGTAATGAAAAATCCAAAACAAGAACGAATGAAATGCAAACCTAAACAAATAGGGATAACTATCATATCCCACGTGATGAAAATTCCGAAAAATTAAAATAGGACAAGGTCATGATCATATTTCCAGACATCTCGGCCACCTCAAATCCAGCGACCTCAACCCATATAAGCAAGTACAAGCAGTCGCACAATAACACACCAATCAATTTGAAGTCGACAACCACCACGACTTGAACATATTGAAGTCGACAGAGCTACCACGACAATCCATGCCCAGCCGCTTCACTCGACGTCCAATGAAGTCATGCCAAAGCATGCCCGGCGCCCGACAAAGCCACGCCCAATTGCTCCAGTCAACGTTGGAAGAACTCACGCCAAAGCACTTCTTGCCTGAATCATCAGATTTGGTGATTGTTATTTAGGAAGCTTACTTTTTCTGCCTAGAATCTTCATAAATCATGTATTAATTACTTATTGTTTTCTATTAATTTTGAGGACATAACACTATCACATACAAGAAGTTCAGCGACTTAACTATGAGGGGACATGACTAGAACATTCAAGTGAACACAATGAGTGTGGGATTCAGTCAATCCTACGACCCATGAGCTAACTAGCCTAGATATGATACTGATGGATGAGCATGTCGGTTTTTATATATTTAATTGCAGTTTTTCAAGTTAAGATGCAGTCACTAACCCTATTTGATTGTTTTGACAGGCTGAAACAATCCATGTTACTATTTGGAAGAATCTAATAGACATGTTTAGATCAAAGATCAATAAGAAATCTATTTATGCATTCAACCATGTTAAGGAGTTGGAATTAAAAAATATAGGCCAATGAGAAATGAAATTAAAATATATTTTTGCATTACACAGGTAAAAGGTAAAAGGATCTTCGAAAGTTTTTCTGAATTATTGCCGCGAGTTTGCGACCATGGATACACTACAAGAAAGGACAGAAAAAGATACACAATGCTCAGGCATGTTGATAGTTGTAATTACGACTTCCATATAATTGATATTTCTAATTGTTATATCAATAATCTCCAAATATACATGTCATTGGACAACTAACACAAATGAAGCCCGTGGTGAGAAGAATAATTTGCTTTATACATTTACATCTAACTTGCTGAACTCACTAGATGGGCAATCATAAGATGCACCAAAGATTATTAAAAAAATATGTGGAAAAAACTTATATTTTGATTCAATTTCAATGATATAATCTGACCTGTCGCACACAAAACTATGCAGTAAAAAGAACATTTTTGCCTGATGATGGCCTTGAGATGCTCTACTTGAACGATAAAGTCAAGGAGGTAAAGGTGCATTAAACTTTTTTGAAAAATATGAAGTACCATCTTTAGAATTCCTTAACTAACTCATCTTACATATGTTGCACAGGAATTGATGGATGATGAGGTGGACACCATGTTAATGAAGAAGCAGAACATGCGAGATAAAGAGGTGATTGGTTTTTTAACTATGTACACTTCAGATCTTAGAGATGTGTCTAATTTTTAAAAATTATAAGTATGCAGTCACAGAATAATAAAGATTCACCTGGCAAACTTTCATGTGAACTGATGCGTGTGAAAGAGAAACCACATTGACAGTAATTGGAGTACATTAAACAAAGATGGGCGTCAAGACAAAATATCAGCAGCAACAACACATGAGCCCAACAGTGGCAATAAAAGAAGACTTGAGATCTGTTGTGATATCAGACGACTCAGAGAATGAATGCACTGAGACGAATTCGCCAGAACAATAGGAAAAAGGTGTCCGCGGGAACAAGAGATGTGTTAAAGCAAAAACCAAAAATACAATGCTTGAAGATGAAGATTAAGTAAATAGTACGACAAACTATTTGTATCGACCAAGGTAAGTAAGAGTACCTGACATCAACCAGAATAAGGACACTTATTAGATTAAGTGTGTGAATGTTAACAATATTCTTAGTCCAAACAGATTGAAACTTTGTTCAAGTAGTTTCCTTTATGTACATGCTAATTTATCCGACTTTGTACGAGGCCAACACAATATACAAGAACATACTACAAGACCAGAGCTTGAGACATTACGATTCACTTCACAATTTGAAGAAACTATACTTTGGCAAATCTATACGACACCACCACAATAGACAGGAACATACCTTGCTTCAGTAACTTAATAGCAGAACCAGATATAAGCAAATCAAGAGCCTCCCTGTTGTTGCATACCGCTAGCTTTGCCCGGTGCTGCCATTCTGACCAAAAACAAGGTTCCCCTTTTTAGACTTAGTAGCAAAGCAAATCTACTATATAAAGATATAAAGATATCTAATTTAGGCATAAATTTTCTGGATGGTCACTATACAATGGCAAATAAAGGCATAAATTTTCAGCACTAAAGAAAGTACAAAAACAAATTTAATATATTCTCTTTCTTGACCAGCTCCAAATATGATCTTTTGGTTCATGAAAGGTAGAAGATACAGAGAAAGTGAAAAGAATGATCACGCAGACATAAGGCCTCGGCACAAACAGGTTAGCTGACAGGAGCAGAAGAGATATATGTTGACTACATCACCATTGGTGAGCTCAAACATAATACACTGAAAAGTGACTTGATCAAGAATAGTAGTGCACGTATTGTCCTCCACCAAGTGATCAGCTAGCTATGAAAAGAGTTATGGGAAACCATGTGAATCCATACAACCAGTTAGCTACGATTAATTGCTGTTGCTTTTCCTAAATTTAACAATATCTAATTTTCAGAACAATATGTAATTTTTAGAACTGTTATATCTAAATGTCAAACCCAGGCGTATATTCAGAGAAAGAAGATAAGTTCAGTTTTGTTTGTACTGCGGGCTCGCATATCAGTTCAGTTTGGTTTGTATTGCGGGCGGTCAGAACCACAAACTAATTGAGGGAGAAGATAAGGGACCTGTTAGCTGATGGCCTGATGTGCTGCAGGCGGCCGGAATCGAGAGTCCTTGATCGGTCAAGCAGGGAGCTTGGTCCGGGCAGCGCTCTCCCTAGGCCCGCGACGGCGCTCCTCCCCAATCCGCAGCGGTGCTCCTTCCATGCCGCCGTGGCGGTTCACGGCAACAGGTTCCCGGACCGGTGGTGTAGTCTCCTCCGGTCCTCACGGCTGCGCGGCGCAGCCTCTCCTCCGCGACGGTGCCGCTCGGCTGCTCGGAGGAGGCTCTAATCTTTCCTTTTCCCCACCGTTTTCTCATTCTGCTTCGCTGGAACGCCTGAGGTGCGTATGTGTGGGGTAATTTTTCACTGCTGTCCGTTGGAATGCGGTTTGGAGGGCTGATACGTGGCCGCATGCTGTGTGGAACAGGGGATAGACTGAGATGATAACAATTTTTTCTTTTATTTTTATTTTAGAAAATGGGGGAGTTCACCGTAGATGGACCAGTACGAGTTCTGTACTTAGGTTTGGTCATACACGGCAAAACACGGGCAGGGGCACTCAAATGTGGGGCAGCAGCCTCGATTTTCTTATGCTCTTTCAAAGACGATGAAGAAAGGAAATGGAATGTGTTTTACCCTCATAGAAGAAAGAGACGTACACATTCTTCCAAATAAACAGAGGCGTACACATGGTCGGATGGGAAGCACATGGACCAATTGGTTAGCCTGGATTGAGAAGGGTAAAGAGGATATTGTATATGAAAATTTATAACAAAGGAAAAAAGAAAAAATGGGCGCGAAAACTAAAATAACAAATGAAGATAATTTAAAGAACAAGAACCGCATATACGAACCTAAAAGATTTAAATACAGAGGTTTCCAACACACAGTAATTTAAAACGTCTGTGCAATGTCACGCAAAGAAAATCAACATGTTTGAAAAAAAATGGAAGTCATTTATCCAAAATATAAAATAAATCAGAATCTAACTTATGTTAGCGACACTCTTCACATCTTGCTATTTCTCCATCAATCTCCTTACAATGTGTAACATTTTCCTCAAATCCAACACATGTCATTCACTATCGAGCTCTCATCACAATCTAATATTGATGACCCGATGCCAATGACCTAAGACCCAGCCGAACAATTTTGTTACTCTTGGGAAGCACTATGAATGTTCGAATCAACGTTTCTCCCTGAGATGCTAAGTGTGATTTTACATGACCAAATTATACCATTATCTAAGAAAATCGTAAGAGTTTGTACATCATAACCACTGGTGCATATCATCCTGATAGGATACATGCCTTGGAATACACTAAGTAAGAAAAAACATGGAAGAGCAAATTACTCTTCCAGAAAATAACAAGTAAATAAGAAATAAAAATACATAGTCCTACAAAGGTAAACACCATGATACAAAGGTACTAAATAGAAGTCTAATAAAATACAGAAAAGTTTTTCTAGCCGCGCAAATGCGCGGGTGCACATGCTAGTTTTCAAGAAAATAGAAGTAATGCAAGCTAGACACCATATGAAAGATGCAACCAATATTACTCTGCCAAGTTAAAAGTGTCTTGTCATAAGTGGCAATTAGAAAATTAGAAGAAGTACAACATATAAATCAATGCAAGATGCAACCACTATCAAACTGCCATGTTAAAAGCGTCCAATCATGAGTTACTGATGCGGGATACACAACAACAGTACTTTGATGTAAGAACATGGTATGATAGATAGATGCAGTGTATTCTAGACACAAAAAGCCATGTCATATGCACATGTATAACGTATAAACTCAGCAGGTGCAATTTAATCAAAATATAAGAAATACAAGCTAGACAACATATGCAACATGAAACCAATTATCACACTGTCAACTTAGAGCAAGCACCTGCGATGGTGGAGTACGGGAGATGAACTCATCATGTAGACTTGGGACTTCAACTTCATTAGCAGTAGAAGTGGCAAATCTAGAGAGTCTCTGTTTGCGTCGGTGCGGAGTACCACCAACATCCTCTAACTTACTCTTTTCCTTCCTATTTTCTGATATTGCCTTATGAAGTCAAAACCACAAGAAGATGAATAAAATTAGCTCCGCATAACTGGTTGATGATTGATACAGACAAATACTACTTTGATGTAAGGCAAGCGCAGGATAGGAGGATGGAATATATACAAAAAAGACAGCATTTCATATTCACACGTACGATAGGAGGATGGAATATGTATGAAAAAACAGTAAGCGGAAGGCATTTCAACAAAATTAGAAGAAATGAAAGCTAGGCACCATATGAACATGCAACCAATATCACTCTATCAGGTAAAAAGTGTCTCGTCGTAACTGCCATTTGAAGAAATTAGAAGCAGTACAAGCTAGAAGACAATGCAAGATGCAACCTACATCACAGTTCCATGTTAAATGTGTCTTATGGGTAAGTGATCGTTGCAGGTATAAGTTGTAAGATACGTAGATGCAATTCTACATAATCAGAAGCAATACAAACTAGACATCATACGGAAAATGCAACCACGTATAACAGTTCCAAGTAAGAGCAACACCTGTGATGGTGGAGTAGGGGAGATGTGCTCATCATGTACACGTATGTTCTAGAAACAGGAACACGTGTCATATTCACAGGCATTATGTGTAAAGTAAGCAGATGCAATTCATGTTAGAAGCAATACAAGCTAGACATCATACGCAACATGCAACCACATATAATAGTGTCAAGTTAGAGCAAGCACCTGTGATGGTGGAGTAGGGGAGATGTGCTCATCATCTACACAGCTACGTTGACTGTCCAGCCTTGTGTTGTCTTGCGAATCTTGTTGGGAGGATGGCGGAGTAGAATCTGTAGAGACCCCCTGTTTGAGTTGCTCCGAAGGACCACCATCATCCACTGCCGGACTAATTTCCTTCAGCTATAATGATTTTGCATTGTGAAGTCAAACCGATAAGAAAAAGGAATAAAATTCTCTCTTCGAAACTCATTCATGCATGATACTGACGAACACTACTCAGATGAAAGGCAAACACATGATGCGAGGATGGAATATGTATGAAAAACAGGATGGTGTGACATATTCACACCTATGATGTGGTAACTAAGCAGAAGGCATTTCAACAAATTAGAAGCACTGCAAGCTAGACACCATATGAAAGATGCAACCAATATCACTCTGCCAAGTTCAAACTGTATGGCGTTTCAACAAATTAGAAGCAGTACATGCTAGAAATCATATGCAAGACACAACCAATATCACAGTGGCGACTTAAAGGTGCCTTATCATAAGTGACTGATGCGGGATATGCAAGAATAGTAGTCTGATGTAGAAACAGGAACACATGTCATATTCACAGGCATTATGTGTAAAGTAAGCAGATGCAATTCAACAAAGTTAGAAGCAATACAAGCTAGACATCATACGCAACATGCAACCACATATAATAGTGCCAAGTTAGATCAAGCACCTGTGATGGTGGAGTAGGGGAGATGTGCTCATCATCTACACAGCTACGTTGACTATCTAGCCTTGGTTGTCTTGCGAATCTTGTTGGGAGGATGGCAGAGTAGAATCTGTAGAGAACCTCCGTTTCAGTTGCTCGGAAGGACCACCATCATCCAATGCCTTGCCAATTTCCTTCAGCTTTATTGATTTTGCATTGTGAGGTCATGCCGACAAGAAAAAGGAATAGCATTCGCTCTTCAAAACTCATTCATGCATGATACTGACGAACACTACTCTGATGAAAGGCAAAGTCACGATACGAGGATGGAATATGTACGAAAAAATGGACGCTTGACATATTCACACCTATGATGTGGTAACTAAGCAGAAGGCACTTCAACAAATTAGAAACACTGCAAGACACCATATGGAAGGTGCAATCAATATCACTCTGCCAAGTTAAAACTGTCTTGTAATAGGTGGCGTTCATCAAACTAGAAGCAATACATGCTAGAAATCATATTCAAGACGCAAACCAATATCACACTACCAACTTAAAGGTGTCCCATCATAAGTGACTGATGCAGGATACACAAGAAGAGTAGTTTCATGTAAGAACATGGTGTGATAGACAGATATAGTATGTACCAAAAATAGGAAAGCGTGTCATATTCACATGTATCATGTGTAAGCTAAGCAGATGCAGTTTACACTAATTAGGAGCAATACGAGCTAGAAACCATATGCAACATGCAACCAGATATCACACTGCCAAGTTAGAGCAAGCAACTTGGACGGTGGAGTAGGGGAGCGGAGACTTGGACCTTGTAATGCACTATCAGTACAAGGAGAATCGGGACAGATGCTCCGTTTACGTTGCTGCAGAGGACCACCATCACCGCCCTCCTTACTCTTTTCCTTCCTCTTTCTTGATTTTGCCTTGTCAAGTCAAACCCACAAGAAAAAGGAATAAAATTTGCTCTTCAGAATTTATTGATGCATGATACTGACGAACACTACTTTCATGTAAGGCAGCCGCATGATAGGAGGATGGAATATGTATGAAAAACAGGACGGTGTGACATATTGACATGTATGATGTATAAAGTGTAAACTAAGCACAAGGTGCTTGAACTTGTTGGAATCGATGCAAGCTAGAAACCATATGAAAGATGAAACCAATATCACTCTGCCAAATTAAAAAGGGTGCGCTAACAAATGTATTTGACCAAATTAGGAGCAATACATGGCAACATGCTAGAAATAATATGAAATATGCAACGAATAAAGGTGACTCATCGTAAGTGATTGATGCAGGATACAGAAGAGAGGTAGTTTCATGTAAGAACAAGGTTAACACATAGATGTAGTGTGTACCAAAAATAGGAAGGCGTGTCATATTCACAGGTATAGTGTGTAAACTAAGCAGATGCAATTTACCCTAATTAGAAGCATTACAAGGTAGACAACGTATGCAACATGCAACCACATATCACACTGCGAAGTTGGAGCAAGCACCTGTGATGGTGGTGTAGGGGAAGTGCGGTCTTCAGGTACAGAGAAACATTCAATATCTTCATTTAGGCTTGTTGTTTCTTGAGAATCATGTGGAGAGTATGAAATTGCATTCTTTATAAGAGTATTGCGTCTCATATTTACCCACATGCCTGAATGTCTCATCATAAGGGATAGACGCAGGATACACAAGAACAGTAGTTTGATGTAAGAACATGGTGTGATAGGCAGATGTAGTATATACCAAAAACAGGAAGGCGTGTCATATTCACATGTATAATGTGTAAGCTAAGGAGATGCAATTTCACAAATTAGGAGCATTGATGAGGGATACACAAGAAAAGTAATTTGATGTAAGAACATGGTTAATAGAAAGACGTAGTATGTACCAAAAACAGGAAGGCATGCCATATTCACAGGTATAATGTGTTAACTAAGCAGATGCTATTTACCCTAATTAGAAGCATTACAAGGTAGACACCATATGCAACATGCAACCACATATCACACCGCCAAGTAAGAGCAAGCACCTGCAATGGTGGTGTGGGGGAATTGCGGTGATCAACTAGAGAGCTACATTGACTATCTTCATTTAGCCTTGCTGTTTCTTGAGAATCATGTGGGGAGGATGACACTGCACTCTTTAAACGAGTAGGGCTTGTCACAGTAACCCACCCGGGTGACTGTCTCATCATAAGTGATTGACGAGGGATACAAAAGAGCATTAGTTTGATGTACGAACATGGTTAATAGACATATGTAGTATGTATCAAAAACAGGAAGGCATGTCATTATCAAAGGTATAATGTGTAAAGTAAGCAGATGCAATTTAACCAAATTGGAAGCAATACAAGCTAGACACCATATGCAACATGCAACCACATTTGACAGCGTGAAGTTAAAGCAAGCACCTGCAATGGTTGTGTGTGGCAATTAAGATCATCAACTGCAGAGCTATGTTTACTGTCTCCAACTGCTGACACTGCACCCATTAGAGTGCTGAAACGCTTAGTGCTTATCTTCGAATTACACTGGAGCAACTTCTGTCTTTTCTTTTCTGCATTCATCAACACTGCGTCAGAGTCTGAAATACCCATGCATAAAAAAACAATAGTGTGAGTATGGGTGAAGTGTGTGCACAATTAGTACAGTGTAAAGGTAGCAAATAGCAGGTCAGTGAGAAATAAATGAGGGGAGACATATGATAGCTCAACAACATGCATGGCACACTAAATTACTACAGGATTCTATGAAAATAATAGTCGACTGAAAGCAAATAGGTTAGTCCATTTTTTCTGCACCGTCCGATGTACAAAGAACGGGCAGATCGCCTTCATCTACCTCCAGCCAGTCAGTGTTGACGATCTTCCTCAAAACGCCAGCGACCACCGGCCCAGTATTCCTCCCCTGCCTGCGCCCTCCCCTCGACCTCACTGCACCGCCGTGCTTGGCACCGCCCCCGGCCATCCATTAAAGCCCCGCCGACCTCTAGACCGGGCGCAAGCAGCTCCTGCGCCCCACACCACTATGATAGACACGGATGCGCCGCTTCCCCGAGGAACATGCGGACTAGGTGCTCCGCGCGCCTAAGTGGGTGCTGCTTCTTTTAATTGCGGTTCGACTGACCCTGAATTGAAACCCAGGCGGGCTACTAACCTCTAACAAAGGTGAAATAGTAAAAGGGAGGAAACCTTGTGCATTTAGTATCACGAAGAAGATGCAGTAAGAAGCGCTCAACTAGTTTCTTTCGTGGGATGAATACGGTGTGAGCGGAGACATAAGATTTGCACGAATAAGGGAAGAGGAGTACCTCTTTCTGCTGGCAGTGCTGTGTCCTCCTATTTTTCCAATGATCTTGTTGTTCGCCGGAAACCAGAAGTTGTGGAGGATGGTGCAGCCTTGGACGAACCCATGGCCAAGTTATTGAGTGTGATGCGGTGGCCGTCTGTCAGCGGCGGGGAAGCAAATCCGAGGCGGCGAACGACGGCGTAGCGGGAACAGCTCCGGTGCGGTGGACGGTTGCAACAGTGAAGCCGCAGCAGTGAGGCGCAGGACGGAGTGGTCGGAGTGGTTCTGGTACAGCACACGTCGGCGTCGTGGAGGCAGCTCTGCCTCGGCTTCAGCTGCTAAGTCCTTGAGGGTGTTGCGGTTGCGGTTGCGTTGGATAACAACGTCGGGGTACCGGCTCCGGCGTGATGGAGGAGGGCGGCAGTGGATTGGCCGCTATGGGGTGGACGACGGAGGAGGCTGGGGTTTCGCGGCTGGTGGAGAGGGCGTTTTCGCGCCCCCGGAGTATGAATGGGGAAACGGAGGGAGGCGGGGAACTAAGGGGGAACAATGTTTCGATTTGAGACGCGCTTGTTTGAAATTTGGGGAAAGTTACAAACTTTGCCCCCATCTAAAATTTCGGACATATAGCGGATTGGGGGTAGGACAGTCATGTTAGGTGTCCCTAATGTGGGCAGGATAGATTTCGGCCGAGCGCATGGGTGTTTAGGCACCCACGACGTATGAATGCTTCTCGGAGGTGGCTGAGACTGGCGTCTTGGTGAAGTTACAAACCTACCCCGGTTTAGACCTTTGGACATCGGGCCGATAGGCTACACGGGCCAGAGTCAGGACAGTAATTTCCTACCACCAAAACATTAGTCTCGCGCGGGTTCAGGTGACCAGAGGCCTATTTGGCGCTTCGTTCAATATTTGGGAGCAGAAGCATTAACGTTTTCGGTTCTCTTGAATTGAACTTTCAGGATTTGTCAAACTTCACAAATCTTTACTCTTGAAAATCCTAAAGCTACGATTATTTTGGAATGGAGGGGGTACATTTGAATATACATTGTATACGAGTATATATTAAAAAATATGTGACTTACCTCAGTTCATGCATGGTTCAAGATATAATCTCCTTGGTTGCAAAAAAAATTAGATATGCGTATGAATATATATATAGCATGTTCAAGCTCACAACAAAGACTGATGCCCCCTTTTACATCTGATTTACAAATGCCATTATCTCGGGTTCAAATAGATGAATGCACTTCCTATGAATTCGAATCTTCGAAACCCCCTTTATGTTGAATTCGACACGTATTTTATTTCGTAGCTAGAAATTTGGAATGTATCCATGCAAGTGACAAATGTATAAAGTGCTTCACACTAACAACATGGAGTGCACTAATTAATATTTATATATGAATTGCAAAAGCATCCATTGCATGTATTTCAAACTGCTCTCACTCTACGGATCGATAATATGAAATAAACACATGCACATGCTAGAATTCAATAGAGTATGGATGTCTGATAGACCAATTTTCGTCCATACGCAATTTTGCAAAATTCATGATCTCATCCAAAAATAATAATGCCATATATATTTTAATTTAATGCGTAGAACCGCCTTTTACACGTAGATGCACTATGCCTCTGTAACGCCCCGGATCCGATGCGCCAGGTGTCTGCCAGTTATTTGCCTCTGTTGCTATGTCATTTGCTTGCGTGTTGCATTTTATCATGTCATCATGTGCATTTCATTTTGCATATGTGTTCGTCTCATGCATCCGAGCTTTTTCCTCGTTGTCCGTTTTGCAATCCGGCGCTCCTATGCCCTCCGGCGTTCCCCTTCCGTCTCTCGTTGTGTGCGGGTATTAAACTTTCTCGGAATGGACCGAGTCTTGTCAAGCGGCCTTGGTATAGCACCGGTAGACCGCCTGTCAAGTTTCGTGCCATTTGGAGGTCGTTTGATACTCCAACGGTTAACCGGGTAACCGCAAACCCCCCTTCTCTTTGCAGCCCAACACCCCTTCCAAACTGGCCCAAAACCCATCTAACTTCCCTCCATGCTCTCGGTCGTTCGATCACGATCGCGTGGCTGAAAACCGCTCCTCATTTGGACTCTCCTAGCTCCCTCTACCTATAAATATGTCCATCCCCCCGAATTTCGCAGTCCAAACCCCCGAAACCCTAGCCTAGCCTCTCCCCGCGCCGCCGGACGTGTCCGAATGGGGCTGGACATGTCCGCTCCGCCACCCAGCCAACCGGCGTCCACCACCTGTCTCTGGGCCGCGCCTCGCCCGCCTCCCCGCGGCCCCGCCCTTGCCGGAGCCGTCCGTGCCCCGCCGCCCCCGCGAGTCGGGCCGCCCGTCGCCGCTGGCCGCGCCGCCCGGTGGCCGCGCCGCCCCGTCGCCTCCCCGTCGCCCCTCCGCCTCGAACCGGACCGGATCCGGCGAGATCCGGCCGGAGGAGCCCCGGATCCGCCCCTCCGCGCCCCGTGGCGCCGCCCCGTTGTCTCCTCCGCCTCCCCTCGCCGGGATCCGGCCGGATCCGGCGAGATCCGACCCGGACCAGACCTCTCCGGCATCCTTCCTCATCTCCGGCGAGTTTCTTCGGCGAGATCCCGGCCGCGTTGACTTTTTCCCCGAGGTGCTAAATCTGCTAAGTCCCCAGTTTTTGTAATTATCATGCCATATTCATCGCATCGTATCTCTGCATCCGTAGCTCTGTTTCGTGCGTGTAATATGTCAAATTGTTCGTCTCAACGAGTACATCATTTCATTCCATTGCATCATATTCATTTGAGTTCATCTTGATGCCTGAATAATCGTTGTAAGAGTGCTTCATAATGTTTGCTGCTGTCTGTTATCAGAACGAGCTCTTTTGTCATTTTTGCCATGATTGATGTGTGCATCCTATGAGGTTGATGTCTTCATGTGTTTTGATCTATGCTATGTCTTCTTTACAGAGGTGCTTGCCATGCATTTCTGTGATCAATGTGGTGACTAGCACAAGCATGCAAACTAGGCATCGTGATATTGCTGATTTTAGTCCCTGTCCTGCTGTTATTTTGATGCCATGTAAAGTTGACGCTACAGAGAGATCCATCCATATTTAGAGATACTTCAGTAAGGGAGTTTTGAATACGTGGTTATTATCTATCCATTCATGCCCTTTGTTGCAATTATGGAGTAGTCTAGCATGTCGTTTTCATGCTCTACTTTTGCTTCAAAATGTTTCCTGGCAGATTGTTTACATGTTATTCAATTTGGCCAAGCTTGCTATAGTTGATCCTTGGATGCTATGGACTTGTTCTTAACTTGGTTTATTTCACAAACATGTCTTCTTGATTATGCTATGCTTATCTTGTCATGCAATGACTTATGGTGAGTGAATCGAGCTTGTTAAGTAGTGTACATGATGTTGCTGTTTTGCTAGGCTGAATCTGTTATTTCGTGATGCTATATAAACATGTTGCTACTAATCGTTCTACGCATAATCTGGAGATGTTCCATAAACTTGTTTTGTTCTACATGTCATGATATATCCATCCATGCCCCTGGTAGCATTTATAGCTTTCTGTAGCTAGTTGTTTCCTTGCTCCAAAGTTGCTTCATAATCTTGCTGTCAGCCTGTTAACATTAAGTTCAGTTGTTTCCATGTGTTTTGCTAGTGATCCATGCATCCTATGAACTTGCTATTGCCATGCTTAGCTTCACAAATATGTCTTCTTACTGTTGGGTGCCTTTCCATGCCATGTGTTCCTCTGTGGTGAGTGGTACAAGCTCATCTACATGCCTTCATAATTCTGTTTCTGCCATGTTTGAATCTGTATAATAACTTGCTATGTTTACGTGGGTGCCATCATATTTTCTGATCCTTTTTGGCTTATGGTCAGTAAGGGACTTTTGATCTATGCTTTGAGTAGATTCATTCCATGCCTTTGTTTGCCATGATAAGTTCTTGTAACATGTTGTTTGATAGCTCTAAACATTACAACCTGATGTTATTTTTTGCAAAGTCTGAATTGTTATAACTTGCAATCTTTCCATGTGTGTTTGAGCTTGTTCTAGTGATTTCTGGAGATAGCTCAGTGTTCATGTTTTGATATGCTTTACCTGTACATCATGCCCATGTCTTTTGTTTTCATGTTGAGATGCTGTAGCCTATTGTTTTGATGCTTGCAATATGCCTAGTCGCTGTTTTGGACAGCTTGTCCTTTAAACTTGTTTCATGTGTGTGTGTTGAACCGTTGCTCCGTTTTGAGTGTGCCATATATGAAACTAGTTTAGTTTTGCATGTAGTTCCATATTATTATGTTGCATCCATGTTTTGAGGTGTTTGCTTGATGTTTGGGTGCATTTTGCTTCAATGCCATGTTTAACTAGTTTTGCTCATATCTTCTAGGCTGTAGCTCCGAACTAAATGAACTTTATATGTAACTTGACTAGAATCTCGTGTAGATCATATTTGTGCATCTTAAATTTCTGTTTAACAACTTGAACATAAGGTTTATTCAGACCTGGACCAATTTCGAAATATGCATATGAGGACTTACCGGAATTGTTATATGTTGTTCCCGGCCTCATTTAAACTTGCCTTGATGTGTTGCTCTTGTTTGCATCATCTCTAGCCATGAGTATCTTCATGTAGCTTTGTCATGCATCATGCTCGGTTGTGCATCATGCCTTGTTCATGTGTGGTGTGTTTACTATGTTGTGTGCTTCTTTTCGATAGTTCCTGTTTCCGTTGCGATCGTGAGGATTCGTTCATCTATGCTTGGTTCGTCTTCGTGGCTTCATCTTCTTCATGGACTCGTTCTTCTTCCTTGCGGGATTTCAGGCAAGATGACCGCTACCCTGGATCTCACTACTATCATTGCTATGCTAGTTGTTTCGTTCTATCGCTATGCTGCGCTACCTATCACCTGTTTATCAAGCCATCCCAAATTGCCATGAACCTCTAACCTTTGACACCTTTCCTATGCAAACCATTGATTGGCTATGTTACCTCTTTTGCTCAGCCCCTCTTATAGCGTTGCTAGTTGCAGGTGAAGTTGAAGATTTCTCCATGGTGGACAGGATTTTGGTTGGGATATCACAATATCTCCTATATTATTAATGCATCTATATACTTGGTAAAGGGTGGAAGACTCGGCCTTTTGCCTGGTGCTTTGTTCCACTCTTGCTGCCCTAGTTTCCGTCATACCGGTGTTATGTTCCCGGATTTTGCGTTCCTTACGCGGTCGAGTGATTTATGGGACCTCCTTGACAGTTTGCTTTGAATAAAACTCCTCCAGCAAGGCCCAACCTTGGTTTTACCATTTGCCTCACCACCACCTATCTTTTCCCTTGGGTCAGCCAACCCG